>NC_136733.1:3360000-3960000 GCF_936440315.1 Barbus barbus
TGCGTGTTTTCAATCAATGTGCACCAGACACTGCCGATAGTCAAAAGTCTGGCGACATGAGTCTGATGCATGTGTATATGTGTGTGTGTGTGCAGGTTTGGTGGTGAGGGAAGCGCGGATCGAGATCTCCCGGCAGCAGGTGGAGGAGTTGTTTGGTTTGGAAGATTACTGGTGCCAATGTGTCGCCTGGAGTTCTGCAGGAACCACCAAGAGCCGCAAGGTGCACGTCCGCATTGCATGTGAGTATAAACACACTCACACACACACACACACACACACACTGCTTTAATGAGAAGAGTCTTTGCTCTGACTGCTGGAGATTTCTCTCTCTGACAGACACTTTGGCTTCATGTTTATTGACACACACACACACACACACACACACACAGATGGACTGTGAGGAAGTCTGTAAGCTGGCTGAAGGTAATGGAGTATTTATGCAGATCAGAGTCTGCAGACAGGAGACAGTCTGGAGCACACAAACACACTCACAATCATACACACACACAGGGGACTGTCTGGACATCGCTTTATGGTCATATTAATCTTGTTAATTTCCTGCAGTTCATCTTGAGTGTGTGTGAGTTGGGAGCAGGTTATCGGTGCGGCCCAAGGGCACTTCACTCTCCCTCTGTTGTCTCGGGCTGAGTGTGTGTGTGTGTGTGTGATAGACACAGGAGACTGAAGCTGACTGGCAGTACAACACAAGAAACTTCCTCTCATCTGGATGCTTTCAGGATCAGAGCTAAATAAATCCATGCGGCTTTGGAATGGGTGGGTGGATGGATGGATGGATATGAGACAGATATATAAATGGTTATAGATGGATGGATGGATGGATGGACGGATATGAGAAAGGCAAACACAGCCATCCTGAGGCTTCTTTGATTAGCTGACTCTCATAAAACTCACACAGCGACACTTTCTTTGCAAGTACTTGTAAAGAACTGCCTTAATTCTTCGTGGCATAGATTCAACAAGGTGTTGGAAACATTCCTCAGAGATTTTGGTCCATATTGACATGATAGCATCATGCAGTTGCTGCAGATTTGTCGGCTGCACATCCATGATGCAAATCTCCCGTTCCACCACATCCCAAAGGTGCTCTATTGGATTGAGATCTGGTGACTGTGGAGGCCATTTGAGTAAAGTGAACTCAATGTCATGTTCAAGAAATCAGTCTGATGATTTGAGCTTTGTGACATGATGCATTATCCTGCTGGAAGTAGCCATGAGAAGATGGGTAGACTAGTCATAAAGGGATGGACATTGTCAGCATCAATACTCAGGTAGGCTGTGGCGTTTAAACCCACACCATTAAACCACCACCACCAGCCTGAACCATTGAGACAAGGCAGGATGGATCCACGCTTTCATGTTCTTTACGCCAAATTCTGACCCTACCATCTGAATGTCGCAGCAGAAATTGAGACTCATCAGACCAGGCAACGTTTTTCCAATCTTCTATTGTCCAATTTTGGTGAGCTTGTGGGAATTGTAGCCTCCGTTTCCTGTTCTTAGCTGACAGGAGCGGCACCCGGTGTGGTCTTCTGCTGCTGTAGCCCATCTGCTTCAGGGTTCGACGTGTTGTGCGTTCAGAGATGGTTTTCTGCATACCTTGGTTGTAACGAGTGGTTATTTGAGTCACTGTTACCTTTCTATCATCTCTAACCAGTCTGCCCATTCTCCTCTGACCTTTGACATCAACAAGGCATTTTCGTCCATACAACTGACGCGCACTGGATATTTTCTCTTTTTTGGACCATTCTCTGTAAACCCTAGAGATGGTTGTGTGTGAAAATCCCAGTAGATCAGCAGTTTTTGAAATACTCAGACCAGCCCGTCTGGCACCAACAACCATTCCACATTCAAAGTCACTTAAATCCCCTTTCTTCCTCAATCTGATGCTCGGTTTGAACTTCAGCAAGTCGTCTTCACCACATCTAGATGCCTAAATGCATTGAGTTGCTACCCTGTGATTGGCTGATTAGCAATTTGTGTTACCAAGCAATTGAACAGGGGTACCTAATAAAGTGGCCGGTGAGTGTATGTTATTATTTAAAAGCTGCTTGTGATGGGCTTTGGTTCATTATGTGGCTTTCTCATCACCACCTGCATTTGGTGGTTATCAGTGTATTTCAAAGGTACAAAACAGATTTCATATATTATATATATATTATATGATATATTAACATTGTATCAGTTAATGAAATTACAGTATTTAACTGTAAATTTAAGTTAAAACCGTAAAACCTCAAATGTTCTTACCGTGTTTTTTACAGTTGAATTCCGGCAACCACAGCTGCCGTTTTTTTACCGTACATTTTTTTACAGTGTAGATAGATAGATAGATAGATAGATAGATAGATAGATTAAAAACAACAGATTTTGAATGGAAAGTCCCCAGATATGTAGATGTATTTACATAGGTGTTTGTGTGTGTTTGTTGACTCATTCAGTCATACTTTTGTGAGCAGAGGGGCATTGTGGGAACTCTCAGCTGGGTTATTTTATGGGTGATTGCACAGGGCAGAAATTTTCTTTCTGTCACACACCAGCACACGCACACTCACACTCGCACAAAAACACACTCACAGACATACAGCCGCTATCACAGAGAGAGACGGACATGACAGGAAGATTGAACAAGATGATAGATTATCTCACTGATTCACCGCCGAACACAAATTTAGTGCCCAAATAAATTAATGTGAGTTTCTGACACGCAAGCGCTGTCCTGCATGCGTGTGTGTGTGGAGGTGATGGGTTCATATGGATCACGACTACAACACTTTTTTTGAAGTTTTGTTTTGGATCGTGATAGATGCTATAGGTCGCTGTGAGCACAGGTCTGTGTGGGAATGTTTATGACATTTTTTTTTTTGTCAACAACTGTTTATTAAGTTTTATTTTGTGGAACAGTAGTACAAAACAAAAAGCAGCTGTACAAATTTAAAACCCACCACAACCCATCCCACCCCTTGGTAGACTCAAAAAATAAATAAATAAAATAAATAATAATAATAAATACATTCATTAATATTAATAGATAAATAACAATAAAATAATTTTTTACAAAGATTTTAGAAAAGAAAACACAACATTAAAAGCTGAATGCCATGAATTTACAGTTTTCACGTTGAGAGAAGTTGAGAGTTCCATCGATTTATGACATTTTTGCAGTATAGAGAGAATGTTATTCATGTTATATTTAAGAATTATTAGACAAGCCAATTTCTATTGAAACTGTGCAGCTTACATTTACTATAAGCAGATAAGTTATTTTTAATTGTTATATTTGATTAGTGACTAAATATTTTATATATTATTAATTTATATTATATTTTGCATAATATTATTTTTTGGTAATACAGTATAATATATAAATAATAAACTTTAAATAATTTTATGTACTATCATTTATTTGACATATTTTATAATATATTTAGATTTATTTAATATATTATTAGTTTCGTGACTTGGGTATAGTGATGTTATATTTGTGAATGTTGTATTTGTTAAGCACATGTGTAATATGTTTTATTTCATATGTTATCATTTTAGAAACTATATAGTTAATATGTCTTATATTTGATAAGTTTTTTATTTTAGTTTAGTGACTTTTAATATTTTATACATTATTAATTTAGAGATTGGGTATAGTGACAGTATATATGTTTTATTTGATAAGTGAATAAATTCTATTATATTTCATTAGTTTTAAGTCTGTACATAGTGATAAGTGTTATATTTGATTAGTGTAGTCGTGAACAATATTATATTTGATATGGTATTAGTTTAGGAGCTGAATATAATTTTAATAGTTTTTTATTTTATATATTAGTGGTTTAGAAAATGTTAGATTTGATTAGTTAGTGACTTAAATGTTGTATACTTGATATATTATAAGTTTAGGCACTGTGTGTACTTAAATAAACACGAAAAAAATGTTATTTGATTATTTTAGTAACCTAAAAATTCTATGTTAGATATTAGTTTAGTGACTGGGTATTTAGGAATAGATGTTATAATTGATTAGTGTCTAAATATTTTATATTAGATGTTATATTTTAGACTTTGATTGTATTAGATTAGTGACTAACCGTAAATATATGCTATATATTATTAGTTTAGGCATTGTGTTTAGTGCTAAATACTATATATAATTAGTTAATCTTATTTATTATCAGTTTAGGGTGAGTGTATAGTGATAGATGTTATATATGATTAGCTTAGTGACTCTAAATAGCACTTGACATTATATGTGATGAGTTGAGGGACTGTGGTCAGTTCGTTGCTGAAGTCCAGACATTATAATTATGAATGAAATAGGAGTGCTGTTATACAGGTGTGTGTGTGTGTGTGTGTGGCTTCAGCTCTGTTTGGGATATTAATGCTGGTTAAGATTTGTTGCCAATGTAGAGCACTAAAACTATGAGTTGAATGCATTACACACTCACACACTCGGACACACACCTCCTCTGAGACGTGATTTATTTGCCTATTACCTCCATCAGTAATGTGAAGGAAAACAGACACGCACAATGTGTGTGTGTGTGTGTGTGAATGAGCAGAGCAGTAAAACGCTTGACAGGCTGAAGATATTTTCCTTATGCACGTGTGTGTGTGTGTGTGTGTGTGTGTGTTTTATGTCCAATTGAATGGAGAAATCACAGCGCAGACAATTGAAGATTCAGGGTGAGCAGCAGCTCTGGGTGAAATAAAAAATAATATTTCTTGATCTCAATATTTTTACAGTGTTTTGACGAGTGAAAGCACTCAGGGGAATCATCCATTCAACTGCAGGCACATCAACCATTGTTGAGAAGTAGATGGTATATGTAAGAAGTTAAGACTAGTTGGCAAAATGGTCATGTTCTCAATTTGATCATTTTAAATAAATTTCAGTCAACCAAATTACGCATGGGGACAGAATACATGAATTTATTAATGAATGACCGCAACATTTTTGGAGTGTTGATGGATTTTTGGAGTGTTTGAGTTTTTGATGGATTACATAATTGCATATTATTCACATAATGGCAGTAAATCATACTCTTAATACTTATTTTTTCTCTTTTAAATTTCCTTTTCTAAAATCCTAGTGTGTCATATCATTTAGCTTTAACTATATTCAAAATATCGGATTATGTAAATGCAGTTGTAAATAAATTTGTAAACCATGCTTCTGAATTTGGTCGAAAAAGCACCTCTCAAGCGATTAGATCATGTATGAAACAAAGAATTATGCAAGTTACTAAACACTGGTGATGTATAACAGTGAGACAGTATGTTCTCATCATATCCAGCATCATTCAGTACTGATTCTGGATGAAATATTTCAAACCTGGAAGACTCCTGTTATTTTCATGTTTATTAATGTTTGTTCCTGTAATGCAGACATTCCCAAAAGATTTGTCAGCCAAACCCCTTTGAGATGAAATATTTACTTGAAATATCTCTTGAGGAAGTTAATAGTTCAATAATTTAACAACACATTCACACGTTTAAAGTTCTCTGATGTCTGTTACACTGGTATGCAGGTAAACAAGATAAATACTTTTAGTTTAAGTGTTCAAATGTTTAAATAATAAATTTTTCATTCTATGATTTAATTAGCTTTTTATGAACTCGCAAACCCACTGCAGGTCTTGCACTAAGCCCAGTTTGGGAAACCCTTGTTTAATATAATATTTAATGTATTTTATGATGTTTTGTGGTATCAAAATGGTACGTTTAATGGCAAGTGTAAAACAAGTTAGATATAAAGTAATGTAAAAAGTGTTCAGAATACATTACCTATAATGAGTAACCCAGATTACTAACTACAGTTTTCTTTATGTAATCTGTAATCAGTAATGGACTACCATTTGTAAGTGTTGTACCCAGCTCTCTCTGTCTGTCCGTCCATCTGTAATCATTTTATTATAAAATGTTCTTTTATGTTTGTTTATTTATAAATTCTTTAGGCCTATATTTTATATATAATGTATCATTATCACTATGTATCACTACATTTTTATTTGTCATATTATGAAATATTATATATACATATATAACTATTATATATATTTATTGTAAAATGTTATTGTTACTGGAAATATCAAATTATTATAATAGGAAATATTATAATACAACATACATCATAAAGGATCAATGTATGTGTCTCCCGTCAGTAGTGAACAGATATGAAGTCTATTCTTCATCATAAACCTCACAAAGCAGCAGAGAGAAAGAGGATTGTATTCACATATTCACCCCCTCCACAACTATTCACACACATCTCTGCATTTACAATTCACAGGTTCACACATGAGGTGTGAGAAGGATGTGTTGAAGACGAGATGAGTTTGGCCTTCTGTCTGTTAGACCTCAAATGTTAGACACCCACTCACACACACACACACACACACACACACACACAGAAACCAACAGGGAAAAATAGATATTTACACCCACACGTGAACATTATGAGATAATAAAGCGAACGAATAGCACACAATGTTTGCTTTGACCTGAGAATATGGTCGATATGAGCGTCATTCACACATCCTGTGAGCTGTACTCTTCACCTGTGTGAAGAAACCAATCACACACACTGTCAGCTGCACACAAAACATCACAAGGAGATGAAATCCAGCGCGATAATGAATTCTGCGCTACTTATTATGTGGAGTGCAAAAGTCTGAGAGAACATCTGTTATTTTCCTTTTGAACCTTGAAATCATTTATTTTTTTTTTAATAAAATGACCACGCGAAATGTAAGAAATATTCGGTGCTATTTCTAGGTGACTAATGAAGTGTAAGTAAATGAGCCGCCTCTTTGTCTCCATCTCCACAGTCTTGAGGAAGACGTTTGAGCAGGAACCCTTGGGGAAGGAGGTGTCACTCGAACAGGAAGTGCTGCTGCAGTGCCGCCCACCCGAGGGCATACCGCCTGCTGAGGTACTCACTCACTCACACACACTCACACACACACACACACACAGGCTCGCATGTGTCAATACCATACAGATCAGCTTTGCCTATAGGGATGAATGTCAAGCTCTATCCTGTGTCGCCAGCTGTCAAACTATTTTTTTTAATAATTAAATGCACTAATTAACATGTTAAATTGACAGCTCTAATTCATATTAGTATAGGGTACAACAGGGCTGTTATAAAAATATATATATGTTTTTATTAAACGTTGATGGAGCAACAGATTTTGTGTGAAAATAAATGATAAAAGTGGTTTGTTTTGTTAACAAATTAGTGCTGGGCAACGATTAGTCACGATTAATCGCATCTAAAATAAAATAATTTGTGGACATAATATATGTGTTTGTACTGTGTATATTTATTATGTATATATAAATACACACACATGCATGTGTGTATATATATATATATATATATATATATATATATATATATATATATATATATATATGTTATGTTTATATATATTAAATATATTTATATATAATATAAACTATATGAATATAAATACAGTGGTGTGAAAAAGTGTTGGCCCCCTTCCTGAAAGCACTTTTTCACACAGGGCCATGTGGGTTTGGATTTTGTTTTTTATCTTTAAAAACTTCATTTAAAAACTGCATGTTGTGTTTACTTGTTATCTTTGATTAATATTTAAATTTGTTTGATGATCTGAAACATTAAATTGTGACAAACATGCAAAAAAAATTACAAATCAGGAAGGGGGCCAACACTGTATTTACATGTAAATGCATCAATATTTTCAAAATATATACTGTGTGTGTCTTTATATACACACGTAGTACACACACAAATATTATATAAACAAAAACTTTTATTTTGGATGCAATTAATCGAGATTAATCGTTGCCCAGCACTATTTAGAATGTTATATATTTTTGACGTGACACACATCCCACACATGCAGCATTTATATACAAAAAGTCTTAGACACTTGTTGTTGTCAGACTTTGTGGACCATGTTCATATGTTAATATGATGCAGTAGGCCGCTGGTTATTCTGCGAGGACACCTGTGTGAACTTGAGCAGAACTGACTTCATACATCCATGAAAAATGACCTTGAGAGCACCTGGTTAAATCTCACTTTGAAATGTGAAGTTTGTTGTGAGAAAAGCTTGCAGATCATTTGAATGCAAATTCCACTTTTTTAAATAATGCATTAATGTCTGAATGTTTTTTTGTGATACTGTATGTGTGTATGCAGAGCTTGTTTATGTCTTTCTGGAGTGTCAGTTCCACTGAACTCTAGGGTCTCATGAACTGTATAAAAATAGAGAGGAAGTGTGAAAGTACACTGTAAATGGAGGGAAGAAAAACACTAACCTGACTGACTGATTTACTGTATAACAGTTTGGACACATGTTGTGTGATTCTTAAAAACGTTTCAATATAAAGGTTTCCACTTAATTTTTTTAAAATTAATTTTGTAGACAAAAAATTATTTAAGTGCCTATAAACATATCATTTTATATTTTAAAATATATAATTTTATTTTTGTAACTATTTAAAAAAAAATTAATGAAAAGGATGAGTTAAACAAGGAAAATTAGTAACTTAATTTAATAGTTTTTAATAATTTAATAATTTTTGTAGTTTTAATCATTCAGAAAGCAAACAAAATATTGATTTGTATCGTAAAGTACAGGAAAATCCATAATTAAATTAATAAATTTAGTTATTTTCTCACTTTTAATTGTTTTAATAATGTATTTTTTTATGTATTCATTAAAAAAAACAGAATAGGATGATTAGAACAGGACAGTGCAGAAAAATCAGTCGTCAAATAAATACAATATATTTTTTTAATAATTAATTTCAGTCTTTTCATTAACATTTTTTTAGAATATTTATATTATAACATTATATATATTTTTTAATAATTTCTTATAACAATAATAATGATTATAACAGAAAAGATAATCATTATCATCTAGAGTTGAACTAGAGAGTACAGGAAAATTAGTCATTAAATAAAATTATAACAATTAATTTTGTACTTGCCATTTTTTTTCTAATCATTTAAAAAGATGAGTTGAACCAAATAATACAGGAAAATCAGTAATTAATTATTAATTGTTAATTAAAAATATATATTTATGTATTAAAAATATTTTTATAATTCATTTTTTTACATTCTTTTGTATAATATAAATTTTTTATATAGTTTTAAAACAGATTAGGATGATTTAACACAGGAAAATCTGTCAAGTTAATAAAATAATTATTTTTATTAATTAATTTCAATCTTTTTTTTTTCAATATTAACTGTAATAATGATTAAAACAGAAAAGGATAAATTGAACTGTAGAGTGCAGGAAAATCAGTCATTAAATAAAATTATAACATGATTAATTTTGTACTTATCAATTATTTTAATTATTTCAATTTTAATAATTAAAACCAGAACAGAAAAGGATGAGTTGAACAAGATAGTACAGGAAAATCAGTATCCAGTATACATGATCCTCCTTCATTAGTGTTGAAAAAGATGCACCCAATGAAGGTGGAGTGTTGAAAACGCTTAAATATCAGAGAGTTTTCATAAATGTTTTCTATCAGTTATTCCAATCTGTGTTATTTTAGAGTTTTGACGACTTTCCTGTTTCTCCACAATGTGGACGGTTTGTCTGCTGCAGAATGCTGTAGCTGTGTGTATGTAGTGTATGCTCTTGTGTGCATGTGGAGTTTGTCTGTCATCATACAGTATGTGTGTTCAGAGCCGTCAGAGTCGTTTCTGCTCCTGGGTTTGACCCGGAGGTTGAGGGTTCCCAGAAGACCCATAAACGACAGCTGCGGCTCCCAGAGGACACTTCACACACAAACACACACGCACACACACTCATTCGGGGCCGAGTAAGTTGAGATGTGAAGAAGAGCCATGTGAATTCCACCGAGTGCTGACTCCGTCTAGCCTGAAAAACCTCCGTACCGTCCCTGCATGTTCCCGGAGGACGCTGGGAACACCATGACCCGGTCAGGATATACATTTTCATGTAAATATCATTTGCTTTTTCTGAACAATGCGAGCAAGTGACCTCTGTGTTCACCGGACGTATTTTCTGAACACCCACAGCGTGAGCCGTGGCCATTAGGGAGCCGGAACGGTCTGAAATAACAGTGCAGAAAGACGAGACCCGGCCAATCACAGAGCCCTCATTAAAATCACACTGTTTCCATGGCGATAGGATATAATATACATACAGGTTAACCGGGACACACTGGCGGGCCATAGTTAGAGACCAAAGACCATTACTTTATAGAGTCACAATTATATTCTTGCCCTCTGACACACACACACACACACACACACACACACACACACGTGTATAAAGCGTAATACAGTGGCAGGAGTTTATATACTGAGGGAGCTGTATGTGTACGATGAATGGTGTGCTATTCATTACATCTGTAAAATCTGCAGAAACCATCAGGACGCGGTGGGACACATACATGCAGATACACTTGAAGCACTCTAGAGACGCACATAAAAACAAACACACACACACACACACACACGACTGAGACTCCAACTGTATCTCATACTAATGTTGTTAAAGCTGCTCTGTAACTGTGGCTTTCTAAGCTCCCAGATACTCATAATTTAAAGTAGTTTAAGTAATTTAAACAGTCAACATGCGCTTTTCATAAATATATGGTTCATTCTCAGGAACGCTGCCATTTTTTATCCCTGTAATTACCAAGAAAAATTATAGATACTTAGTCACTTATTCTGTTCTAAGACTGCTCTTCTGCTCACCAAGGCTGCATTTATTTGGTCAAAATACAGTAAAATCAGTATTATTGTGAAATATTATTACAAGTTAAATAACGTTTTTCTATTTAAATATATTGTAAAATGTAATTTATTCCTGTGATCAAAGCTGAATTATTCCAGTCTTCAGTGTCACTCGATCCTTTAGAAATCATTCTGATGCTGATTTGCTGCTCTTTTTTTCATGATTCTTTGAAGAAAAAAGTTCAAGCAGCATTTATTATAAATAGATAAAACCACCATTTATTAGAAATAGAAATATTTAACATTATATGTGTCTTTACTACCACTTTTGATCAATTTAATATGTCCTTATTGAATAAAAGTATTAATTTCCATTAATTTGCACTTTTTTTTGCAATGGCAACCTGCTATTAAACTGGTTAAAAATGTTCAGCACAAAATAAATAAATAAAAATAAAGATGAAAAATATAAACATTAAAGCAAAATTAGAAAATTTAATTAATAAGTCATGCTGTCTGACCTGTAGGGAATTTCAATCCTAATGTAAAATTTTAACTAGTCAGTATATAATGTAATTAATTCAGTTCATTTGATTAATTCACTGACATCACTAATAGAATAGAATAGAATATAGTAACACAAAACTGTAACATACTAATACATAGGACCATTGTTTTGGCCAACATAAATTCAGTCATAAACTGCATGAAAATACTATATAAAACACATGTGACAACCTTAGTTTGGAGGGCAAAATTGACACTTTTTTATATATATATAATTTAACTATGATTTATATTATTTATAATTAATATCCATTGTTTAGATAAAACAACAAGATTGGTGTTTTAAAGTAACACACAAAAGCACTGCTATAGAGAAAACTCACATTTGTGTAATTGGACAGTTGACTTTCTCCATGTGACAACTAGCCCCAGTCTCTCATTAAGGGTTAAAATAAGAGTGTTTTAGGGTCAGGTGTTGGGTTAGTAATTGCTTTTCCAGTGTCGATGGTGGTTAGGACTTACTTTGGGCGTGTGGTGGGAGAATATAATTTAACTGTGTGCTTTACACCGCTATTTGTTGCGAAAAATAGCTTGTTAGTAGAAAAGCGGCACTATTTGGAAACAGCTAAGCTGCTGTCATGCTACTGATAAATGTGGTTAAGTTAGAAGCACTGCTTGTTTTAGCTTCTTCTCAGCGCTGCTCCAAACACACGTTCAACAGAAAGCTGCAAAACAGCCTCCAGCAGTGTGTTTGATGCCCCTGCAGCCTCACAGTTACAGGAATTAATATCTCCTTCATTAGCTCAGAGCAAAAGCACTTTACTGTGTTTTATGCTAATGAAGATGGAGATTGTTTACGGTAACAGACTTTTATGGCGTGCCATTAATTAAATGTGCTGATGTTCTGTATGTTGGTAATGTGTCAGCGCGTGTGTAAATTTCAGAAATGCATCTGCAGATGGAGTGAGTTATTGTGTCCGAGCCGAGTTAATGCAGTACACATGCTGACACGCACATTTTGACATGTATGCGTACACACACGCCAGGACAAAGTCATAAATTCATATCTGTAAGTATGTGTCCATTGAATAATAGCATTTGAATATGGCTTGAAGTAAAAAATAAATTAATAAAGAAATAAATTTGGGACTTTTATTTCATGTTTTTACAGGAAGACTCTAATACTTACCAAGGCTGCATTTATTTGATCAAAAATATAGTAAAAACTGTAATATTATGTGCTAAAATGATTACAATTTCAAATAACTGCTTTCTATTGTATTATATTTTAAAGGGAAGGCTAGCAAGGTGAAGCTGAGTGTGTGTGAGGAAGCTCTCGAGCGAGCGCAGAGGTCAGGTGGAAGTGTTTCAGTGTGTGTGTGTGTGTGTGTGTGAGTGCTGTACTACTTTAACATGTGGCGTTCGTGGGGAAGTGTGTGTTCGTCATGCAGGACTCAAGGGACGAATCGCACATGCTAAACACACCTGATCTCATGATGACCCGTAACCGCAAATCTGGCCCTGCTGTCTGCAGCTGTCATTTATCTCAACACACTTTCATTCTCCTGCCCTCGCGTTTTTTCACTCTTCCTTTCTGATTTTTAATCCCCCTCTCCAGTCATGAATACAACCGGACCATAAGATCAGGCTACTCGAGGACATTTCTCTGTTAATATTAAAATATATCATATAAAATAGTGCTCAATTTATTAATCAAACTAATTAATTAATTACACGATGTACCTACTGATTAAGTATCTCGATGCATTTTGATAACTGCTGAGAAAAGCTTTATTTGGAATGATTATTGCTAAAATTACACGCATGAATTATTCATTTAATTTTCTCATTTTGCATTAATTTGTATAACTTTTTATCATTTTCATAATTAATTTGACTATATAGATGTGTTGAACTGAGACTTAATAATATATAATATATATTTATTTTAATTATATTATTATATAATTCTAGTTTTATTGCATAATATAATATATACAAAATATATATAATTATATATTAAATATCTATACATTAAATAATTTTTATCACACTTTTTATGATTTTTTTCCAGGTGCTATTAACATTGCAATTTTTTGTGAACTTGTAAACGCTTTCTCTGACTCTCACAATTCAACGCTATTGTACTTTTAAGAGTATAAACGGCCTCTTTGAATGTAAAATGAATAATAGGCTGCAATATAGTTTTACAAATTCATTATATTGTAACAGATTCATGAAACAATCCGCTATTTTAGCTTTAGTGTGTTCTTTTTGGAATTTTGAGTTCTGAAAGTTACTGTATGTTCATACACGGTGAATTCTTTCATTTTCAAGAGATCAAGGGAAAATAATATGAGGCCTTTAAGGGATTCCTTCTGCGAAACAATAAATAGATCCTATGGCCTTTTTTCTTCATGTTCATTTGATTGTTTTAACAGATGCTCTCTTAAAGCGACTGCCTGCGGACAATTAATATAACAAATAAGAGTGATGATATCAAAGGTTACACACAGAGCTGCAGTGTGTGTGTCTCTGTGGAGTTTGTGCTCTCTGGAGGTTCTCGGTGCATCTGTGTTGTGATTAATGACCGTCTCTCCCCTCAGAGAGCCAGACACAGCACAACAACAGCTCAATACAGCTCTCATCTCATTTCTCCTCTCTTCTCCTCTCCTCTCTTTTTGCTCAAAAGTTGCTCTTTCATAACTCAGTGGAGACCTCATTATACTCTATTTAAGTGTCATCTTTGTTTCAAATATTTCTTGTAGAATTTCTAAAGAGAAATAATTATAGCTACAAATACCATTTTCCCTTATTGAATCGATTAAGAAATAATAGAGATAGAAATGAACTTATTTGTGATTTGATGTCATTGAATGAAACGGAAACATCAAATGAAGCAGACTTTAATGTTCTCAGTTTCATATACAGATAGATAGATAGATAAACAGACAGACAGACAGACAATTATTCATCTGTTATTCTATTTCTCAGCTCCATCAATGTGCATCTGTAGGATTTTTTCATCCAGCAGTTGAAAATCATGTGTCTAATTATTTAGAAAAATTATTTGTGATTTGAGGAATTGTTCTTGTCTGAGAAGAAAAACTAATAGTGATGCTTGCCTAAGCTAACACTAGTAATTAATAGCTGATTTAATGCACTAATCACTTGAGACAACTGTGTGTGTGTGTGTGTGTGTGTGTGTGTGTGTTTATGTGGTTTATGAGGACACAAATTTGTATAATGACATGGGTATGACAGAGGTATTACAATATGAAGGTGGTTTATGAGGACACTGCCTATGTCCCCGTAATTCAAAAGGCTTAAAAAACATACTAAATGGTGTTTTTTTGAAAATCTAAAAATGCACAAAGTCTCCTGTGAGGGCTAAGTTTAGGTGTAGGGTTGGTGTAGGGCAATAGCACACACAGTTTGTTCAGTATAAAAACCATTACGCCTATGGAGAGTCCCCATAAACCACAAAAACCAACGCGTGTGTGTGTGTGTGTGTGTGTGTGTGTGTGTGTGTGAAAGGTATGTATAGCTTTGGGCCTCAGTGACATGCTCCGATGGCCCAGTTCTGTCTGTTCACCGGCCCCCAACCCTCCCTCAATCTCTGTGTGTGTGTGTGTGTGTGCGCGTGTAAGAAAGATAAATTTCCCATCTGCCCAACTGCGTTGAGAAATTTTTCCGCTCTTGCATCTTTATTTAAGTCGGCAACAGAACTTTGATGGCAACACAAAAGAAACAGGCAGAACGACTTTATCTGTTGAAATATTTACATAGTCCCTTGCTCTTGAGAAACACGCGCTTAGATCTTACACACACACCTCCAACCTGAGCAGGAACAGGAAGCTGATCAGAGATCAGAGTGTCGGGATCAGAATATAAGGAGCTTTGTGACAAAAAAAAGAGATCTGAGGGCTGTGCTCTCAATGGAAGACTAGCATTCTGCGCAGTATACACTGAAAAATATCTACTGGATCCATTTTAAACTGTCATGTGCTACATTGTTGTCACATGGCATCAGATTTAATGTTATTTAAAAACCCTTTTCTATATCATTTTGATAATTTTGCTGAAATAGTTGTACACAATCTACTGCATGCTTTTTGTCGTCTGATTGATAGTTTATACTTTTTTTAGCAAATTAAAGGCATTTTAGTGTAATTGTATAAACATCCACCTTTAGCTTGTGGTTCACATGTTTTATGCTGTGAATTCTTTCTTGATCTTCATAAAGTAAACAGAAGAATAACTTTTATATTGTTAGTAATATTTCAGGATGAAATCTTATTAAACTGATTATAGGTTTACTTGATTATACATGCATCATTTTTATTAAAAAAAATGCAACAGTTATTTGTTATTTATCTCTCAATCATCACTTTATTGCTTTGCATTATATGTTTTGAAACTACAGAGCTTTGATCATAAAACTAAGTATTTGAATATTATCTTACTAAGACATTATTGGGAGATATAGAATGAAAACTGATATTTCTGTGTATTTTATGTAAGTAGTCTGCTATGCTGTTATAAAGATCTCATTGATTTATTGTAAGCATTACATGAGAATTTCATCTTACTTTTTGGCCATATAAATATCAGCAACTGCACCAAATTACATATTTTTGCTCGGCTTGAGCCTCTGAATAAAATTGAGGTGTTTTTTCCTCATCGAGTATGAGCTCCATATTCTCACTATATCATACTATATGAGCCATAAAAGCCTGATATATCAAATATGATATGCAACAAAACACACTAATAGATTTTCTTTTATATTTTTTCTAAAGGTTCAATAAACTTCCAGTTTTTATGAATTTTCTTATTATTATTTCAGATGTCAGGCTGGTTAAGTAGCTTTACAGGGCTATTTTCTTGCCAGAAATAAAACTGATAGTTTAATCTAATTTCAAATCAAATAATGAATTTAATATAGGGACATTTGTGATTATTTTTTTTCTGGTGTATCTGTCACACTAGAAACAGTAGGTCAAGTCGAGCACACTGCATTGTGGGATACAGATATGGATACAGTGTGTGTGCGCTTGTCAACTGGTAGTGTCACTGACTTAATTAACAACAGCAATTGTGCCAATTATGTTAATGAGACTGCTAATGCCAAGCAGTCAATAACACAGACTTACTGTTTGTATATTGTTGTTATCATGTCAGTTTAGTGTGTTTGAGAGTGCTGAGTGGTTGTTACACTAGCAATCTACTGACACAGATGATTATAGAAACAAAATAAATATAGAAACGCAAAAATATTACCATCATGAACAGAAATTAAATAAAATTGTTAAACACATAGTCACTGTTGGATTTTGTATATATTCAAATAGTTGGTTTTTCAAGAGTTCTGGCTTTAGGTTTAGGTAGACAGTTTGCTGGTCTATAAGTTATGCATTAGAACGATTTCTGAAGGATCATGTGACACTTAAGACTGGCGTAATGATGCTGAAAATTCAGCTTTGATCACAGAAATAAATTACATTTTAAAATATATTACATTAGAAAACAGTTATTTTACATTGTAATAATATTTCAATATATTTCTGTTGAGTTGACTGTGTTGCAAAATCTAGCTTTAAGTGTTTGACCAACACTCATATATAATTAAACAAATGAATAATTGATTTAATAATTAATCAAATGTACTAATTTATCTTTTAATATTCCATTATCCTATAATATTAATATTCCATGGTTATAGAAAAAATGCTACTGTATTTAAACAATTTTCCTTTCATATATTTCTGCATGTCATTTTTAGTAATAGTAGGATTTGTTTCCCACTGATGTTTGAATGAATGTTTTGTTTCTCTAAGAAGTTCATGAAAAGAGTTCATCCAGCTGAGAGAATTCCAGGGTGGATCTCTCTGTCTGTTCCCTGTGAAAATAGAAAAATCTCTTCACAGCGTTCCTCAAATATCTGTATCACACACACACACACACAAACCTCGGCCCGCACTGCTGGAGGAGGCTGTCAGCCAGGGCGTCTGATCACAAAAAGATGAAAGCGACATAAACTGATTCTACTTTTACTATCTTTCATTCTGTAGATACAAAAGAAATCATCTCAATGTGGCCTGGCATGATTGTTAGAAACACATTATTTCCAGATGATCCAATATGATTTATCACGATGAATTCGGAAGAGATACTGTAGCAGATCAAACTAAAAGAAGCATAAAGCCATAGTTCACAAATAAAAGTGAAATTTTCACTAAAATGAAAAATCTGTCATAATTTATTCACCCTCTTGTCATTCCCAGCTTGTATGACTTTCTTTCTTCCATGAAACACAAGCTGTGTGTTTGTGTGTGTGTTTCATCTGCTGTGCTTGTTTGAGCTCAAGGTGAGAGTAAATTCCACGTAATAACAGTGTTGGCTTGTGCTTCATATGTTATTTGAACTTTCCTTTCATCAAAGAATCCTGAAAAAATGTATCACAATTTCCACAAAAATATTAACTGTTCCCTGAGAATAGGGAACGAGACACTGCGTCCTCTAGGGGTCGCTATGGGGAATGCCGTCAGCGTGACCCGTGTCCGAAGCATACATACAAAAACACCACATGTTGGCCGGCGACAGCCTATGACATCACTACCGGCGCGACCACAGTATAAAGGGGCGCCGGGAAAATACGTCATTCACTTCTTCATCTGAAGCTGGCGTCCGAAGCATGGCACCGAACCTAGAGGATGCAGTGTCTCGTTCCCTATTCTCAGGGAACCACGGTTACAGGTTACATACGTAACCTGAGATGTTCCCTTTCGAGGGAACTTCGAACTGCGTCCTCTAGGGGTCGCTATGGGGAACGGAATACCCACGCCACTATGCTGAGGGGAGTGCAAGCCAAGCACAAAAGGCGAGAACTAAGTACCAACTTTACCCGGCTAAGGGAGTTGCCCCTGGGACGGTATGACGGCTGTCAGTGACATTATCCCCTTTGGCCAAAGGCCTGAGCTGCATATCCCAGAACTTACCTGTTAGGGGCTGGGCCTCCTGGACCCAGGGTAGAGCTCAAAGGCTTGAAATCAGAAGAAGAGATTCCTTTAAGGGGATACGACTAAGCACCTAGGATAGTAACTAAGTCTTGGCCTGTCACCCAGGGGCTACTGTATGCTCTGCAAGAACTCGCTGAAGGAACTGTCTCAACCGATCCTTGGTAGCAACACCCTGTTGAAGTAGTATCACTGGGGATACATAGGTAGAATGGGGCCCAAGGTGAAACCGGGGCCTGACCGACTCAAAGAATGGGCACGAAGCCGCAGCGCGTAGCCCATACCGTACAGGATTTTAGAAAGATCGCAAAACACTTGGTGTTCGATCTTACCACAACGTGGCTTTCAGAAAGTGCACAGAGACTAGCGTGCGCACTTACCATAACATGGATTTTAAACACCGTTTTTTCAGATGCTCGGGAGGGAGCAGCATGCTCATAGGTGACCCTCTATGCGGAGGGGAGCAATGCTAGCTCAACCAACAAGGAGAGCAACTTAACAGGGAGGCAGAGAGAGGCCTAACAACCTGAAGTTGCTGACTCACAGATCTGAATTCTTTCCAGATGTTCAGGAGGGAGCAGCATGCTCATAGGTGACCCTCTATAGTAAGGGGAGCAATGCTAGCTCTACCATGGCAGAGCTCTGGAGAGGGGAGAACTTAACTCTCAGCATGAGAGGGAACTCAGATGCTCAGAAGGGAGCGGCATGCTCATAGGTGACCCTCTAAGGTGAGGGGAGCAATGCCAGCTCGACCAACAACACAGCTCAGAAGGGAGCAGCATGCTCATAGGTGACCCTCTAAAGTGAGGGGAGTAATGCTAGCTTGACCAACAAGGAGAGCAACCTAACAGGGAGGCATATAGAGGCCTAACAACCTGAGGCTGCTGAAGGAAGGGAGCGGCATGCTCATAGGTGACCCTCTAAGGTGAGGGGAGCAATGCTAGCTCGACAAACAAGGAGAGCACATCAGACGCCCAGAAGGGAGCGGCATGCTCATAGGTGGCCCTCTAAGGTGAGGGGAGCAACGCCAGCTCGACCAGCCAGGAGAGCATAGGGTGTAGGAAGGGATTTTCCTGAAAACTCCAGAGAAGCTGCCACAATAGTGTTTACTTACACCCTAGCACAGGGGCTCAGGGAGATTGCTACTTAAAACCCCCGGAAGGGGAGCAGTCACTGAGCTAGCACATAGATATCCTCAGATAGCCATGCACCTTTCTCAAAGGAGGCGACCCTATGCTAAGAACTGATGGTGAAAAGACCCGCAGGTCCAGGCATTGCAGTGCTGGAAACCTGATGACCAAGGAGGCTCCCACAGAAACCTACGACTGGGCCACGTGATCCGGGAACGGGGCTCTCATCCTAGCCTGGATCTAGCAACGACGAGTGAGGTCATCACTGCACTGAGTCGAAGTCAAGGTGAAAGCACACAAACGACAGATCCAGAAATACTGCAAAGAAAGAATACACAATACCAGTGAACTGTAGAACTGGATCATACTCACCCATCCATGGTTCCTGTGCATGAGATCAGTCCCGGAGGTGAAATCTGAAGAGTCGGGTCCGGACCATCAGTAAGGTAGTTTCTATGAAACATAGAACTTAACCAAAACATCATAAGTCCAGCATAGAGACGGCAATGTTTTTAAACGCAGGTTCCTAGGTTCTCACCTAACCTCGGTCAGGTGGAATAAAGGTTTTGAAGGCCGCTGAGCGCACCCTCGCCTCCCTAAACATCTCGACCACCGTCTCGCCGGAGGTATCGAAAAGCTCAGAAGGCGAGACTGGAGCATCGAGAAGAAAGCCCTTCTCTTTCTTCCCAATATCTGCCACATTCACCCACAGATGTCTCTCCGTTACCACCATGGCCACCATAGACCTGCCCATAGCAGTGGCTGTCTACTTAGTGGCACGGAGAGCCAAATCCGTGGTGCGGCGCAGCTCAGCTACTTCGTCAGGCGACAAGCCCTGACCCTTATCCAGGTCTTTCAGCAGATCAGCCTGGCCTGCTGCTGCGTATTTAAGTGAGATGTTTCCTGAAGGGGCCTAGATGGCAAGGAGGGAGCCTTGAGAGAGGATGTCTCACCCTCAGAGAGATAGCTGGCTAGCGTCTCTTCCACAGGGGGCATCCTCTCATAGCCGTTTTCATGCATCCCCTCAATGTTAGCATAACTGGTATGCTGAAACCTATGAATGCGAGAGGAAAACGGCTTCTTCCATTCCCTCTCAACCTCTGCATAGAGATCAGGAAGAAATGGGAGGCTCACTCGAGCTGGGGGGTTAAAGCCAGAAAGATAACGCTCATCGAGACGACCCCGCGGCGCCACCATCCTGGCCCGCTTCCATGGCAAGTCAAGCCTCGGCGTGGCGTGTTCCATAACCTCCAACAGTTCGTCATACGCAGGGCAGGAGGATTGAGAGGAGTTGGGGGTTCGGTGCCTTGCTCAAGGGCACCTCAGTTGTGGTATTGAGGGTGGAGAGAGCGCTGGACATTCACTCCCCCCACCTACAATTCCTGCTGGCCGGGGACTCGAACCTTCAACCTTTGGATTACAAGTCCGTCTCTCTAACCATTAGGCCACGACTTCCCCTAGAGGACGCAGTGTCTCATTCCCTATTCTCAGGGAACAGTAATTTATAATATTTCATAATATTTCTGTTCAGTTTAATGTATTTTTGATCAAATAAATACAGTCTTGGTGATAGGGCTGGACGATATGACCTAAAATCAAAACACCTTTGAACACCATTGAACACCTTACCTCGATTGCGATTTTTTATATATATATATATATATATATATGTGTGCGTGCGTGCGTGCGTGTGTGTGTATATATATATATATATATATATATATATATATATATATATATATATATATATATATATATATATATATATATATATATATATATATATATATATATATATAATAATATTATTATTATTATTATTATTATTTTTGCCCTCATAATTCATTAAAGGATTGTGCTGTAAATATACTCAACTATTAAAGGTGGGGGGTTTTTTTAATGAAAGAGTACATTTCTTCTCTTTCATTTTTGCAAACAAAGTAAATGTATATTGCCATGTGAAAATTAGAAAATAACCAGCATCTCTTGCAAACGAAATACATTTTAATTATTGTCATGTGAAAACTGGAAAATAACTTGTGTCTCTTGTAAATTAATATTATTTTAAATAATGCAATGTGAAAAGTAGAAAATAATAACTTGCATCTCCTGTAGACAAATGTTTTAATAATGAATGTAAATAGAACACTACAGATTAAAAGAAAGAGCAGGGCACTATCTCAGTGATCTTGTCCTGTCACTCTATACGCCGAGAACGCTAGTATGTTTTTAAGAGGAAAGTATTAATAGGATTAAAAAAACAAAATAACCAACATAGCAAAATTATGTAGATTAGAGGTTCTGAATTTCGGTTTCTATTTATTTTCGATTAATCGAAAACTACTTGAACAAAATTACATTGCATAGCCTTGGTGGTAAAATTACATTTTAAAATATATTCAGATAGAAAACAGTTATTTAAAATTATAATAATATTTCTGTTCAGTATACTGTATTTTTAATCAAATCTTGCCAACCCTAAAGAATAATAATAATAATAATAATATTTCTGTTCAGTATACTGTATTTTTAATCAAATCTTGCCAACCCTAAAGAATAATAATAATAATATGCTTGTATGTAAATATGCATTTTTAATCTATTTGTTTTTTTGTTTTGTTTTTTGCTTAAAATTCTTTGTGATATTTATTTATTTGTTTGTTTGTTTATGTATTTATTGATGCCTTTTTGGCTTGATACTAATATAAATATATATTTTAAATGTGATATAAAATATAATATAAATTAGTAAATATGCTTTTTTTCACTACACCTATGACACCACTACTGTGGTCAGTTATGATTGGCTAGTTCTGTCGCTCGGATTGATAGTAAACTTAGATGCAGTTGAAAGCTTGCATATTAATATTTCATCTGCTATACTAGCATTTACATTACATTTACATTTATGCATTTTGCAGACGCTTTTATCCAAAGCGACGTACATTCAAGTTACAGATTTTACATTTTATCAGGTTACTAGCACTTCTATACAAGGCAAGGCAAATATAATGCAATTTACATAACCTAGGTGGAAGTTGTAGCCGAGGAGGATTATTCCTCTCATTACACCCAAACTCTCCATCAGTTTCTTCAGTCCTCTGCATGAAGACTTCCACAGCATTTCTGAATGAAGCGGTTCAGGTGTGTGAGATTACAATCCCTGAATACGCTGCATAATTCACGATAGCCCATTTAGTGTAGATGTAGAGCTCTTCAGCGGCGTTGGTGAGGTCTTACAGGCCTCTGCTGGGAGCTCAGCTTCATGTACCTTCACTGAAGCCTATATATTACAGCCGCTCACTTCATTTCCCCTATGGAGCGTTCCTTGATTGCGAGGGCTCGATGCCGCTTACTTGAATCCACAACGAGACTGTGTGCAATCTTCAGAGCTCATGAAAGGACGCAGCTTTCCTTTCTGAAGAGATGTGGGTTTAAAAAGGTTTAGGACGCTTCAGAATTAGAGGTGTTATTGTGTTTTTGGGTCTCGCACACCTGGAGTTCTGTGGAGAAGATCTTCAGCAAATATTTAAATGAGATTTCTGTGGTATTGCTGGCAGCGTGTGTGTTTATACGGGAGAATAAAACAACCTCAGATTTCACCGATAGTCTTCAAATACCTTCACTCGCGGATGCGAAATTCAAAATTGAGGAATCGTCTCCCTTTCAATTCACGAGAGTGAATTTGAATTGAATTGGCTGTGACACACAGGAGAGTAATTGGAATATGAAATGGAATGACAGAAAGAGAAATACCTTACTGAATTGCTTAATTTGTTACATCTTATGAAATCTATATGTCTGTCTAGCTTTCTGTGCATCCATCCTTGTATAAATCCCTTCTGTTTCACAAAAGGTTCTTTGTGAAAGAAGGTTCTTCAGAATTTAAAAAGCTAAGAAAGAGATGGTTCTTTAAAGAATCTGTGACTGAATGGTTCTTTGTGGGACCCAAAATGGTTCTTATATGGCATCGGCTTTTAAGCACTTTTATTTTTAAGAGTGAACCCCTGAAAAACAGCCCTTATCACCATTATGCCATGATCTCTCCTCCACCAAACTTTACAGCTGGCACAATGCAGTCAGGCAGGTAATATGATTCGACCCTCGACCAGTTTTCCACTGCTGAGTCCAGTGGCAGCTACTTTACACTACTTTATCCAACGTTTGGCATTGTATTTGGTGATGTGCGGCTTACATGCAACTGGAAACTCATTCATAAATCTCCCTCCTCACAGTTTTTGTTAATGCCAGTGGAAGTTTGTCAATCAGCAGTGTGTTGGTGGTACCATGGGTGGCAAGCATCTTTTTGGCATTAATGGTACTGTCAAGATTGACTAAAAACGCGTATGAAGAATTAGCGCTGAAAAGGCATGGACACGGTTATTTTTGCACCTGACCTTATTGATATGCATTTGTAGGAGTTTCCCTTTCAGATGCAAAATTTATGGGAGGAGAGTGTTCAAATGAATCACGCAATGCGATTTACTAACATTTGCACTTGTCAAATGACTGATATTTGCTCCAATATTTAATGCCCAAAAAAGCATGTCTTAAACTATTTTGCGCCTGTATAGTAAGTAGATCACCTGCACCTGATGAGCATCGGCTCTGCTTATTTGAGACTACACTAATTTGTGCTGCGCTTGGTATATTGCATTGGTCGAGATGTTGCATCTGTGTTCTTTAATTTGTGTCAGTAAATCACCCGCAGAAATTTCCACGGCCATCAGTGCTATTTTGGAATTGCGCTCTCGTGCTAATTTGCCCTGTTTAGTAAATCTGTCCCTATGCGCCTCAGCACACGGTAACCTGCTCTGTGACTTTACATGATCTTCTGCTTCTGCTGTTCCTAAACGCTTCCACTTTCCAATAACACTACAGTTGAGCGTTGAATATTTAACAGGGATGAAATTTCACAAACTGAATGACCCATTTTTTCACAAATGTTTGTAAATGTAAATCTTGTAATAGCAATGAACATATCTTCTAAAATACAAGTCACGTTTTTATCATCTGAAACATGCTGCGACATTTCACACAGGCTACTAGTTTAATATTTTATATGTACAATGTAGTTTTAATCCAAAATGATGCATGTGCTAATGGAGTGAACAGGAATCAAGATCATGCAACAGAGCTGTACGCACTCTCCCTCGCTCTCTCTCACTGCATCAAGTAACTTTAGTAACTTGTGCGTTGTTTTACTTGCTTTTGACATATCCGAACGAACGACACACTTTCCAGTTATGTCTGAGAAAGGGATATTTTTTTTGACAAGCTTAATCTACTTGGCATGCTCTGCTTATCAGCTCTCGCACATCAACTATACAGGCGTGAATACTGAACGTTTAACATTATTAATTATACACATGTACTTCATAGACATCCTTAATCTCTAATAACTCCATTCTGCTCTTTGTTTGCTCTGTTGTTGATGTTTCTTTGTCTGGACACTGTTTTTGATATCGGAGCATTTTGGTATCGGGCACGAGACCAGTATCAGTGCATCTCTACTTCAAAGTAATGCCATTAATGTTGTTTAAAGCTTCAGAAACACACACGTGCACATTTACGCATTCACTAGTTTCCCAACCTTCAGATCGTTATATTCCGTCCCAAATAAAAACTTCTTCTTGATGGAGGAGAGTGTTTATTTTTAAAAATCAAATATCCATCATCTACACACACGGATGCATAAACACACACATCTATTCTGGCACGAAGAAAAAGCAATTATCTGAGAGATATTTAAATATTTCACAAAACTTCCCGATTGGTTTTGCTTTCAGCCTGTGTGTTTGTGTGTGTTTGGTTGTTGATTCTGCGTTTGCCCGGCGGGCACAGGAACTCTGTTCTGGCGGTAAACACCAACAGGAGAAAATGAGCAGGTGCGTGAAGAGCGTCTCTCTGCCTCTTTCATCCTGATCAGCAGACGAGTCCCTGCAGAGAGAAATCAGGCCGTCCAGAAACAGTGATTGGGCCGAATGTGAGCTTCACAGAGACACGGCTGGAAGAGATAAGGACCAAATGTCAGTCACGCTCAAAGAGAGAGCACTACAAACATGCGGTTTACACACGGGTGAGCATGCACTACTTGTCCAAAGTTTGGACACACTTTTATTCAGTGAGTTTAGTTATTTTCACATTTTAGAATAAGTCATCAAAACGACATTCTTATGTCTTCTGATGAAAATATGAGTGGTCAGGCCTCTCCTTGAATTCAAGTCATTTTTAGCCTATTTTCTCATCCGTCAGACATCATATTGCCTGTCTGATCACAAATGAAACAGCACAGCTCTCCACAGCAGCACACATGATTTGAGGAATCATTGATGTCTGGAACATTATATTCTCTGACGAATTGTTGAATAAAGTCATTATTTTTGTTTTCTTTGTGCACAAAAAGTATTCTTGTAGCTTCGTAAAATTACAGTTAAACCACTGATTACATTATTATTATCATTTTATTAAAAAAATAATGTCTTTATAGTTGCCTTGGCAACTAGCTGAAGTAATATTTTATTTCAGTTAAAGTTTATTTCATAAGCAATTAAGCAATGAAAATAAAGTATTAAGAATTTATGGGTTTTAGTTTGAATCTATAGTTAACGATAATAACTCTGGCCATTAAAAGGGGTCACATGAACAATATCGCTCATTTACTTCTAGTACAGTTGTTTAGTGATCTATATGTAGTGCAGAATCTGAAACATGTATCCTTCATTTTACATTCAGCAGTTATTCTCCTCTTTTTTTCCACTGCTGTACGTGTGCGCTCATGTTTTACATCTACAGAACTGTGTACGCTGTTTTCCGAGCTCGAATGAGTCGGAGTTGTAGATGAATATTTGAAACAGGTGTTGTATACAACAATATGCTCTCTAACAAGCACAGCGGGATGACAATACAAGCATATTGAGAACAACTATCACATACAAGAATGCACGCGTGTTTGTGTGTGTGAAACCGTGGGACCCTGAAGGAACTCATTTTCTGATAATGCTATAGTAGAAAGATGTGTGCGTGTGTGGTGTTGACAATAGACAATGAATCAATGCAATACAGTAATCTGAGGGTTTAGTTTGACAGCTGGGAGTTGGGTTACCTTTGCCAGATGTAATGAGGTAAAATGCATAGGGAAGTGTGCATGCACGCACGAGTGCTAATGTGTGCGGTGCGTTTGTCACAGCTGGAGAGCGTGAGCAGCTGATTGGGTGAGTTTCCCTCCTGCTGAGCCAATGAGAGGGTGATATTTTTACCCTATTCCCTCCAGACGAGCTCTCAGCAGCCCCCAGGTACACCGCTATGACACATTTACACCCGCAAACACACACGTCTGCGTCTCGCTCGCCTGATTGACATGCTGTAGTGTTAATGCATCAGATGTATATGTGAAGAGCTTGTAATGCGAAGGCTACTTTCCTGTTGAGCGGCAGGGCTAACTTTTCAAATATTTCTGCATTTGGAGAAATATGTGTGGAGAATCTCTATTGTAAAACCTGCTGCCTAACTAGGCAGCATTTTAAGGCATCATTGACTTGGCTGTTCCAAACTGCAGACACCATAATGACACCGCCCTGTAAGAAACCTCATTTCGGACCAATTTTGGGGCAGCAATGCATATATAAACAATCCCAGAATGCACTGAAGTAAACTCAGTGGAAACAAATAGTCAGGAGAAAGTATAGTGTATATTTTATCCAATATTTATGTGCTTATTAGAGTTTTTACGACTAATTTGATTAAAAACTGTTCTAAATTAAGGCAAGTCATTTTTTATTATCTCACTTCTTATTTGACTTTTTGTAAGAAAATGACAGTCAGCAACAGTTGATTGGTTGAGATGTGATTGGTCAGTAATGTATTTAGGGCGGGGTTCAGTGAAGGGTCAGTTGTGTGTTGAACTGTCTGCTGTTCAAATTCCTTTGATTTTGTAACATCCTCGAATTGCTTTTCAAGTTAAACCAGCAGCCACTTCCTGTTTCTGCCTCAAAGTTTTATGGAGATATAGATAGGCAAGCCACTTTTGTGATTAAACACTGTGTCTAAAAATATCCTCACAAGTCTTTTGCCTGGATGCAATTTCCTTTTAATGTCTCCACAATGTTCTTTTTCTAAAATGTGTGCTATCGTTTTACAAAATTGCTCAAGTTCTGAGTCAGTGCTGCCCTGAGGAGTTAGCTTTGAAGCTAATTAAAACGTTTTAATTTCAGACGCATAGGCGGATAAATGCGTGTATGGAGCAGATATTGCACGAGGACGTCCTGATATTACGTGTCCCATCAGGTGCAGCCGTATGGATTTCAATAATGTCTTCTCATCTCTCTGTCTCTGTGCAGGTGGAATGGCTGAAGAACGAAGAGATTATTGATCCTGCAGATGATCGGAATTTCTACATCACCATCGATCATAACCTGATCATCAAACAGGCACGGCTTTCTGACACCGCTAACTACACCTGTGTCGCTAAGAACATCGTTGCTAAGAGACGAAGCACCACGGCTACAGTGATTGTCTATGGTGAGTTTGGTGTTACTTAATTTAATGATTAATTAATATAAAATGTAAAATTAATGATAAATATTACATAAAAATAAAAAGAATGAAATCCCAAACCATGTCTAAAAAAGTCCAAAAAGTATAGCCACAATAAATAGATGGAAAGTTACATAGAAGGTTGCAGACTGTGAGGGTGAAAAAGACAGCAAAAAAGCAAATGTGACACAATCAATTAGGAGATAAAAAAAAAAGATTAGACTCTGAAGAAAGAATTTTTGTTTTGTTTTTGTCTCTCATTTGCTTTTTCAGCTTCATAGTGTGCAGGCTTTTGTTGCAACTTTTTCACCTATTTACATTCAAGTGAAAGTTATTGAATTAACATATAATATTAATAATATAATGATTATATAATATAATAACATTCATTTATAGTAAAAAATATTAAAATAAACACATTTAATATGCATATATATACACACTGTATATATGTCCAGTCGCAGAACGTCTTTACGAGCACATCAAATCGGAGACGTTTCAGACGCGCGCTCCAGCTTCACTTCAGCGGCAGGCGCGAGTCAAACTGTACTGTGCTTGCAGCGCCTGATCTTCAATTGCACACACAAAGGCGACAGCTTGTATCATTTCATATCAAAGGGCAGAATAAACTACGTGCATGCATTTTCATTTCATTTCATTTTCATTGTTTATTTATAAAGCACATTTAAAAACAACCCAAGGTTGACCGAAGTGCTGTACAGATCAGTAAGCTCAAATAAAAAGCAGTATCTATAACAATCTATACAATCTGACATCATACATGAAATTAAAATAATATATTAAAAACCCACAATCAGAAGCTGTGTTTTAAGTTTAGATTTAAAAGAGGAGAGTGATGACGCCATTCAAATTGATACCGGGAGACTATTCCAGAGTTTAGCTATCGCAAAAGCACGGTCTCCAGAAAGCACTCCAAGGTTGCCGGATCTAAGTGCCCTGGACGGATTATGACAATGTAAAAGATCTGATAAATAAGTTGGAGTAAGACCGCGTAATGCTTTAAAAACAAAAACTAAAATTTTAAATTCTATTCTCTGTTTGACTGGTAGCCAGTGCAGAGAAGTTAAAATGGGAGAAATACGATCGAATTTGCGACTACTAGTCAGCAGCCTGGCTGCAGCATTTTGAACCATTTGAAGGCGTCCGATCGAAGATTGGTTAGCTCCATAACAGAGTGAATTGCAGTAGTCAAGGCGTGAAGTAATAAATGCATGGATAACTATTTCAAAATTCTTTAGAGAAAGAAAAGGTTTAACTTTTGTGAGACGTCATAAATTATAAAAACATGACTTAACAACAGAATTAATCTGTTTATTGAGACCTGAATCAAACAACACACCTAGATTGTTCACACATGGGGAGACATAAGAACTTAAGTCGCCAAGGTCAATGTCACTTAAATCATAGAAATCACTTGGACCAAACAGTACTATTTCGGATTTATTCTCATTTAAGGCCAGAAAATTTTGTGTAAACCATAATTTCACTTCCTGTAAACAGGCCAGCAGGACCTCTATGGAGCTTGAATCATTATGTTTAAAGGGCAGGTACAATTGGGTTTCATCAGCGTATAAGTGAAAAGATAAGGTATAAAGAAAACAATGTTGGAGCAAGAATAGATCCCTGCGGAACACCACAGGAGAGATGTGCTGCTGAGGAAGGGTGTTTTCCAATGCATACAGAAAACTTCCTGTTATTTAAAAAGGACTGAAACATTTTAAAACTGTGTCCTGCGTGCCTACAAGATTTTCCACTCGGGAAATAAGAATTGTATGATCAACCATATCGAAAGATGAGCTGAGATCTAAAAGGACCAGAACAACAGCACTCCCATTATCTGTAGCCAGCATAATGTCATTAGTAACTTTCAATAGAGCATATTCAGTACTGTGAAGTTTTCTGAATCCTGACTGAAAAGTCTCATATAGTGAATTAGACTCCAGAAAATAATGTAGTTGAGTAAATACAACCTTTTCCAATTTTTTTTTAAATGAAGGGGAGATTCGAAAGTGGTCTGAAATTACCTAAATCAGACACATCCAGATGTTGTTTATTCAAAAGAGGAGTGACTGAAGCATGCATGGTTAGTTACCAAAAAGGATATTAAAGCTGCCTTAAAACTGTGAAAAAAAAATAAGATGCGTGTCCCATTACTTTTGGTCCCTTAACAAGTGGGAGGCACATATGCAAACTGTTGTAATTCCTACACCGTTCACCTGATTTGGATGTAAATACCCTCAAATTAAAGCTGACAGTCTGCAGTTAAAGCACATCTTGTTCGTTTCATTTGAAATCCATTGTGGTGGTCTATAGAGCCAAAAATGTTAGAATTGTGTCGATGTCCCAATATTTATGGACCTGACTGCGTGTATGTGTGTATATATATATATATATATATATATATATATATTTATATTTATATATATATATTTTTTTTTTTTATTTATTTATTTTTTTTTTTGCTGTTATTTTTGTGACATTTACGTTTAATACTATGATGAATATGGTTTTGAACGTTTGTTTGACTATCTACTTTTTATGGTAGAAATACGCCATTCAAAATTGACAGTTTTCATTTGTGTTTATTCAGTGATAAATTCATTAAATTTTATTACATTTCTTGTATTCCTTGTTTAAACTTTTAAAAATCTTTTGAAAAGTTAAAAATATTTCTTGGTTTAAAGTTGCAATGAAACTGAAGTAACGACAGATCTTTTCAATTCACTTATCAAAAGAGAAATAAATGTAGAGCGGGGGGGCCTTGGTTCTACAACTCGAATTCTGGAAATGTTGGGATGTTTTTTAAATTTGAATAAAATGAAAAGTAAAAGACTTTCAAATCACATGAGCCAATATTTTATTCACAGTAGAACATAGAGAACATAACAAATGTTTAAACGGAGCTCATAAACATTTTTATTTTGTTCAAATTTTAAAAATGTCCCAACATTTCTGGAATTCGGGTTGTATGCGTTGATTGGATGTTGAGATGTGGGTGTGGCATTCAAAAGTATATGCAATGAACTTGAGCTAGCTAGCAGGGGCGGAGCTTAAAACAGACTAAATGATTGCATCCGTCATTAGAGAGGATCTGTCACTTTCACCGAAAGATCTAGTTATGTCATTTTGATTAACCATTAAAATTAAAAATTAAACACATGCACATACAAATTGTTCACAATAAGATCTATAATATGAATTTAGAAAATAGACACAGTGAGTTTTCATTTCATACCCATTTAAAAAGAAACAATAAACACTTGTGTAACCAGCGGCTTGTGAGCTGCCGTTTCTGGGAAGGTTTTTTTTTTTTTTTTTTTTTTTTTGGCAGGCTTGACCACGGACATATGGGAGAAGAGCTTTCATAAAATTCATTAAAAAGTTTCCAGCTTGTAATTATAAGTTTGACGAAGACATGAATGAACCTTTTTTTACTAGCTGGAAACTCATAATTACTGTAATTTCGACAGGGTGTGAATGCATCATTACAGCACTTGCAACTTCTTTTCTTCTTCTTTTCAACACCTTTAAGCAATTAATTTAATAAAAACAGCTTGTACAAACTCCATTCAAAAGTTGTTTTGTAGATCATTTTAGTCTTAGGTGTGTTGTGTGTTTTGTTTTACATTTTTTAAGCTACACTGGAACTTTAAACAGAAATGTAGAATTACATTTGGAAAATTTCCATTTGACTTATTTTGTTACGGTGCTAGCCTTATTTGCATACTGAAATATGATTGTTTATTAATTTGATTGATTGTTGTTTACATTTGTTTTACGTTTTCTATATTGTATATTGGGTACATACACATTTTTCTCTCAGTTCCTTTCACTGTCATTTTGCATAAAAATAGGCTACAAATCGGTAATCGTAACAAATCTCTTATTCTTTGGGGAGAAGATGATTACATTTGTTAGGTAAACTGGTTAAACCAGAGTTATAATGTAGAGAACTAAAACTAAAATCATAAAAATGTTTTTTACATTAAATAGACATGAACTAAAATAGACTAAAATATAAAAATCAGCTTGCTTCCAAAGCAACTTTTCTCATTTGTTTTTTAACTTGAAGTACTAATATAATTAAGTCTAAAATTAAAACAGAAATAACAATAAATAAAACTGTATAGACCTGTTTAAAAAAACAAAATTAAATAAAAAAATCTGATTGATATTAATAATTAATATTAATATTAATAATAATAATAGCATCTACTAAAATCATGCTTTGTCAAACATAAAATTAATATCATAAAATGCTGGACCTTTTACTCCATAAAATGTTGAGACACATCAATCAACATATTCCTGACACTTTCTACAGCTTGTCAGGAAGTGTATAATCTCTTTCAGTTTTCACAGACTTTGCATGATTTTTATTGTGGAGTATATTATTATAGCACATGTAAAATTACAGCTTGACCTCCTGACGTGGACGAATACCATTTTCTGAAGGTAAAGCACCTCCTTTCACTAACCCTTAGTTTAGAAAAGAACCAAAGCTGACTTTTTCAAAGATTTGAGTCGTAATTTGTACCCAATTTGTGGAAAGTGCTTTCACCGCTTTTCTTTGGAAGCATTTCCCTCACTCCTCTCTATTGTACTTAATATCTCTCATAATACCAGGTCCAGCTTTGATAAACTGCGGCATGGTCTGTTCAGATGTGTTTTAGCAGTGACTCATAGTCTGTCTCATGCACACAACTTTGCAAAAAGCCCTTTAGATTTTCACCTGTCCTTCACATTGCAAAAATCACATTGCAAAAAAAAAAATTCACATGCAGATATATATATATATATATATATATCTATTTTTAATTTTTTTTTTTTTTTTTATATATATATATATATATATATCTAATTTTTTTTTTTTTTTTTTTTAAATCAAAAGCCTTTAGTTTATGGTACAGCCTTAAAGCATGATTTGCTAAAAGGCTATTTTAATATTGTATAATATATTAGAAATTATATATTTTTTTATTTATGAATGATAATTACACTATATATATTGTATTATTTAAATTGATAATACTAATTTAATCATTTGTAGTAATATTTTTCTTATTCGTGTATAGACGTATTATATATTAGTGTATATAATATTATGCATTATATTATATTTTTAATACATTGTATATATAATTTTAGTTTTTGATAATTTATCATAATAATAATTATATTTGTTTATATATAATATCTGCTAAAAAGTAGTGTAGTCAGATTTTAAATGTACACTATCATACATTAAATTATGTTTATTTTTATCAGTTTCACCCTGAAAAATCATAAAGATCTCAGGATGTTGTTTGTGCTGAAATTTCTCTTGATGACACATTAGGCCACTTTTCGGGAAGTCGTGATCTAATGGTTAGAGAGTCTCAGGTCCGGCAGGGATTGTAGGTGGGGGGAGTGAATGTACAGCGCTCTCTCCACCCTCAATACCACGACTGAGGTGAGACCCTTGAGCAAGGCACCGAACCCCCAACTGCTCCCCGGGCGAAGCTGCATAAATGGCTGCCCACTTCTCCGGGTGTGTGTTCACGGTGTGTGTGTGTGTTCACGGTGTGTGTGTGCACTTTGGATGGGTTAAATGCAGAGCACAAATTCGGAGTATGGGTAATGATACTTGGGTAATCACGTCACTTTCACTTTTTCACTTTAACAGTTTACATCTCACATCGCTAATTAATGCACACATACTGTCTGTCAATCTCATCAAGGAGTTTCACAGAGTATCTCAAACACAACAAGCACAATCACACAGACACACATGCAAACAACTTCTGTGTGTGAAGTGTTCGCTGCCTCCTGCTGATGATCAGGCTGACAGGAGCTCTGTGAGTGTGTGTGTTTAGCGTCTGTCACTCGTGTCACTGCACTCACACACATATCAATTACTCCTGCATCTGTAAAACACTCAGTCAGAGCCCAGAGTCGAGCACGTCTCTCGCACCGCTGAATCTTTTATAGCTTGTCATCATTTTGAAAGAGAGAAAATGGTCTGTTTTTGCATCTGAAAAGCAAAGCCACTCTATTTCTTGACCTAGATTCTCAAAGCATGAAATCTGTTGTACTCCAAAGTTTTGCAGTTGTGAAATTGGTCTTCAGTGAAGCAGTCAGTGGTTGTAATATTCCTGTATTGTGTGGGAGCTTCGGTGAATTTAAGTGAATGTTGCTTTCTTAATGAGTATCTGATGCGCCGGACTAGTTCTGCTTAGGCAAACACGGCCTGATGTTTTCTGAATGAACATCTATCTATCTATCTATCTATCTATCTATCTATCTATCTATCTATCTATCTATCTATCTATCTATCTATCTATCTATCTATCTATCTATCTATCTATCTATCGTTCTATCGTTCTATCGTTCTATCTATCGTTCTATCTATCGTTCTATCTATCTATCGTTCTATCGTTCTATCGTTCTATCTATCGTTCTATCTATCTATCTATCTATCTATCTATCTATTGTTCTATCTATCGTTCTATCTATCGTTCTATCTATCGTTCTATCTATCGTTCTATCGTTCTATCTATCGTTCTATCTATCTATCTATCTATCTATCTATCTATCTATCTATCTATCTATCTATCTATCTATTGTTCTATCTATCGTTCTATCTATCGTTCTATCTATCGTTCTATCTATCGTTCTATCTGGCCTATAAGCCTATGAGTTCTTTTGTTTGTTTAAAAAAAACTTTTTAACTTTTCAGGCTATCATTCAAAGACTCTGTCAGCAACCTTTGCTTTTCTTGATAAAAATTCAGTTGAATTTCTTGACATTTTAAATCATTTGAAGTGCCCCTTTTATGGGTAATGAAAGATTAATATTTTGGTTTTGGGAGTCCCCAAAAACAGGTTGACATGAATGCAAGGTCAAAAAACATTTTAATTTTCTTACAATATGCATTTATTTTTACCTTATTTGCTCAACGACTCCCAAAGGATTCGCTCAACGATTTATTTTTCCAAACCCCTCCTTTGCGTGACGTTAATCTGCGGTGATTGGTCGATTGGTCTCATTTTCATTTCATCCTGCCTGTAATGCCTGATAAAGCAGCGTTTGAGAGCACAGTGCTGCTTTGTGTACAGCGTTACTGGAGAAACAGCTATTTTTACCGCTCCAAAAGCGGCACCTAGTGGCAAAGAATGAATTAGCATTTTCATTCAGACCAACGCCATAATAGGGGCACTTTAAATTCTACTTACATAAAAAAAAGAAATTCTATGTCCTGTTTTCTACCTCCATTCAAATTTGAGAATTGATTTGGCATTTAACAGGTATTCTCAATGGGATACACTGGGATAAAATAAAATTGACTTGCTTTTACCTTTACAAATCAGTCTAAGTGTACGCAGAACCCTAGTTAGGGTGCATTAATCAGCGGAAGAGCTGTGACTGTTGTGAAGACGAGCATTCTCACCTCTCATGGGGTTTTGGCTGCTTTGGTGTCCTGCCCTATTTTCATTGGTAATCTTCACTGATTAAAGTTCTCTGAAAGCAGGACTGTGTGTGTGTGTGCGTGTGTGTGTGGGCTTGTCTTAGATGGTATCTGATGCTTAAGAAATGATTTTTCTCCAGTGCTTGTTCCTGTCATCCTCTCCTCCTCATCAAAGTGGATTTAGTGACTCAGTGTTTTGGGGTTTGGTCTTTCCTGAGCAATGTCACGCTTGAGATCAGCTCACTAATGCGGGGCGTTTAGTTAGCTTTGGCGCAAAACACAAGTGTGTCAGTGTGTGTTTTTGTGTGTGTGTGTGTGTGTGTGTGTGTATGTGTGTGTGGGTTTTAAGTGGTGTGGTATTTAGTGGTTGTTAAAACATCATTGTTGCTCCTACTGAGTGCTAAAGGGATAGATGAGCCAAAAATGATAATTCTGTCATCATTTACTTATTTACATTTATGCATTTTGCATTTTCTAACCATGTCGTTCCAAAAATTCTTTCTTCTCTGAAACACAAAAGAAGATATACATATATATTAATTTTCATTTTATGGTGAACCTTTTAAGGATTTGAACAAACCCCAAACAACTTTAGAAAGTAATTGTCTTGGACATAGCAATCTCTTGCAATCTCTTGTTATTTTAGATTTATATACTATTTAAGTATTTATTATCATTTTGAATTAGATTGTATTTTTATGTTTTAGATTTTATTTTTTATTTATATAAGTGTTCTATATTATTTCTATATATTTTCTATTTTATTGTTAGCAATTAATGTTTTAGTAATTAATGTATTTGTTATTTTTTATCAAAAATAATTATTATTTTTTATTCTATTTATCATTATTTTTATTTATTTAAAAAAAAATGTAATTTTAGTATTTCAGCTAATTTTATTTCAGTTATTTGCCAAGGTAACATTTATAGTTTTCATTTCAAGTTTTATTCCAGATTAATTTGAATCAAACTGATTTGTAATAGTTTTGGGTTCAGTTTTAGTGAACAATAACAACACTGTCAACTCTTTTCATTCTAATTTTTGTTAAAGTTTTTTCTTTGTCATGGTTACTAGTTTTTTGTTTTGCATTTTTATTTTAGTTATAGTAATTTTATCACTTCCGTAGTTATTTCAGTTAGTTGCCAAGAACTATTTCTAATTTCTGTTTGTTTTTCATCTTTATTTCAATTAATGAAAACTCATTTAAATAGTTTTTGTTTTAGTTTTATCTAACAATAACAACACTGTCAGCAACCTTCCAAAATTGCCATACTTAGCAATGCCCTAGCAACCACTCAAAGCACCTTAGCAACCATTTAGAACACCATAGCATCGTGCTGGTGGTGCGTTTTACAAATTGCTTCAGAAAATGTAATAATCTAGTTTGTGGTTGAACCTTTTTTAATGGTGAGAGACAGAAAGAGAGAGACAGAGCTCTGGAATGAGTCTTGTTCTTTTGGATGTATGGCCTCATAACTCTGAAATGAGAAAGATGGGAAGGAAAAGGAGGAATCTACTTAAAGCTAATCTACTCCCTCACACGAAACCAAAGACACACACACACAGAGAGCGAGAGAGCTGTGGAAAGTGTGTGAGGGGAGTGTGGTAAGTTAATAGCAGCAAAGGGAGTGACACAGTTTAAGAGTTTAAGAGCTTCTGTGTCTTTCGCCGGAAAACTCAGATGGGAAGAGCATCACCTCTCCTCAACACAAGAGTTAAACACTCCAGTGTGTGTGTGTGTGTGTGCGTGTGTGTGAGAGAGAGAGAGAGAGAGAGAGAGAGAGTGTGTGAAGGTAAAAGGATCCGTCAGCTGGAATATAGACTCTCACATACCAAACACAGCTGCTCACAGCACAGTTAACTTCTGTCTGTTTTCTGCCTCTCACAAAATTTGGTTTATGTCTCTTTTACTCGAATGAGAGCAAAACAGGAGATACTTGAACAAAACTTGATGATCATATTCTCCTGAATGATGTGAGATGTTACAAAGAGTGATAGTTGACACTCATTTACTTACCTTGAATTCGACACGTCTGTGCACATTCTCAAAACATTTCTTTGTCTGAAATATTTTTTTGTCAGAATTTTAAAACTATTTTCATTATGTATTTTCATGTCAGATTAACATTTTCTGTTGCCATAAGCCATAATTACATTAATTTACTTCCTCAAGAAAAAAATAGAAATATAATATAAAACTATAAATGTATTAAATACAACAATATCAATAAACATTTAATTGATAAATAAACATTTATATTTAATTTACAATAAAATATATTTAATTTATGAAAAAAAATGATAAAAGTTATATTATATTATACATTAATAATTCACTGCTGTTCAAAGTTTGAGGTCAGTTTGTTTTTTTAATGAAATTAATACTTTTATTCAACAAGAATACATTAGATTGATCAAAAGTAAAAGATATTTAAATTGTTACAAAAAAATAAATTTTAAATAAATGCAGCTCTTTTGAACTTCATCAAAGAATCTTGAAAAATGGTCTTCAAAAAAAAAAAACTTTTTTTAAATATAATAATATTATTATACGTTAAAATATGTTTTATGCTTTAATATATATAACATTTTAACTTATTATAATATTTCACAATATTAGTGTTTTACTGTATTTTTTTAGCAAATAAATGCAGCCTTGGTGAGTATAAAAGACTTTCAAAAACATAAAACAATCTTACCAACCCTAAACTTTTGAAAGGCATAAATCTAACAGCATTTATTGTTTGTCATGTATTGCCTCATAAATATTGTATTTTCAATGCTGAGTGTATGTTTATGTCTGCACCTTTTCCAGGTTTTCTTCATCGCTCTGCAATATGTGAGAAATGAAAAACCTTTCCTTGACTAGTAGTATGAGTACAGAAAGTTTTTTAATACATTTATATTTATTCATTTAGCAGATGCTTTTCAAGGTGACCAAGAAAAGAATTTAATAAAAATTCAGTAAAAACGTATGTGATAAATCATATGGAGTCAACAATATTAACACTACCGCAATACCACAAAAAAATGCAAAACAGTACAGAAAAACTTCATTTTGAACAGCAGAAAGTGGCTTTCAGATGAAAGAGTTTGTGTTCCAGCCATTAATAGACAGATAAACCCCAGCTTTATTTGCAAAAATTAAATTAAACTCTTTGAAATCAGCCGTAAAAGGAATATTAACTGCAATGACTGACAGTACAGGAGTACTGGGGTCTATTTTGCAGTGTAATATTACAGTGCATAAGACGGCTGCTTACCAAATAAAAAAGTAAATAGACATGAAATATTGTTTTGGGCTGAAATCATTAGACGAGAAGAAAGTGAGTGTGGAGTGATATGAAAGACGTGATTGTGTGTTTCTGCAGTGAACGGCGGCTGGTCCACGTGGACGGAGTGGTCGACCTGTAACAGTCGATGTGGGCGGGGCCTTCAGAAACGAACCCGCAGCTGCACCAATCCCGCGCCTCTGAACGGGGGCTCGCCGTGTGACGGACAGGCCATCCAAAAAATCGCCTGCACCTCCGTTTGCACAGGTACCAATCTACTGAACTTAATTTGATGAGAATGCAAGTGAGGCCATGAGGGACAGAAGTGCAAACTGTAGTAGTGAAACTGTGAACATGCTTATTAAATTAGACATTAGTACAGCACATGTATCTTTGTCTTTAAAAGACTTGCTTTTATTTTTAAATAATGGCATAGTAATTTAATAGTATTTAATGCATTAAAAAGTATTTTATTAATATTTAAATAAAAATGGTCATGATTTAATAGTATTTAATAAATGTAATATTTAATAGTAATGTCATTTTACAGTGTTTATATTAATAAACGTATACTGTATATATAATTGTTGCAGAAATATAGTTGTATTTATTGTTTGTCATTTAGTACCTCATAAATATTATATTTATTTTGTGTTTAATGCGGTTGTAAGAAATGACAAATATTGCTTTGAATATTTAATTTTTTACATTAAATAAATTAAATTAAATTTATAAAGCAATAAGCCCCTAGAAGCCTGAATTTATAACAGCTAAGGGACGTTGTTAAAACCCCCTTAGCTGTTATAAATTCACTGTAAACCATGGCTTCACGGGGCTAATTGCTTTTATAAAACGGTTATTCCATACGTAGTAAGGTTTCACAAAATAAAACAGAGCAAATAAAGTGTGATGATGGTTGTGGTTGCAACAAAGTGGTTGCTGAGCAACACACAAACGTAACGTAACTAAGGTGTATGTTTGTAGAGTAATTTACAACAACTTCGAACACCAACTCAACCAAGGAACTATCCATTTTATAAATTAAATTAAATTAAATGATCTGCTATAAATCATATGGAGCATGACTTTACAGTGATCATCATTATATATTTTTATTATATTTACAAATTATTTTCATTATTTTATTTTCATATTTCATAGTTTAATTTCTGTTCACGTTTTAGTCCAAAATTTTCAGTTTTTCATATTCCCCATCCTTTCCTATCAGAATGCATGCTATGGATCTGAAAACGCAGAAAATCGAACCTGATCCGAATTTTTTTTTGACGGACGAAAGTTTCGGAGACAGTGTGCAGTGACCTTTAGTCGTTTTTATTTTGTGCGTTTGCCATTTTTATTAGTTTTATATATTTTTTAGCTTTGTATGTATTATTTTTTTTAGTTGTAGTTTTAGTAATTTTAGTATTTCATCTTAAAGTTTTTCTAATTTAAATTTTTCATCTTTAGTAATTTGATCTTTTCATTACATTTTATTTTATTTCAGCTTTATTGCAATTTACAAAACCAGTGTTATTACTTTATTTGCAGTTGTAGTTAACAATATCAAGACTGAATCACAAAAGGAAGTTTTCATAAAGATCTGAGTTTGTAATCATGATAATACTCTGGAACTAATTACGATATTTCCGACATGACGTAAACGCACAGTGAGGTCAGTTCTTAATCCTGAAAGAAACACAATGAAGAATTTGGTTCCGATTTTTTGCTCCATTGACATTTATTAATATTATTTGGCAGTCGCTTTTATCCAAAGTGACTTCCAAATGAAGAATTCCTTCCATAAACAGAAGGATGGAAAATTCACTGTGAGACTACTGAATTACGAGTGAGGAATTCCTTTCATAAAAACTTGATTCTTTTCCAGTCCAGTTTGAGTTCTTCGCCTCTTGATAGCATCAGACAAATGCATCTTTTTCCAGACCCATCAGTTCAGCTTTCAAGCCAGACACTTCCCCTATACTTTGGCCCCAAGGGGCCCCTAAGGGCCGAGCACATTTCCATTCCCTCCTGCCGGTGAGAGTGAGTTCGCTGTGAAGCAGGTGAGATTAAAGCATCTGCAGGCAGTAGGAGAGATGCCACAGTCACACGCTAATGACTGACCCACATACTGCAGCCGCTCTCCTGTGACACAATCCACAGACTACACCAGAGCAGAGGATGCATCATCTTTTCTTTTCTTTTTTTTCTTTTCTTTTTCAGTTTAATTTCTGTGTGCGATATGCACAAGGCAGACAATAATAGGGGCTTTGCTTGTGAAATATTACTCATTTCATGAACAAAGAGGTTAGCCAGTCATAATATGGCTCATTAACATTTTTATCCTTGACTAACATATTAATGGACAAGGAATACAATAAAATGGTACAATATGACCTCTTTAGTAAAAAATAATCAATCTGCCTCATATCACAGCAGAAGCACTTCTTATTTTTTTCTGCTGATCTCTGTTGTTTCTGGTGTGTGTGTGTCTAGTTGACGGCGAATGGACCGACTGGAGCAAGTGGTCGGCGTGTAACACTGAGTGCACGCAGTGGAGGAAGAGAGAGTGTAATGCTCCTGCGCCTCAGAACGGAGGGAAGGACTGTGACGGAGTCACACTACAGTCACAGAACTGCACTGATGGACTCTGCCTGCAAAGTGAGTGCACTTGCACACACACACACGCACTTACACACACAAACACACACACACACACACACACACACAGGATGAAATCCTTACAGTCAACATGATGTCAGAATCAAGTCTATTTACTTATTTCTTCTTTTTGTTTCTGGAATTATGTTATGTTTGTCATTTTTATGTACTATTAATATAGTTTTTGTATTTTTTTATTAGCTTTTATTTTTTATAATTTTAGGTTTTATTTTCATAATAAAAAATATTTATAATAAAAATATAAAAAATAATAATAAATATAATAAAATAATAAATATTTTTAGTTAACCATGCAACATTTCCAATTGTTTAATTATATGCTATCATAGTATTTATAAATTTATAAATTATCTTTTATTTTTTGTATTTTCACTTTTTATTTTATTTTATTTCAGTTAACTTGTAGTAAATGTATGTTTTTGTGATTTTCTTCATTCTTTTTAGCATTAATTTGTTATTTCAGTTTTAATCATTTTACTACTTAGTACAGTTAGTTGACAAGGAATTTCAATTTTCATTTAAGTTGTTTTAAGTTTAAGTTTTTAATCATGTATATTTATATATTTTTGTTCAGTTTTATTTTAATTAACAGATTTCATTTCAATTAAAATATTTTTTTTAATAGATTTAGGTTTTTCAATAACAATATTGTCATGAATTATTCAAATTTGCACGTTATTAATGAAAATATATATATATATATATTCAGCTGACGTCACCCAGGCTATTATATTTTTATTTTATTTTAGCTGATTTTAGCTGATGTTACCCAGGCCATGTGGGCTATTGGTTATTAGCTCTGTCATCCTTGTTTTATTGGTAGCAGCCAGTAGTTTAATACTAGATAACATGGCAGCTCTGAAATACGTCACATTACAAAAGCTAAATTGATTGCAAATATTGTTTCTTGTTTACTTTAAAGCTTTTAGTTGATTTGTTTATTGCTCCTTACTTAATGAGGCACACAAACATGGCCTTTAATTTGTTTCAATCACTGTCACAGTGGACACACTACAAACTGGCGGTGAGAATCTTTAAGAAACTGACAGGTGACATGAATGTATGTAATCAGGAGCCATCAGCGTGGCAGTTTAATTTGTTTGCTGGTGTTTGGAGCATTGAGCAGTGATAAAGAGAGAGACAGGCCATGGATGTGAATCTCCTCTGTTTGCTGTTGTGTAATGGATCTCATGTCTGCCTCTCTCTCTCTCCCCGCAGGCACTTCCTCACTAAAGTTTCAACTTTAAAAGTTTTTCCCCTTAAAAGTTGAGCAGGCACAATCCATTTAACCCTCTCAACTCAGCTCTCTGTCTTACTCTGATACAAACCTAGTGAACTGCTGCTTAGATAGCTGGAGGATTTGAGCACGTCCTAGCCAGGGGTGAACCAGATAGAAACCAGCATTACAAGCCATCTATCCCATGTCAGTTTGAGTGCATTTAACATGTTCCTTTCTGTAATTTGATTTAATACTTTGTGGTTTGTTGTATTCTGAATTCTCAAATAGAGTTTGGAAGTCCAACGGGTTTTAACAAATTGATTTGTTTGGATGGTTTCTGATCAGAAAGTCCCCTTGTATTTCAAATCTGAATTAGTTTTCTTATTTGTAGTGAAACATTTAGTTTATTATTATTATTTAGTTAGTTATTTTGCCAGATACTCTACCAATCAAAAGTTTGGGGTTGGTAAGATTTTGTAAAATCTTTGAAAGAAATCTCCTCTACTCATCAAAGGCTGCATTTATTTGATCAAAAATAAAATAAAAACAGAAATATTATTACAAATTAAAATAATAGTTTTGTGTTTGAATATATTTTAAAGTGTAATTTATTTCTGTGATCAAAGCTGAATTTTCAGCATCATTACACCAGTCTTCAGTGTCACATGATCCTTCAGAAATCATTATAATATGCTGATTTACTGCTCAAGAAACATTTATTACTATTATCAATGTTGAAAACAGTAACAGTAACGAACAATTAAATATTGTTGTGGAAACCATGATAGATTCATATTTTGTTAAGTTCAAAAGAACAGCATTTGTTTGAAATGGAAATCTTTTGAAACATTTTAAATGTCTTTACTGTCATTTTAGATCAATTTAGTGCATCCCTGAAAAATAAAAGCATTAATTTCTTCCAAAAAAAAAAATCTTATTGACCCCAAACTTTTGTATAGTGGTGCACATGGCAAAAAATAAATTATATCAGTTTTGTTTACAATAAAACCTTATCTTTGATAGCCTGACTTTGAATTTAACAAAGAAAAGATTGTAGTTTGGCTTCAGTTTCAAACTAGTTTCCACAACTAACTAAATGTCACAATGTGATAGCTAAATGTTTACCTGGTTACCATCTCACCCGGGGAGCCAGTTTCTCCTGCTCTCTCTACATTATATCTTCTGTTCAGACGTTTGAGTCTCACATCACCAAATCACATCTCGCTCTTTGTTTTACATTCCCATTATTTTGTCTAATGCCCCCTTCCTCTCTCTGAAGGTTCAGTATATCAGCTATCCGTTCAGCCTAAAGGAACGGGAGAGAAGGGGTTTACATGTGAGTGTCTATTTTGTCTTTCATTTTCTTGCTTTAGTTTTTCAGGTCGGTATCTGTTGTCTCGCAGTATCTTCAGCTTTATATTCTTCCGCTTGCGCTCTGTTCCTCGTCGTCTGCGGGAGTGAAAGCATGCTGTCTGTTTGTCAGAGTCCTTTGATTTGCTGTTTTGCTTCGTGTTTTGCAGCACTTTATGTTCTGTGTGTTATTTCTCGACTCGCATCCACACATACGCATATGCTTTTGTCCCTTTCTCTCACTGTTTTCCACACATTCAGACGCAGAGCTGAATGGAAACCTGAACGTCTCTGGAGTAAAGTCAGGCTCGGCTGAAGTCTGTGTGCTGTTTGAAACGAGAGAACTCTCTCTGGCCTCGCTGTATGACCTGTAGCAACCCCGTAATTCTCTTTAAAGACAACATGAAATGAAAATTGATCCCATTTACTTTCTTTAGAAATTTCCAGGGCCTTATTTTTTCACATCAGTTCAGGCTTCGCAAAATGAAAGAGAAAGTTAATCAAGATTATTTGGCAGATAAGCCAGATGTTATTTGAACCCCAGTGCTACTAGGATTTGCAATTATATATAAATGTATGGAGTGTGTGTGTGAAAAAAAGTGAAAGTGACGTGACATGTGGCCAAGTATGTTTACCCATACTCGGAATTTGTGCTCTGCATTTAACCCATCCTAAGTGCACACACACAGCAGGGAACACACACACACCCGGAGCAGTGGGTAGCCAATGCTGCGGCACCCAGGGATCAGATGGGGGTTCGGTGCCTTGCTCAAGGGTCTCACCTCAGTCGTACACCCCCCACCTACAATTCCTGCCGGACCTGAGACTCGAACTCGCAACCATTGGGTTACGAGTCCGACTCTCTAACCATTAGGCCACAACTGCCCCCATGTGTGTGTGTGTGTGTGTGTGTGTGTGTGTAAATATATGTATAATATATACTGTATAGTAAAATACGTAAACTGAAATGCATACGTTACACAAATAAAATGTTTGTGTCAGTGATATTTGTAAATATGTTTTAATATATGTATATATTTATAATTTCTATTTAATGTTTTTAAATCACTAAAATATGCCATATTACCGAAAGAAAGAATATATATATATAAAAATGATTATGTAATTTTTACATTAAAAAAAATTCACTGTATCACTTTAAGAAACATGGAAGAAACAAATTTTAAATCACTGTAATATAGAATTGTATATATTAAATATATTAAATTAAAAGCATGAAATCAAAATTCACTGTTTATATATACATACATATATACACGTGTGTACTTTAAAAAAAAATAACTGAAATGTTACAGAAAATTTTTTACTGTTTACAGCATAAATACAGTATACACATACTACATATTTTTAGATAGATAGATAGATAGATAGATAGATAGATAGATAGATAGATAGATAGATAGATAGATAGATAGATAGATAGATAGATAGATAGATAGATAGATAGATGTCCGCTGCATCATTTTATGCTGAATATTGCGCGTCACGCTGTGGAAGTGAAATGCGTTGTGAATGGTGTTTCATGTCGTGTTTAACGTGAAGCGGCAGCCGCTGGTAATCCGAGTGTTCGTTACTTCCCTCGGCCGCTGTATAACTCTTTTCTTCAGATAATACACTGATGAAGACTGTGATGGCGTCTCCTCACGGCGCTTGCCCTTTAAGAGCGTCTGTACGTTTGACTTCAGATGAGCTTTGGCTTATTCTAGAGATTCTTCAAACTGGATTATAAGCGAAATGTTTGTTATGAACAAGAAACCCTGAGAGATGAACCGAGGCGGATATCAAACAACATGATTCTGGCTTTCATTACAGGCCTCCGCAGCGCTCTGTTCTTCATGAAAACAGCTCATCAGTCAGAACATCAGTCAGCCTGCTTTTGTCTGTGATTTTACTATATTTTACCGTCCTTTTATCTGCTTTGTTTTTATGTTGTCTTTCTGCTCTTCATGATGTGCTCACTTTTGAGAAAATGAAAGGCACTTTCCATTCCAGTTTTGAAGATAAACAGAGTCGAGTCCGTGCTGGTGGCCCAATGGTTATTAACCTGGCTGCTAATATGACGGTTACAGGTTCATTTCTAAAGCAGAGAGTAAAGGTCACAATAATAACCCATCAGTCAGGGGTGAGATCACATAAAGGTCAAAGCACTGATTTGGTAATAATAGGAAAAAGCAAAGAAAATATAATTTTTTGTAATTATGTAATTATTTATTTTTTATTTGCAAAAAGCAATTGCTCAAATACATGTATTGCATCATGTTACTGTTGTAAATGTTTACAAAAAATGTTTTATTTAATTTTTAAATATATATTAGCAACACTGGAAACTTGTATGAACTGAGGCCTGAAACATATACAAGAACACTTTTAGCTACAAAATCTTCATGCATTGTTGTGTAACCGTAACGAAAACACGTTAAATATGTACACAGTGCACACAATGCATTGGCTATGCTCTCGTGTTTGCATATTTGTGAGTGTGTTTCAGGCTTAGCGCTTTATTTTAGGCCTGTACTTCTGTTAAACCGTCAGTGATGCTTCAGTGCTGTTAACTCTGTGTGTGTGTGTGTGTGTGTTTGAGGGGACAATGTTATCTCTTTTCTCCTGAAGCTGTATTATTTATTAAACATTTTCTGCAGTCTGCAGCCGCAATCTGGCTCTCCCTCCCTCTTTCACTCACGCTCATGTTCAAAGAAAACGTTTAATCTTCCAGATACATTTTAATGGCTGCGTTTAGTAGCTTGCCACTTTTATCATCAAAGCTCGTGTTATAGCTTGTATGAGTGTTTCTCCGGTGAAATGAGTTACATGACTCAAGGCATACGATGGCAAGAGTTAAAGAGGGACAGAACGCAGAGGAGATCGCGCTGATAAAATGTGGGCCTGCTTCATATCAGAGCCGACGGGAATTGATTTAAAAATGAGTCTGAAGCCTTTTCTGTCCGAGTCATCTGAACATATTGCTCATGAAGTCTAGGAGATGCTAACAATATTATTTTTACTCTTGTAAAATTAAGGCTCTGTTCCAAAACCTGCGAAGCAGACATGCCTTAAACTGCTGTTATAGACAGCAGTTTAAGGCATCATAAACACGCATCTGACACAAAAGCTGATCCTAAAAACTTTTTTGTAAGGTAGTATTGGATGTACAGTATCTCACAGAAGTAAGTACACCCCTCAAACTTTTTGTAAATATTTTATTATATCTTTTCATGTGACAACACTGAAGAAATGACACTTTGCTACAATGTAAAGTAGTGAGTGTACAGCTTGTATAACAAAATAACTCAACACACAGCCATTAATGTCTAAACCGCTGGCCACCTAAGTGAGTACACCCCTAAGTGAAGATGTCCAAATTGGGCCCAATTAGCCATTTATTCTCTCCAGTGTCATGTGACTCGTTAGTGTTACGAGGTCTCAGGTGTGAATGGGGAGCAGGTGTGTTAAATTTGGTGTTATCGCTCTCACTCTCTCATACTGGTCACTGGAAGTTCAACACGGCACCTCATGGCAAAGAAAAAAAGATCTGTTGAATCTGAAAAAAATAATTGTTGCTCTACATAAAGATGGCGTAGTCTACAAGAAGATTGCCAAGACCCTGAAACTGAGCTGCAGCACGGTGGCCAAGACCATACAGCAGTTTAACAGGACAGCTTCCACTCAGAACAGGCCTCGCCATGGTCGACCAAAGACGTTGAGTGCACATACTCAGCGTCATATCCAAAGGTTGTGTTTGGGAAATAGACGTATGAGTGCTGCCAGCATTGCTGTAAAGGTTGAAGGGGGGGGGGGGGATTGCTCAGACCATACGCCGCACACTGCATCAAATTGGTCTGCATGGCTGTCGTCCCAGAAGGAAGCCTCTTCTAAAGATGATTCACAAGAAAGCCCGCAAACAGTTGCTGAAGACAAGCAGACTAAGGACATGGATTACTGGAACCATGTCCTGTGGTCTGATGAGACCAAGATAAACTTATTTGGTTCAGATGGTGTCAAGCGTGTGTGGCGGCAACCAGGTGAGGAGTACAAAGACAAGTGTGTCTTGCCTACAGTCAAGCATGGTGGTGGGAGTGTCATGGTCTGACCACTGCCTTGCTAAAGAAGCTGAGGGTAAAGGTGATGGACTGGCCAAGCATGTCTCCAGACCTAAACCCTATTGAGCATCTGTGGGGCATCCTCAAACGGAAGGTGGAGGAGCACAAGGTCTCTAACATCCACCAGCTCCGTGGAGTGGAAGAGGACTCCAGTGGCAACCTGTGAAGCTCTGCTGAACTCCATGCCCAAGAGGGTTAAGGCAGTGCTGGAAAATAATGGTGGCCACACAAAATATTGACACTTTGGGCCCAATTTGGATATGTTCACTTAGGGGTGTACTCACTTTTGTGGCCAGCGGTTTAGACATTAATGGCTGTGTGTTGAGTTATTTTGTTATACAAGCTGTACACTCACTACTTTACATTGTAGCAAAGGGTCATTTCTTCAGTGTTGTTACATGAAAAGATCAAATATTTACAAAAATGTGAGGGGTGTACTCACTTCTGTGAGATACTGTATCTTTCATGGAGCAAGCAATCCCAGAATACAATATATTTAATTTCTTTAACAAATTTCTTCTTGGAGAACTTGACTAGCTAACTAGCTTCTAATTAGTCTATATAATTAATTTCATTTTTAAATATTTTAGTACATCAAGTTAAACTGAAATAAGTTTTATATAGTTGAAATAAAATAAGTTTCTGTTTTTTATATTTTCATTTAACATTTATTTTATTTCAAGTAACGTTTTCTTATAGTTTATTTTTAAGTTAACTCTATCATTTTATTGGTTTACTCTGGCATTTATGAAAATGAGGTACTGTAGCTCTAGGATTGTTTTTTCCCCTTGAATTAGTTGAGTAATTATATAATTCTCATTTGTAAGTCACTTTGAATAAAAGCGTCTACTAAATGAAAACATGTAAATGTAAATAATTAATATAATGATATCAACCCAGTTCATCTAAAAAAAAAAAGTGTACATCAAAGGAACAGCATCATTAATTTAATACTTTTTAATAATACTAAACAGTTTTTGCGTTTATATCCATCACTGATGAATTTTTAAAACATTTATAGATAATTTAATGCTTTCAGTCCTTTTGACAGATAAAAGTAAGCAGTAAGTTTTTAATATTAAAAGTTTGGGGTCTACAAGAATATTTTTGTTTATGTCTCTTCTACTGCATTTACTTGATCAAAAATACAGTAAAAACTAATATTGTGAAATTACCATTTGAAATCATCTTACTGACCCCAAATTTTTGAACAGTAATATATATACTGTATATCAAAAAAGATATCAGTATATGGATATATGGTCATTTCCAGAGTAATAATGTTCCATTTTATACTAATAATGTGCTTCTTTTTGTACGGTTACAAATGAAAGATACTGTGCTGAGAAGATGAGACTTAACTTTCTGTGTGTGTGTGTGTGTGTGTGTGTGTGTGTGTGTGTGTGTGCGCTTTTGTGACAAATGAGGACATAAATTTGTATAATGACATAGGTATTACAAGGTGAAGGTGACTTATGAGGACATTGCCCCCACTTTTCAAAACGCTTATAAATCATACAGAGTGAGCTTTTTTGGGGGAAAGTAGAAATAGTCTCCTGTGAGGGCTATTAGGGTAGGTGTAGGGCAATAGCACATACAGTTTGTATACACATAAGGGACAGGGAGATGTCAGGGAAAATGAAGAGACTGAAAAGGAAAATGGAAGTTCAAGTGATAAACTTGAATTATTTTGCACGGCCTCAGCCTAGGGGTTTAAATTGTTTTATGTGATGATGATGGTCATACAAAAAATATTGTTGTCCGTGGTTTCAAATTTTGTTGTGGGTTTATGGGATGGCCTGGATGAGTGTGAGATTTCCCGGCCTGAAATTTTGTCCCAGTTCGACCCTGTGTGTGTGTGTGTGTGTGTGTTATCAGTCTTAGTGTGTGCGCTCAGTAAAACCCCTGCGGATCGATGCAGAGGGAATCTGATCAGCAGAAGGCTCTTCCGCCCACAGACTCATGGGTCGGACGGGTTGCCAGACGATCAAACTCCCTTCCCCTCATTAACCCCCCTCAGCATCTGCACACTGTCCTTCACTTCCTTCATACAATCAATAGTGTTTATAATTCAAGCATGCTCCTGCATAGAAACAACCTTTCTGACGCACATGCAAACTCATGTATGCATATTCAGACATGGATGTACACACTCAAACATGCACAAAGACCTGATGAAACACTTTACAAGAAGGTCCTTGTAGTTAACTTTAGTCAATGTGTTAAAGGAACAGTTCACCAAAAAAATTCAATTTGCTAATGATGTCCTCGCCCTCAGGCCATCCAAGATGTAGATGAGATTGTTTCTTCATCAGAACAGATTTGGAGAAATGTAGCATTACATGACTTGCTCAGCAATGGATGCTCTGCAGTGAATGGGTGCCGTCAGAATGACAGTCTAAACAGCTGATAAGAACATCACAAGTAATCCACACCACTCCAGTCCATCATTTAACATCTTTGGCCAGAAGCAAAGATTTAAAGTTAAAAATGCCTTAATGATGCATTTGTTTCTTACAAACAGAGCTTTTCACTTCACAAGATGTTAACTGATGGACTGGAGTGGTGTGGATTATTGTGATGTTTTTATCAGATGTTTGGACTCTCGTTCTGACGGCACCCATTCACTGCAGAGGATGCATTGCTGAGCAAGTCATGTAATGCTACATTTCTCCAAATCTGTTCCAGTGAAGAAACAAACTCATCTGTGGATGGCCTGATGGTATGTAAATAAAAAAAAAAATTAAATTCAAATTTACATGAACTAACAATGACATTTCTGACAGTATTTATTCATCTTTATCGATGTTAATTAAATAAAAATACAACTTTTGATTTTAATAAAAAATGAAATTAATACTAAGAGTAATAAATGCTTTTAAAGAGTTGTTCATCATTAGTTTATTTTAACTAATGTAAGCACTAACAAGTGGAACTTTATTGTAAACTTTAGTTTTTGTTTTAAAAGTCTTTTGTTAACTGTGATTTGGGTGGTCATTTGAGTTGCACGTGACAAACATCAATACATGTACATAGAAATGAATAATTACGTGTATAGAAATTCCTTCAACAAAGTCAACTCTGCGTGAAAGTCATTGTATAATTTGTACATTGCATATCACTATCACACACACACAGAGAGAGAGAGAGAGAGAGAGAGAGATCAGTGCTTAATGGTTAATGAGAGAAATAACTAATGACAATCATGTTTGGTCACAGTCAGTAATCGAATAATATTAGTCATTAGGACACAGCTGTGATCAATTTTTACCACTAATTGTAAATTAATTATGGGTGTAAGCAAATCAATACTGCAGAGGAGAAATGATGTTGAGGTCACTGAGGAAAAACAAGGAAACAACATGAGAGATGATGAGAGGTCGTGTGTGCGGCGCTGTGTTCAGCGTGACCGCCTGCTGTGACACAGACTTCAGCGGCTGCTTTGAGTTTTACACTGTAAACACACACACACACACACAGACACACACACACACACACACACACACGCAGAGAGAGAATAAGAAGTTTTTCACTGTCAAAGTTTGTGCATTTCTGGGTAGACTAGTTATTTTACATAAGCATCACTATTATTGCTCATACAATTAGAACAAACCTATAACCATAAATATTAAACTTTAATGTGTAACTTGTGTTACAGGCAAGAATAATTTCTCAAATAATGTGGTTCTGGCACAGCCAATTTAATAAAAAAAAAAGTCTATTTTATCTATTTTATGTACTATATATATATATATATATATATATATATATATATATATATAAAGTGGGTATTATACAATTATATACAATTTTATATATATACTGAATCTCTCTGTGTGTATGCAAAATTTAGTTATATTATCGCACAGCTCTTCATGTAAAGTTGTATAAATAAGTATGTACAACTTTTTCGCATACGAGCAATATATTCTATATAGCATATATCAACTGCTTGATCTATTGTATTGTAATATCTCCCAGCTCTAATCTGCTAAATACAACTATAAGGCATCAAGATATTAAGATATTGTAAACATTAATATAGTGATTTCCTGTTAAACTGCTTTGAAACAATGTGAAAAAGCCCTATACAAATAAATTGACTTTAATATTTTGACTTCATTTTGGTGCCCTCTGCTGGTAAGGTAAATTGGTGTGGTCTAACCAATAGGCTTAAATCTTTGAAGGATTGTGATGAATATTCATAACCCTGAGTCTAGTCTGTCTTTAAGGCATGCTGCTGTTAATGTCAGCCTGATAAGGCAGATGTGTGAAGCATGAGTGGAGTTTTAATCTGTGTACCTTTGTTGCAGTCTCACTGCGACTAATGAGTGATGAGCGCCAGCGTGTGCTTTACAATAGATACGGAAGAGGGGATTTAAGCACACACACACACTTTTAAACATCAGAGACTGTGATGATTTTGGCTGCTTCTCTCTTTGATGTTTCAGAGCCGCAGCTTCATTTCGGCCCTGATCCCCTTTTAATCTCCACATACACAAATTCAGAAACACACACACACGTAGAGAGAGAGAGAGAGAATCCATAGGAAAAGAGGTCGGATGAACATGTCACTATTGTTCTCCTGCAGTCTGCTGAAGAATGAGGCTGATTTCCAGGAAGATGAGCAATATGGCATGTAATAATTTATAGCCTCATTAAATTAAAGGGCTGGATTCTCTTCTCTCGCAGTCTGACTGTCTATTTTCAGGCTGTTTTTTCATCTTCCTGCAGTTGGAGGTCTAATGTTCTCTCTCTTACTGTGAAAACTCCGTCTAATGATTGATGCAGGGGGTTTTATATACTGATTAATGCCGTAGTTTTAAAGGCCATTCTCAGACGTGACCTTTAACCCATAGTGCTATAAAGATTTGTCATTTGAAATGAAATACTGCAGTATGTGCTGTGTTAAAAATGTTATTTTAGTAGCACTGATATACTATTATATTTAATATATTATATTATATTTTTTCTTAATATTTTAAAATAGATTAAAATATTATTTTTATTATTTAGATTTTAGAGATTATTTTAAATGTTAAGTTTTAGTCATTTTGATGTGTGTTTTTGTCATTTTTTATTATAAAAAATTTGTATGTTGATTTTTTATTTATTTATTTGTTTGGCAAATAAGTGTACTTGTATGGCTGTTTGGTGTAGCATGTACTAATATTTAGTATGTCTGCACTATACAGTATGTATACTGTGCACCATATGCTAATTTGCATTATGCAAGAAATTGTAATTAATTAATTAATGTATTTTTTATATATACTATTGCATTTTTGCTTTTCATTGTAACTTTGGTCTATGTTGTAATAATAGTAGTAGTAAGTTTTTAGATTTTATTTATTTAATATTTATATTTTAATACGTAATTTTCAGTACACATGTAATTGTTGTTTTTTATTATTTATTTAGTTGTGTTTTTTGCTGTTATTTTTATTCTTTATTTTATAAAGCTTATAACAGCTACGTTATAGCTTGATTTCTTATTTCAGTTTTGAGCTTAATAATTTTAGTACTTAATCCTTTTATTCTAGTTAATTGCTGAGGCAACATTTCTAATTTTCATGTTTTTTTGTTTGTTTGTTTTTTAGTTGAAGTTTTTCCGTCTTCATTCAGTATAAAATAGAGACACACCGCACAGAGTACTGTACTTCCATTTCCTGTGTGATGACTCCCATGTTAACAGCTCTTATTATAGCCTATCTATTATTTGACTGGACTGCCTAAAGTTTTAGACACATAACCTTATTCAAAATATAAAAATTTTCTAAAATGCTGACTGGACGCTCCTTGCACCATGATGAGATCATGTGACAGTAATGCAACTTACTAGTGTTATAAGCATTTCGTAATGGAGTAACAGCCACTGTTTCACTTACAGCAGGCAGTATACAGTATATACTGTTCACAGTATGCAGTATGTACAGACTAGTGTTCATTCTGAGCGTGACCTGTGTTTGTCTGTTGTGCAGCTGCGCCGGGTGGAGACGAGGTGGCGCTGTACGTGGGTATCGTCATGGCGGTGGTCATGTGTCTGATCGTCTCTGCTATCGTGGCGCTGCTCGTGTACCGCAGAACTCATCGACGCTTTCACTCCGACATCATTGACTCGTCTGTGCTGAATGGAGGCTTCAAACAAGCACGCTCAGGTGAGACTCAACCTTCACTAGTGGATTACTGTCAATTTCTTTTTTTTTCTTTTATTCAGAAAGGATGCATAAAATTGGTTAAAAGTGACAGATACAACATTAAAATTTTTCTATTTCAAATAAACTTTCTATTTATCAAAGAATCCTGAAAAAAAAAAATGTATCACAATTCCCAAAAAGATTTTAAGCAGCACAACTGTTTTCAAAATTGATAATAACCAGAAATGTTTCTTGAGCAGCATCAGCATATTAGAATGCTTTCTTAATGTGACACTGAAGACTGGAGTAATGTTGCTGAAAATTCAGCTTCGCATCGCAGGAATAAAATAAATAGTTCAGTCATGAAACTCTAGATGGCGCAAGCTGATGGGTTGTTAACCTAACTGATGATATTTAAAGAGTTAAATGACTTGGCACAAGCTGATTGGTTCATGCTGCATATGCAGCCAATGAGCGTACTGCCTTGCATTTATATGGCTGGCTAATATTCACTTGAGATCCTGCAGCACGCTTTCAGAGTTCTCTGAAGCCCTCCACCTTCCCCAGCTCCACCTGTATAGATCTGCTACGGGGTTATTTTATATGCTATTTGTGCAGCAGCAGTATGTCTAAAATACTCACGGCACCCTATCGCCATATGCATTGGCAGTAGCAAGTTCCTGTACTTGCTTGCAGCAGCAGCAATAATCTAGAACAACAGCATTAATGTCATTAATTAGCATTGTCATATCCATCATCATGCTAAAATCTTCTGAGAGTTGTCATGATTGAATTACATTTAAAATATATTACAATAGAAAATATTTATTTCAAACTGTAATATTATTTCACAATATTACTGTTTTACTGTATTTTTGATCAAATAAAAGCAGCCTTGATAAACATAAGAGACATATATATTTATATATTTTATATTAATATTAATTTTGGAATTATCAGCAGTATTTTACAATTACTGTATCAGCAGATTTTCTTTCTTCTGCAAAATGGAATGCAATAAAATACAATGACGTTGCAATGGATTTAGTTTTTATGTTGACCCCAGTGTTATTATTAGTACTGGGCAACGATTAATCGCGATTAATCACATTCAAAATAAAAGTTTTTGTGGACATAATATATGTGTGTATACTGTGTTTATTTATTATGTATATATAAAGACACACACATACAGTATATATTTAGAAAATATTTACATGTATATAGTTATACTCATATTATTTACAGTATAATTAAATATATTTAATATATAAAAATATATTAAATATATAATGCATGTGTGTGTATTTATATGTACATGATAAATATACACAGTACACACAAATGTATATTATGTACATAAAAAAGTTCATTTTGGATTAATCGTTGCCCAGCACTAGTTATTACAAATACCTTCTTTTGTGTTCTACAGAGGAAAAGAAAGTCGTACGGGTCTGGAATGACATGAAGGTGACAAAGTGACTGAATATTAATTTTTTGAGTGAACTGTTCCTTTAATAACTAATGTAAAAAAAATTAACATTAGTGTCATATTGCTGTTTTTAGCAGATTGAAAGGGATTTTATGCATTGTAATCATGCAAATCACTATAATGCACATCCTTGAGTGGATTATTGCTTGAGTAAAACATTTAAACGCGCTATTCAGTCACAGTCTCTCTTACTGCGGCTCTCAGTCAATGCAACAGTTTCAGCAAGAAACTGTGGGAGTGTGTGTGTGTGTGTCACCGTAAGACACAAGAATGATTAAAATTCCAATCAAGTGGTGAACAGAATGGAAGGCAGTGTTCCGGTGTTAAATTGTGAGGTGTGTGTGTGTGTGTGAGAGAGAGACTCAGGTGACATTTCATCTGAGGAACATTAGAATGCCTGTCACTCTCCAACCTGAACAGGTTATCATTAATGAAGATTCCCCTCGCTCTCGTATTGTCTCGCTTTTCCCCTCATTTTCCAGCTCGTTTTCTCTGTTAATTAAACATGAAGTGGGCTGTAGGTGTAAATGGCACCCTGTCAGGGCGAAAGCGCCATGTGGAGACGCTGCGGAGGACGTCGGCGAGTGATTTGATAAATACAGAGGTAGAGGATGTTTTGATGGTAAAGCCAGACATTCACATCCATCAGTTTTGCTCTGGTGAAGATCTCTCCCGGGTTTGGACGTGTTTACTTCGGCTGGTGTGATGCAGTGCAGTACGGTTTACACTGTCTCACCGATCACCCCGTGTGATGAATGACTTTAACGTGTGTGTCAGGAGTGTGAACGGGGCTCGTGGTGAATAATGCTCACACCTGAGTAACCTGAGAGAGAGAGAGAGAGAGAGAGAGAGAGAGAGCTTGTGTGCGAAGTGACAATCCTCGGTTTAGTCACTGTGGGAAGCTGAATGTTAATGAGCAATCAGTATGGAGATTACCAGCCGCTGGCTATAAGAGTCCTTTACAAGCTCAAACACACAAACACGAGGTGATTTCATTTCAAAATAGCACACAACAGAAATACATACAAGGACTAGGTCACCCAAAAAAGTCATTTACCCACCTTCATACTGTTCCAAACCCGTATGACTTTCTGGAGCGCAAAAAGGAGATGTTTCACAGAGTCGTCAAGCTGCTCGGTTACATGCTTTGAAAGTGAATAGTAGCTGTGTTTACTTCCAAATTATGCAAAATAATGTGGAAAATCACAAAAACAACTCATTTCGATTTCATGTGTTTAAAAATTGTTGCTTCTATGGAAATTGGATGCAAAATAGAAGTGAAAATGGACTTTGTAGCCACTGTGGCTTTTTTTATGTAATACATTATTTGTGGTTTAGAGTGTGTAGATGAAAAGCTCTGATGAAATTGGTTATTTCATGTGAAAATTATGGACGCTTATTTACACCACAGGACATTTTTACCCCACAATTCTGAGTTTACGTCTCACAATGCTGTGTTATTTTCTCATAATTCTGACTTCAGAAGTCATAATCGTGAGAAAAAAAGTCAAAATTGCAAGATATAAACTGAGAATGACAAAATATAAAGCCAGAAATGTGAGATGTGAAGTGAGAATTGCGAGATATAAACTCAAAATTGAGAAATAGTAAGACTTGTGATAAAAAGTCACTTTTTTATTTCATTTTATAATAAAAATTTAACAACAATTGCAAAAATCAATTGGATATTTTCAATTGCATCTTCGGATACTAAAACCAAGGGTGTCCTAATATTGGTGCAGAGGACTTTAAATATTACTATTTTAGAGAAAGGTTGTAATACAAATGGTAGAATAACACATATAAAAACAATAGTGGAGAATAGGAATATTGTATTAATATTATAGGAATATTGTATAGAATATTAATATTACTTGTACTCCTGACCCTACTTTTTTCTTTGTTTTGTCAACCTATCTGTTGAAGTTTTCAGATTTTGAAATTGTATTGGGTGCAGATACGAATTCTGTAATGTTGCATATCCTAGATAGATCTGGAACAAAGGAATCACTCTCAAGCTTTGTGTTCTGACAAATTTCGGCAATGTGTAACCTCATCCTCGTTGGTGGATAGTTGGCGTTTATTAAACCCTTTCACTTTCTTTTCTGCTACTCATAAATCCTATTCGCGAATTGACTATATTTTCATTTCTACTTCTTTATCTTCAGCTGTTCGTGATGCCGATATCGGTTCCTTATCTCTGTCAGATCATGATGGAAATTTGTGCAGATTATCTTTGATCCCTCGGCCATCTCATGCCACTAGATGGCGATTTAACCCTAAAATGTTGCAGGATGAAAACTTTTGCAGTCAATTCAGAAATAAATTTGCTGAGTTTATTGAAATTAAACAAGGTTCAGTGGATGGTCCTCGAACACTTTGGAATGCAGTTAAAGGTTTTATAAGGAATAACTCAATTTCATATGCCTCTTTCCTTCAGAAAAACCGACACAAAAAGATAGTTGAACTGGGATCACAGCTCCAGAATCTGACTAGAGATAATCAGCGTTGTTTCTCAGACAATACTCTCAGTAAAATCATGGCGGTTAGGTCCAACCTCAATTCATTACTGAGATCCAGAGCAGAATTCCTGATCCAAAGATCCAGGTAGAATTATTATTTTCAAGGGAGTAGACCAAGCCACCTTTTAGCCCTAAGATTACGCAACAATGAAAAGTTTGCTAATATTTCAGCTGTGAAATCTCAATCTGGGCTCATTATGACAGACCCAAAAGACATTAATATTGCCTTGCTCTTTTTACTCTAACCTCTATACTTCTTCCGCTGATGGTGACCCTGACTCTTTTGCATCTTTTCTGTCCAACCTTGATTTACCTAGGCTGTCAGATTCAGATTCAGAATACCTGTCTGAACCAATCTCTCTTCAGGAGCTGGAGTCAGCAAATTCGATCTATGAACAAGGGGAAATCCCCAGGCATAGATGGCATTCCAATCGAATTGTATACTACTTTTTGGTCGGATTTAGGCCCGCTCATATTAGATATGTTACATTTTTCAATTACTCAAGGTAACATTTCACCCATCCATTAATATAGCTGTTATTTCTCTCTTGTTAAAAAAAAGATAAAGATCCGACTTCCTGTTTTAGTTACTGGCCACTTTCTTTGATAGGGACTGATGTTAAATTATATGCTAAAGTACTGTCTCGTTGTCCAGAGAAATTTATGAATAGGCTAGTTCATCATGACCAAACAGGATTCATTAAATCTCGCTCAGCTTCGGATAACTTACGCAGGTTATATCATATTATTAATTCAAAGAATAGTTTGTCCTCTCCTTGCGGAGTATTATCTCTACTTATTATACTTATAAGTAATACTTATTATTATCTCTATATATTATACTTATTATCTTTACTTGACCCTCTAACTCTAGCACTATCTATTCTAATTGTATTTTATCTATGTCTTTTTATTAAAAAATAACAACAATAATAATAATAATTATCTGTACTGCGTTAGGCTAACCAAGACTTGTAATAGCACTTGCACGTTGTTGCTCTTTTGTTGGTTTTGATTGCTTCTTATGTCCTCATTTGTAAGTCGCTTTGGATAAAAGCGTCTGCTAAATGACTAAATAAATAAATAAATAAAAAATCTCTAGATACGATGAAAGTTTTTGACCAGCTAGAATAGAACTATTTATGGGCGGTTCTACAGCATCTGGGTCTAGGATCGAGTTTCATAAATATGATAAAAGATCTGTATGCCAATCCAGCAGCCACTGTTCTCACAGGTGCTGTTAACTCTAACCCATTCTTTATACATCGAGGTACTCGTCTCCTCTGTTATTTGCTCTATCCTTGGAACCCTTAGCTCAAGCGGTCCGACAATCTGAAACTATTTCTCCCATAAATATACGTATCATCATATTGCTGTTTGCTGATGATATCTTATTGTTTTTGGAGAAGCCGTCACATTCTATTCCTCATGTGTTGAATTTATTTGACCATTTTGGGACTCTCTCAGGGTTTAAAATTAATTGGAGTAAGTCATGTTTACTTCCCCTCAATTCTAATATTGATTTCATGTCCCTTTCTATATCTATTTCATTGGTTCAAAACTTTAAGTACTTGGGGATAGATGTTTTTCCTTCCCTGAACTCGTCTCAAAAAACTATAATGGTATTCTTGCCAAAGTATCCTCAGATTTGGGAAATTGGTCTCGTCTTCTTACTTCTTTTCAGGCCCGTATATCGGTGATTAAAATGAATGTTCTCCCACGTATCAATTTATTTTCTTCCATGATTCCTCTCGCTCCACCGGTTGGCTACAGGAACAAACTAGATGCATGTGTTTCACGGTATATATGGGATGGGAAACGTCCTCGTATTAAACTGACAACCTTACAACGATGTTGGTCTTTCTTTCCCTAATTTTAGACTGTGTGCTCAAGCCTTTTCCCTCCACCCTTTAGCAGTTTGGTTTGATCCTGACGCTTCTGTGTCTTGGAGAGCAATTGAGGAATCTATTGTTTATCCGTATAAATTGATGTATCTTGTTTTTTTGGGAGTTCCACTTAGGCAGTGTAAATCTCGGTTTGGTCCCATTGTAACCCACCTCCTCTCCACATGGAGGGATGTTGAAAGACGTTCACAACTAGTTACAAAATCGCATAGGCATTCGCCTATTTTCCACAATAATATCCTTTTGTCAGGCAGTACTCCATTTCATTGTCCGCAATGGACTCATAGTAAAGTAAACACTCTGGGAGATATCTATGATGATAGTGGTTTAAAATCCTTCCAGCATCTTAAAACTCAATATAATCTGCCAGGCACCTCCTTTTTTATGTATTTGCGTGTTAGATCGGGCCTACGGGCATATGGGGTGCCTTGAAATTGCCTGTTCACCCTTTGCGCAAACTAATCTTTCCTTCTGAGGAATCTCCCTCCTCTGCTTCAGTCATCTATCTCTTTCTTCTTGAGCATTCATACAAACCTCTATCTATTACTACTGTTTGGGCTAAGGATCTTAATGAGGATGTGCATGTTTTATTTTCCGATCAGGTATGGGGTATGTTTAAATTGTCTTCTAAAAACCCTAATCACCAAATGATTCATTGGAAATTGCTGCATAGGTTTTACTTAACTCCAATGAAACGTTTTTATATGAATCTGTCTTCTTCTCCTAAGTGTAATCTCTGTTCCCAAGGAGTTTTAGGCACATTTTTGCATTTTTTTGGGGAGTGCCCCTCTCTCTCACCTTTTTGGACTCAGCTCTCTCTGGACGTATCATATTTGTTGGGTACTGAGATACGTTTGACTCATTTGCCATTTTTTTATGAATGACTTTTGGGACTTCACCTTGTCCGTCCAACAAAGATCTTTACTGTTAGCTGCTCTCACAGCAGCAACAAATATTGCTGGTCCTCCTCACACAATGGACAGACGAACCTGGACGGTGTATTTGTTGGACATTATCTCGATGGAACTCTCTACTTCTCATATACATGGATCTAACGTGAAAACTGTTAATACGTTAATAACGTGAAACTGGCATTCAGCTTTTAATGTTGTGTCTTCTTTTCTAAAATCTTTGTAAAAATTATTTTATTGTTATTTATCTATTATTTAATTTTATTTATTTATTTTTTAAAGTCTACCAGGGGGTGAGATGGGTTGGGGTGGGTTCTAAATTTGTACAGCTGCTTTTTGTTTTGTACTACTGTTCCACAGAATAAAATTCAATAAACAGTTGTTAACAAAAAAAATAAAAAATGAATGCAGCCTTGATGAGCATAAGAGACTGCTTTCAGAAACATTAAATAATCTAGCCAATCCAAACTTTGGAAGCGTGGTGTATTTAATAAGCCAACAGATCTGTCTTCAGATGTCATTAGTAATATTTAATAGTAATTTCATGTGTGTTTGCAGCGGATTTGCTGGCCGCAACCCCTGATCTATCCACAGCCGCGGCGCTGTATCGCGGTCCAGTATATGCCCTCCATGACATCTCAGACAAAATCTCCATGACCAGCTCCCCTCTGCTGGAGCCACTGCCGCTTCCCAACCTCAAGATCAAAGTCTACAACTCCTCTGGCACGGTGACCCCTCAGGAGGACATGACCTCTGACCTCTCCGCCACCCTATCTCCCAAAGTCACCCACTCTCTTCTGGACAGCGACCCCATGACCCTGCGCAATCAGACGCTGGCACGCACACGGGATCCCACGTGTACGGCGTTAGGGTCGTTTAACTCGCTGGGAGGTCATCTGATCATACCCAACTCAGGTGAGAACAGACACACACACACAGCTTATTTGTGTATGATTTATGATGCACAATCACACACTCTGGTCCTCGCCGAGTGTCCTACATATTTACGGATCGCCGTGTGATATAATTTATGATGATTAATTGATTGTGTTGATAGTCCTTCATTAGTCTAATTAAGGCGTATGGCTATAACGGGTTCCGGTAAGATGCGATGGATATGTCACATTCACAATCTCGCATTCATGGGATGAGATGAACACGCTCAGTGACAGTGATGAATGAATCCAGAGGATAGCAGCTAATAATAATACTACTTCATGAACTGCAGAAATGAATCCACTGACATTATATGAAACACCATCCATCCATCTATCTATCTACAGTATCTATCTACAGGTATCTATCTATTAGGGTCGGGCCGATAGTCGATGCCATCATCCATCGCCGATGGCTGATAGACATCACGATGCTGAACCGGCATCGTGACCCCCCAACAGACAATGTAACAGGCAACCGTTAGCAATCGTTATTTGTTTTCCATGCCTTTCTGAATATGGATTCACGCTTCGGGCACACGCCCCACCTCCACCCCGCAATGTTTCACTGTAGACATCATCTACAAAATCGTCTGCCAAATTTGTTGACAGATTTGTTGATCTATCTAGCTATCATTCTGTCTTTTTGTCTGTCTGTCTATCTATTAAGTATGCTCTGGTTGGCTGTGATTTTGTTGCTTCACAGTCCTTTTCTTTTTCAGTGAGGACAGACACATGAAACTAGTCAGCACAAGGTGTGCGGCTTCTCTCTGAATCAGTCTTTCTGTAATATGTGTTTCAGGTGTGAGTTTGTTGGTTCCAGCCGGTGCGATTCCTCAAGGTCGCGTGTATGAGATGTTTGTGACTGTACACAGGACAGAGAGCATGAGGTAAGACACACACACTAGGGCTATATATAGGGCTAAATATTGGTTTCTCAATTTTCATCGATTCTCATTTTTATGAAAAGATATCGATTCTTAAATCGCAAGAATTGATTAGTCCAGCCTGTTTTCAGTCAATGAACAGAACGTTGTAGCGCAACTCCCATCCAATAAATCGCAATAAGCTTTGTCATTTGTTCATTTTGATATGAAACTAAGTCTCAGATTTCAAATTCTCTCCATTTTACTGCAGTATTCAAACAATAAATGCCATTTTGGCACTGTTTAATGTGGAGTGACAGATCACTGTAGCGCCTCAGTTCAAGAGACATGGCAGCGGATGTGAACTGATCATCTCCTCCAGTTACAGCATGAAATAAACATGAATGAACATCCGAAGGTATGTTAAAAGAAAGAGTAACTTATCGAAATCCTTATCCTGTCTCATGTAATCGCTCAAGACTAGAATATAAAATTTAGTAAACAGTGTCACATGTCACATTTACATCAGAAAAAAAAACATGTTTGTTGACCGCAAGAAAAATTAACTCTAAAGAGGAGCATTTTGCTAAATACATGCACAATATAAAATATTCATTATAATTTTTACTGTTCTTCAATGTTTAATTTGTGTTAATTTATTAATAAATCCATCACGTTTTTATGACAGCCATTAAAAAATTAATTGGAGTAGAATTATAATTATGTAATTGTAACTTTATTATAAAAACGTCATTGAGTGTAATTTGTGTAAAAATGTTTGTATGTGTGACTCTGGACCACAAAAGGGTCCATTTTTGAAATTGAGATTTATACATCATCTGAATAAATAATCTTTCCATTGATGTATGGTTTGTTAGAATAGGACAATATTTGTCTGAGATACAATTATTTGAAAATCTGGAATCTGAGGTTGCAAAAAAATCTAAATACTGAGAAAATCGCCTTTAAAGTTGTCCAAATGAAGTTCTTAGCAATGCATATTACTAATCAAAAAAATTTCAAAAAATTTTGATTTATTTACGGTCGGAAATTTACAAAACATCTTCCTGGAACATGATCTTTACTTAATATCCTGGATTTTTGGCATAAAAGAAAAATCAATCATTTTGACCAATACAATGTATTGTTGGCTATTGCTACAAATATACCCATGCGACTTAAGACTGGTTTTGTGATCCAGGGTCACATATATTTAGTTAATTTTACCTTCATTATTATAGTAATCTACTGACTCTCATGTATATTTTAAAGCATTAGTTGTCAGATTTTTTATCCTTTAGAAAATTTGGCATGTACTGTACCTGATAAATACCCAGAATAATCGATATTGAATAGAATCAAATTGAATAGAAAAGCTAATCGAATCAAATCGAAAGCTTGTGAGTCAGAATAAAATCAAATCATGATATTTGTGTCAAAACCCAGCCCTAACAAATCACACACCCCAAACATAAGCAAGTCATTTTATGGTTGAATGTTTAAACACAAGAAACACACGCAAAAATACAAGTAATCAACTACTTGAGAAAAATAATGATTATGATAGTAAAAAAGCTAACTTCAACAACCTATCCAGTTAAAAATGTCAACAAAACATTAAAAAAATAATTTACAGTTTGCTGGTGCAGCACAGAAAAGCAATTATTTTTACCAATGTAAATTTAGGTATTATTATGAACTGTTAAAGTACTAATAGGTATGTTTTTGATACTATTACAGTATGTGCTAACATTTAGGGGTAAATAAGATGTGCTTAGCTTTTGTACCTTAAAGTACCACCCCAGTGACAGCACCTTTTTTACCTTTTGTATCTTTTTTCCTGAGTGTTGAAATGTAAAGCACAGGTTGTACGTTCTTCAGAAATGTTTATATAAAATTCATATCAAACATTTTACTGTTCAACTTGGTGTATTATTAACTTGAAAATTTCAAACAGTTCTGGTTCATTGTGTTCTGCAGTTATTTTGGTGAGACCAGAAGCAGAGAATTTTTTTTTATAAAATAAACAAGAAAAGTTGGCAAAAGCCTTAAAGGGATAGTTCACCCCAAAATGAACATTTTGTCGAAATTTATCATTCGCCCTCAAGCTTGTCCAAACTTGTGTACGAGTTTCTTTCTTCTGTTGATCACAAAAGAAGGTATTCTGAAGAACCAAATAATTGCTGGTTGAAACTGACTTCCATGGTAAGGAAAAAATACTATGGAAGTCAATGGCCGCCGTCAAATCTTTGGTTACCAGCATTCTTCAAAATACCTTCTTTTGTGTTCAACAGCACAAAGAAAGTCATACAGGTTTGGACCAACTTGAGGGTAAATGACAGAATTGTTATTTTTGGCTGAACTGTCCCTTTAAATGTGTCTGTCTCTCTCAGGCCAGCGGTTGGCGATGGGGAGGCCGTGCTCAGCACCGTGGTCAGCTGCGGTCCCGCGGGCGCCCTGTTGACCCGTCCCGTCATCCTCACTCTCCACCACTGCGCACACGCCCACTCCGAAGACTGGCAAATCATCCTCAAGAGCCACAAGCAGCAGGACCACTGGGAGGTAATGAATTTGAATACGGCCGAACGGGACAGCCAGTGGCTGAATGAAAGCGTGGCAGCGAGAGGAATCAGGTCAGGGAAACTCTGGAGATGAGCCGCTCCATTTCAATAAACTACTTATCCTGCAGAGAGAGGGAAACATGACTGGAAAATAAATGTAACTATCAGTGAAGGCAGGCAGGGTAAATTGGCCTGCTGTGCATGGCAGGGTTCTACAAATAGACAACACAAAATTCAATTATTGCAAGAGTGGAGCGGGGAAAAGGATGGGTTATATTTATCAGGAGGAATCTGCTTCCTTTATCAGGGCCGGGATTCCCTCAGACACACACTCACATTGTGTCTGTGTGTGTGTGTGTGTGTGTGTGTGTGTGTGTGTGTGCATGTGCAGGAGAGACCAAATGTCCTGAAGAACCTGCTTGTGGGGATATATATCTCATAAAAACTGCCAAAAGCATACCCTGGTCATATTTCACTCCAAAATCAAAAGAAGAAATAATAAATGACTTTTTCCAAGACAATGAAACCTATTTTTAGGACTCTTAAAAGTGTATGCTTTTTCATGTTATTTTTTATGATAATTAAGAACAACCTTCACCCCAAAATAATTACTGTACCCAAAAAAAATTATCAAACAATATTTATGTAATTTGAACAGTATTTGTTTTTACATCCAATATCAATTGCAATATAAATTTTACAATTGCATCATTCTAATATGGGTTGTACCGCTATTAATTAAAAATCTAATTTAGATTTTAGAAAATAGTTTTATTAAAGGGATTTTGTACAGTAATTTTTTCATTCATAATAATAGCAATGTGAATTCAGGAGTAAAAATCAGCTTTATTTGTCACAAAAATAATGTCACAAATGTAAGAAAAAACAAATGTTTTTATCAGAATTATATAAAATAATGTTATTATTTTATTCATTAATCATTCATTCACTTATTTTATTCTTATTTTAATAATTAAATTGGAATATAAAATTAAATATTAGTACTAAAATATTATTTAAAACATTTTTATATTACACTGATAATATAAAATGAGATGAGGAAAAAGTACATTTAGTTGCAAATATCATTGTAATTTAATAATTTATAATTAAAAAATGTATGTTATTTAATATAATAACATTATTATTATATTTGATATTTGTTTGTCAATTGTCTGTGTTATTCTTTGTATTTGTTACTTAGCTTTTAAATCCTAGAAATATTTCAGTGGAATAGGGCAATAAAGCATGATATAACTTAAAAATAATAAGATTAATCTTGCAAATGATTCATAATTTAAGTCCCACCAGGGTACAAATATATATATTCAAGTTTATAATGTAAGTAGGTGAGAGATCAGTTGAACCCTGTTAACCCATCTGTCATGATGAGCTGCTCATGTAAGTGATGTGTGTGTTCTGTGCGCAGGACGTGGTTGTGGTTGGAGAGGAGAACTTCACTACTTCCTGTTACGTGCAGCTGGGGGAGGAGGCGTGTCACATCCTGACCGAGACTCTCGGATCCTACTGTCTGATTGGCCAGAGCGTCTGTCCATCAGCAGCTAAGCGAATCAAACTGGCTGTGTTTGGTCCTGTAGTCACAGCAGGTGTAGACTATCACATCCGAGTGTACTGCCTCGACGACACGCAGGACACACTCAAAGTGCGTAACAGCTGACCCGTGTGGCTTTCAAGCCCACTTAAAAATAGTCAGTTAAGATTTTCATAATTATTTCCTGCCTTCTCTGACAAAGGCTGTTTTATAGTATTGTATCTTTATTTGACTAACGTCTATATTGAGTGTAAATGAGCACTATTATGATTGGCTAACTGTAACTTAGGTTAAGTAATGTTTTAGGTACTAAATCTAACTGAGGAATAGCTCAGTTAATAATGAGTTTGCTCAATAAATTACATTTGAATGAAATGTAGTTAATATTAATATGTTTACATTATTCGAATCAGCTTTAATATTTTAATTAAAATAGTTAAATAATTTAATATAAAATGTTATGATTACTTCATATAATTTTTATATAAATTATAATTTTTATTATTGTTGTTATTATTATATAAATATTTTAAATATGTACAGATTTAAATATATATAATTTTTATTTTAATATTTTAATTTAAGTGATTTAATCATTTAATACAATGAAACATTTAATATAATGTAATACTACTTAATTCTTATTTCAGTTGTTATTATTATATATAGACTTCAGTATTGATAGTTTTAATTTAATTTGTTTTATATATTTAAAAATAATTTTTGATAATTTAATACACAGTTACACAATATTTAATATAAAGTATTTTAATGTCACTTAATTTTATATATTTTGTTGTTGTTTTTATTATTTATATTATGTATCTAACTTCTAAACTATAGTCATGGCCAAATATATCGGCACCCTTGGTAAATATGATCAAAGAAGGCTGTGAAAATTAATCTGCATTGTTAATCCTTTTGATCTTTTATAAAAAAAATCACAAAAATCTAACCTTTCATTGGATAATAAGAATTTAAAATGGGGGGAAATATCATTATGAAATAAATGTTTTTCTCTGATACACATTGGCCACAATTAATGGCACCCTTTTATTAAATACTTTTTGAAACCTCCATTTGTCAGTTTAACAGCTCTAAATGTTCTCCTATAATGCCTGATGAGGTTAGAGAACACCTGACAAGAGATCAGAGACCATTCCTTCATCCAGAATCACTCCAGACCCTTCAGATTCACAGCTCCATGATGGTGCTTCTTCTCTTCAGTTCACCTCACTCATTTTCTACAGGGTTCAGGTCAGAGGACTGGAATGGCCAGCAGAAGCTTGGTTTTGTGCTCAGTGACCCATGTTTGTGTTGATTTTGAGGTTTGTGTTTGGATTATTATACGGTTGGAAGATCCAAACATGGCCCATTATAAGATTTCTAACAGAGTCAGTCACTTATTGATTTTTTTATCTGTTGGTATTTGATAGAATCCATGATGCCATGTGTCTAAACAAGATGTCCAGGACCTCCAGCAGAAATATAGGCCCACAACATCAAAAATACAGCAGTATATTTCATTGTACACATGGGGTACTTTTTATCCCTGTGTTCACCAAACCCATCTTGAGTGTTTGCTGCTAAAAAGCTCATTTTTTAGTTTCATCTGACCATAGAAGCCAGTCCCATTTGAAGTTCCAGTCGTGTCTGATAACTGAATATGCTGGAGTTTGTTTTTGGATGAGCGAGGAGAATTTTTCTTGAAACCCTCCCAAACAACATGTGGTGATGTAGGGGCTGTTTGACAACTTTTTTTTTTAAGGTTTTCTGACCCCAAGACTCAACCTTTCTCTACTATTCTCCATCTGTGGTCCTTGAAGAGTCTTTAGCCACTCAAACTCTCCTCCTCACTGTGCATTAGGACGATATAAACCCACGTCCTCTTCCAGGCAGTTTTGTAACATTTTATGTTGATTTGTAAATTCAGCAATAATAATTAATAATTAATTATAATAATTAATTATTGCCCTGATGGTGGAAATGGGAATTTTCATTGCTCTAGCTCTTTTTTTAAAGCCACTTCACTAATTTGTGAAGCTCAATTATCTTTTACTGCACATCAGAAATATATTATTTTCTCATTGTGATGGTGTAACGAGAGTTTACTGAAGGCGAGCGTAGTGATGAACCCAAGTGCAGTTTATTTACAAAAGCGAAATCCAAAATACAAACATAATCCGAGACTTGACTTGACTTGAACAGACTTGACTTGAACAGACTTGACTTGACCAGACTTGACATGTACAGGCTTGACTTGAACAGGCTTGGCATGGACAAACTAGACTCACCGACAGCAGGTTACAACATCAATTCACGACCATGAACAATGACAACAAGATGGTTACTTATAGCAGACAATGAGTCACATGACATGAACAAACCAATGGGAAACAAGACACATGACTAAGACAACCAATAAGAACATGGCACAAAGAACAAGGGAACCAATAGCATTGAGGGCAAGGGAAGCATGAAACAAACAAGAACTGTGACTAAACTTCAAAATAAAAGACATGAAAACATGAACATGAAACCAAACCCAAAGCAGACCTTACAGATGGATGATTAAGGGAATTTGGGCTTTGTTTTCCCTCCTATTTATATTTCTGTGAAACAGGAAGCCATGGCTGGATAATTTCATGTTCATAATCACCCTGGAGTGCTCAAAATTGTGAATATGAATGGGAATATACTTCAGAGATATTTTAAGGATTAACAATGCAGATGAATTTTCACAGGCTTCTTTGATAATTTTTACCAAGGGTGCCAATATTTTTGGTCATGACTGTATGTATGAAGAAACCTTTGAGTTGAGAATGTTAAAGTTTGGGCCAAACTCTTTCATTTTAAAAGATAATAAGAGCCGTGGGAAATGTTACTGTTTAATTGTATTATAAATGGTGCAGCACTGTTGACTGTATGTGTTTGTGTGGACAGGAGGTGCTGCAGATAGAAAAGCAGATCGGCGGAAAACTGCTGGATGAACCAAAGTCTCTGAACTTCAGTTACTGCAACCACAACCTGAGACTGTCAATACATGACATTCACTCACAGTGGAAGAGCAAACTACTCACCAAATACCAGGTGAAGACAACAGCAAAAAAGCCCAATGGATACAGATGAGTCTTCAAACAGCATTTAAAAATGTTAGGAGAGGGAAGAGTGGATGAAACGCATTTGTCCATGTTTCACTCCGCCTCGAATCGCGCTGCCGGAAAGCGCTCGAGAGACAGTATCTCTTCCGCGGCTCGGTACGCTTTCAACTTTTTTTTTTTTTTCGAGCCTTTGTTAAGAGACTGTATGACATTCACGTTACATAATTTGACTGATTTTTACGTAGAGCGGGTAATGATAAAATAAATGATCATTCATGTTTTCATAACCGCTTGCCAAACTCAAAAACGAAACTAATATTAAAACATATTTGAGAGCAAGGGGGCCCCCTTGCTTCTCTAATTTGACATGCAAGTATAGCCGAAATCACAGCACAGCTATTGTCATTATCTTATGTGTTTTTGATTTCATCAGACAACGGCTCGATTATCAGGATTTTTGTGCAGATTAACATCTTGGAAGGGAGCTGGTTATGTAGTCTTAATGGGTCGCGTTTCAATCACTATTTCATATTCATTCCGTTGTCTGACAACAGAAACAGTAAAATAGATAAATGAAAACAGTTTTATTGAGAATTTATCTGCTTCAAAATACAGTATGTGGGCACAGAGAGAGAGGCAAACAAATCTAATAATAAATAATAAATGCACATTTTGCATGTTCAGAAAAAGAGCTGCCCTGCATGCAAAAATGTAAACAGGTTTGTGTAAGTAAATTGCTCAGTGCAAAGAAAGAGAAGTGGGAACCTGGTATTTCTTTTTCCATGTGACATAAACAAGTTCTTTGAAAAACATCTATGACCTTTGAAACATGTCTAGTCCTCATGCTCTGTGTTGACTATGGTTTCAATAATAATAGACATACATTTGCATAAAGCATCCATATTTGTCCATACCCATGTTGATTAGAGTATTAAAAACTAATTTAAGGTACATTTAGAACAAATAAAAATGTGCGATTAAGTTGCGATTAACTGCGAGTTAACTCATGACAATCGTGCGATTAATCACGATAAACAAATTTTTTATTGATTGACAGCCCTAATATATATACACTGACCAAAATTATAAACGCAACACTTTTGTTTTTGCCCCCATTTTTCATGAGCTGAAGTCAAAGATCTAAGACTTTTTCTATGTACACAAAAGGCCTATTTCTCTCAAATATTGTTCACAAATCTGTCTAAATCTGTGTTAGTGAGCACTTCTCCTTTGCCGAGATAATCTATCCACCTCACAGGTGTGGTATATCAACATGCTGATTAGACTGATTAGATGATTATTGCACAGGCGTGCCTTAGGCTGGCCAAAATAAAAGGCCACTCTAAAATGTGCAGTTTTACTGTATTGGGTGGGTCCGGGGGGGGGGGGGGGGGTCCGAAAAACAGTCAGTATCTGGTGTGACCACCATTTTCCTCACGCAGTGCAACACATCTCCTTGCAAAGAGCTGCTTCCAGAAGTCATAGATCCTCTTTTGGCTATTATTAATTCATCATTGTCATTAGGATATGTCCCCAAAACCTTCAAATTGGCTGTTATTAACCCTCTCATTAAAAAACCACAACTTGACCCCAAAGATTTAGTTAATTACAGACCGATCTCAAATCTCCCTTTTCTGTCAAAGATACTAGAAAAGGTAGTATCTTCGCAATTATATTCTTTCTTAAAGAAAAATAGTATTTGTGAGGAATTCCAGTCAGGATTTAGACCATATCATAGTACTGAGACTGCTCTCATTAGAGTTACAAATGACCTGCTTCTATCATCTGATCGTGGTTGTATCTCTTTATTAGTTCTACTGGATCTTAGCGCTACGTTCGACACTATCGACCACAACATTCTTTTAAATAGACTAGAACACTTTGTTGGCATTAGTGGAAGTGCATTAGCATGGTTCAAATCATACTTATCTGAACGCCATCAGTTCGTAGCAGTGAATGAAGAGGTATCATATCGATCACAAGTGCAGTACGGAGTACCTCAAGGCTCAGTACTAGGGCCGTTACTTTTCACGCTTTACATGTTACCCTTGGGAGATATTATTAGGAGACATGGTGTTAGTTTTCACTGTTATGCTGATGATACTCGGCTCTATATTTTTTCGCGGCCCAGTGAAACACACCAAATTGAGAAACTAATGGAATGCATAGTCAATATAAAAAAGTGGATGACGAGTAACTTCTTACGGCTAAATTCTGAAAAAACAGAGGTGTTAATTATCAGACCTAAAACCCCACATGTAATAACCTAGAACACTATCTAACACTTGACGGCTGCTCTGTCAATTCTTCTTCATCAGTTAGGAACCTAGGTGTGCTGTTTGATAGCAATCTTTCATTTGAAAGCCATGTTTCTAGCATGAGCAGTGCCACAGGCTGATTGCCTCCATGCCACGCCACATTGATGCAGTAATTCATGCAAAAGGAGGCCCAACCAAGTATTGAGTGCATAGAAATGAACATACTTTTCAAAAGCTTGACATTTCTGTTTAAAATATCCTTTTTTTATTGATCTTATGTAATATTAAAATTTTCTGAGACACAGAATTTTGGGTTTTCATTATCTGTAAGCCATAATCATCAAAGTTTTAAGAAATAAAGGCTTGAAATATTTCACTCTATGTGTAATGAATCTATATATCTATATAATATATGGGTTTCACTTTCTGAAATGAGTGACAAAAAATATTGACCTTTTTCACGATATTCAAATTTTTTGAGATGTACCTGTATACAGCCTATATGTGTGTGTGTGTATTGTAAATTAGTTTTTAATTTAATAAATCATTAAATCATTAAGACACAATAATTTAAGGATAATAATTTAAAGAATAAATTATTATTTTTATTTTATTATTTTACAATTAAAGTTTATATAAATTAATTTAATATTACTAGATTTTTATTAATTTTTAATAATTGTTTTTTTTCAATATTTAAATTTGAATGATTAAGTAATTTAATATAACATTTAATATAAGATGATTTAATACTATTTAATTTATTATTATTATTATGCTGAATTCTGAACAGACGTCAGGTAAAGTGTCTGTCTGTGTGTCCGTGCAGGAGCTGTCTTTCTCTCAGGTGTGGAGTGGATCGGTGCGGCGGCTGCATTGCTCGTTTGCTCTGGAGCGTCACAGCGTGAGTGTGTGTGAGCTGTGCTGCAAGCTGTGCGTCAGACAGGTGGAGGGAGAAGGTCAGATCTTCCAGCTCTACACCACCCTGAGCGAGGTACAGTAACACGCCCTCTCTCGCTCTCTGCTGTCCCGCTCGGACATCTTTAGGTGCTTGATATTTGCTGAGAATGAAAACACACACTCATCTTTAAAGCTGAAAATACTAAAGCTAAATTTACAGTATTTAATATTTTCAGTTTCATAAACTGAGTATACACTAACTGCAACTTTACAAATGTTGTTTTTTGGTTTATACTTTTGCAAAAGTATCTTTACTATTCCTAATTATGCTTATTATTATGCTTATTAGGCTCATTTTGAAAATAAACATGCAACATAATTATTTTGCCTAATTAAAGCTAGTAAGATAGGATAGTCCGAGTAATTTCCAAGCACAAACAAAAACATAAAAAAATAAATAAAAGTTACTAAAGTTGTCATCTGTTTGGGAAAATTAATACATTAAATACAGCTACAAACAGGAAATATTAAAAATATGTTAAATCCATGTTTTATCTTGATATAATATTTTGTTATAGTATAATATTGTTTTTCTTGCTATTTACCATGATGACTATTTACTATTTTCATACTGTGATTTTTGGTGAATTGGATTCAAATTAGATCAAAATCAAAACTGAAAACATTGTAATAATCAAACTAAGCATCATCATATTTATATTAATAAAACAGGGAACCCACAACATTTGATGAACAAAAACATTAAATATATATTGACCCTGTTTTATATTCAAAGGAAAAAAACATAAAAAAGAAAGAGAGCGAGAGAGATTTCAATGGCATTTTGACCACTCAAATAGGAATATTCCTGGTTTCAATTTCAGAAATCTGGTCAACTTCTGAGATACTATCTAGTTAGGCAGCTCACTAGGGTTTGTAAGGGCTCTGTGCTCTCCATCAGCTGTCTTCCTTCAGTTCCCATGCGTTTGCGTCTCTGGAGAAGAGGCTGTTTCTGTTTAATCCGTGAGAAGAGCTTCAGCTACTCTTAACACCCTCACGCGTCTGTCTATACATCACAAAGGGTTTTCACCGAGCCGTTGTGTTTTTCTCTCTCCGCCGCTCCTGGGCTTTAACCAGTGTGTCTAATTAAGAACAGCACAGATTCGTTAACATTATAGATGGATGCGTTGCAATGAATTGAGTCCTTCTGGGCTGCGAAGCGCGTCTGTTCAGGGACTCTCAAGATTTTGATTTGTCACACAATTATACAGAGTATAACCAGCAGTGAAATGTAGGTAACAGTAGGACTCTTTTCAGTGCACTTGTCATTTCATACTAGTAAAAATAGATCGAGTGCATTTATTGATCAAAGATGCTCATTTTGAAACACTTGTGCAACGATGTTTAAAGGGGTGGTTGACTGTTTTTTTTTCTAGGCTTGATTGTGTTTATGGGGTGCAGTCTAACATGTGTTAATGCTTCGTATTTTGTATTTTATTTTTTTTAAACGCATCATTTTTCACATTACCTTTATTCTACACCACTCTGTCCCTTCTCCGATTATACAGCACTAATGATTTCCTGGTTTATGAAGCCCCTCCCTCAGAAATACGCAATGGGTTCAGATTGGTTAGCTGGCCCAGTTTGTTGTGATTCGCTAAACCACCTAGTGCAGTTCAGAAATGTCCCGCCCCTCACCACAGAATGTGCTCTGGCTTTATTGTAAACAATGGCGTCGTCAATACTGCTTATCAGTTTGAGCCCGATTGAGACCCAGAGAATATTAGTGAAGAGGATCGCGCAGAACCTGTGCAATTATTTTACATGACGTTTCAGAATGTTTTTTCGTTTGTTGTTGTCATATTTTTTAGATACACTGTTATTTGTAAATTTTATCCTCTTATATACGGTTTTATCCTGATTAAAGCTGTAATACAGCAGAGTACATGACTGCATTGTAGCATTTTTGTAACAGTAAGAAGTATCTTCCAGCAAGTATTGCTCGTTACCATGGCAACCGTGTACGCGTCCATGTTTAACGCTTCTCGTGACTATGTGAAAAAATATGTCTGTCTAAAGTGTATTATTGGAACACAGTTCATTGATGGAGCTGTGACGAGCTGATGATCTGAGAGAGAGAGATGCAGAGCAGGGGACGCGAGGAACAGGATTGAGAACCGCTGCTTTAGAACATTGATTTTGAAACTTGTGAATCTATTAGAATCGTTAGAAAAACAGAATCGTGTTTCACACATGAATAGATTTTTTCGTGTACCCCTAGTTTTGACGGCATGGCAACAACTCTTCCTCTTCTCTAAAGCAGATGGGTTTTATGTAAATTTCGGGGTTTGTGATGTCACCAACACGGGAAGTAGCTCGTTGTAGTCCCTACCAGCCATTTTTGTAGGCATTAACATTTTAAAAGACTAATATCTCTGTTTGTATTGAACTTTCAGCGTAGTAACTTTGCAGATATTGTTTACGCTCAAACAACAACATTACACACTAAATAAAGTAAAAAAAAAAAAAGTGAAATCACAATCAACCACCCCTTTAAATGAGGAAGATTCTGTGGCATTTTGGTTTTCATCAGATGATTTAATTTTGTGATCATTTTCAGGAGAAATTAAAGTTGTAGAACAATAACAATAAAATGAAATAGAATTTTAAAACCTGGTTTCTGTCTTTGCCGTCCGTGGCTTTTCTTATTTCGTCTAACTGTTCAAAAGTTTGGGGATTTTTAAAATATTTTTCTTTTAAAGGTTTTGCAGTGTTCTTTCTGTATTATCTTTACACTATTGTAGCATTTCTTAATATTTTGAAATTGTTTTTATTATATATATATATTTATAACTTTTAACTTATAACTTTAATTTAAGGTTAAGTTTAGTAATATTGTTTTATATTTCTAATTAGCTTTTTTTCTGTTTTAGTTTTAACAATTTAATAACTTACATTTATTTTATTTTAGTTACTTGCCAAGGCAACATTTTTAATTTTCATAGTATTTATGCTTTATTTTAATGAAAATTATTTTTAATATTTAATTATTATCATAGTTAACAATACATTAACAACAATGGTACTAGGTGTTGAGGGTGATTAGGGTGGTTTTAATTAATAAATAATAAAAAAATGTTAATGTTGTTTTGGGATTTTTCTTAAAAATGCATTTGTTCAAAAATACAGTAAAAGCTGTAATATTGTTAAATATTATTACAATTTCAAATAGCTGTTTTCTAGTGTAATATATTTTAAAATGTAATTTATTTTTGTGATTCAAAGCTGAATTTTCAGCATTATTACTACAGTCTTTGTCACATGATCCTTCAGAAATCATTCTAATATGCTGATTTGCTGCTCAGGAAAAAATTATTATTCTTATCAATGTTGAAAACAGTATTTTTGCGAAAACCATGATACATTTTTTTGTTGTTGTTCAGGATTCTTTAACAGCATTTATTTGAAATATAATCTTTTGTAACATTTTAAATGTTTTTACTGTCACTTTTTAATGCATTGTTTGGATGCTGTGATTTGGTTGCATTTTAATATTCTGTGTCACTCAAATGCAAAGCAGCTGCACTCATTTCACATCCTCCGCTTCTGTTCTTATAGATGCACAAAAGCAGCAGCTTTTATTTGGTGCTGTTGCTTTTTTACGGATAATATCACCAACGAGAGTGATTTAATTAAACCACCTCCTCAACACACACGCACTCGCACACAATTGAGATTGCAGCTTGGATTTTAATGCATTGGAAATGTCAGTCGATATTGTTTCCAAGAAGCAGAGTGTATCTCCAGCAGTGAAACAGCCTTGATTCGTTGAGAACATTTCTAAATACCAAAAGAGCAGTGGAGCTCAGCGGGAGACTGAGGCGCATGATGCTGTTTATACATATGAAGATACATACGAGTTTAAATTTTAAATGCATATTTTAGATAAAGAACATTTTATTTCATCTATGGCGTTCTGAGTGATTGCTAAGGTGGGGATATTGTTTTTGTGCTTGTATCTTTAAATGCAAATGAGGTGCTGTGCCCTGCCCCCTTTCCAGAAGAGTCGTGTCTCGCATACACTGCCAAAAATTGGATTAGCATGTTTATTGTGCTCACGTTGAAGTTCGTCGTCATCATAAAAGTGTATTATTTTCACATATATAATTTACAGCATCAAATACCATAAGTAGTAAATAAAACAGAGTAAAGAAATAAAATCAACAAATCGATAAACGTCTGATATATGGTGTTCTGAGCGCACACATCTGAGTTTAAGTTCTCTTTCACGTCTTATTGCGCTTAAACTGTTAAGTACACACAAGGTTAAGACAAAAACAGTCAGTATTGTCTGTGAACGTAAACAGCTAGAAAATAATTCCCATGTAAATATTTGATCTGCATGACAGAAGTGTAATATACAGTACCTACTGCTGTCGGTGCTGTTAATATGAATCAAACAACAAAAACTGAATATCACTCACTGCACTTGACTGAATAACTTCAAGTAATAAAATACTCTATAGTTTAAATACTCTAGCGAGGACATAAACGTGGCAGACTGAGTACAGCTCACTCAGGGGAGGAGTTAAGCTAATAAAGCAAAGATCGTTACCAGTTGTGGGCGGGGCCTGTTTCAAAGTGAGGTCACTTTGGAGTATATTCCTGAATGACTAATTTTGAGACACCATTTCTGGGGAAAATAACAAGCGGAAAGGATTTTTACCACTATAGAGTGGTTGTGTACATACGCTGCAGACACATAATTAAGAAAAAAAACATATGAAGGAGTGTATGTGTTTTCTGCAGGACGTCCAGGGCATCGACACGTCCCTGATGGATCCAGGCAGCAGTATCACGGTTCTTGCGGGTCCGAGTGCGTTCAGGATCCCGGTCAGCATCAGAAGCAAACTGTGCAGCAGCCTGGACGTCCCACACACACGCGGAAACGACTGGAGAATACTGGCACACAAACTCAAGCTGGATAGGTGATGTTCTCACACATCAACACTGAATGTGTATGCATTCACACATAGTCATTTACACCTTCAATTCGTTTCCATTAAGTTTGTAGATAATTAAATGCCATTAAGGTCATTAAGACATTTTAAGTCTCTTCTGCTTACCAAGGCTGCATTTATTTGATAAAAAAATACAGTAAAAACAGTCAATTTTCCGTTTAATATTTTCTATTAGAATATATATTAAAATGTAAATTATTCTTGTGACGCAAAAGTCTAGCTTACATTTTTATATACATGCTAAAAATTCAAAAAGGGAAATATAACATCTAGTCCCATTTCAAGTTCATAAAATAAAATATATTAGTAATGTTGTTTTATATTTCTATGTAGCTTTCATCTATTTTTTATTTCATTGTGGTTTTAATAATTTTAGTACTTTTGCTTAAATCTGTTTTATTTCAGTTAGGCAATATTTTTAATTAAGCTTTCAAATAATGAAAATGATTTTTAACAGCATAGATTTTTACGAATATAATATACTGCTCATTCACCATGAAATAAGTCATTTTCATCTATCATTATAGGTCAAGATTTTAGCACATCCCTAGTGTGAGCGTTTGTTTATCATCAATGTGCTGAGACTGTAGTGTAGTTTTTACTTTAAAAGCGATAGAAGAGAAACTAATTTGCCCTAAAAGTATCTCATAGGAGAGTTTGAAGACAATTAACGGTGGAAAAACAGCAGGAGAGCAAAAGAGAAATCCTATTGTTCTTTCCTATTTTAATATCTAATCCTATTCTCGGTCCGCCTGGAGAATACGATGAGATATATTCACTCTCGAACATCAACTTTTCAAAATACCAGCGTTTCTGTGCACCTCCACAATCCACGTAATTAGAGGAAAAGGCAAAAAAGCGCAGGACCCCTATGGTTTGAGTTCTTGTTGAGGTGTTACTGCAGGACGCTTAAAGAACGAAAAATCTGATTTAAAAAAAGAGAGTTTAGGATGGAGAGCTCACTGTTCACCTCTGAGGACAAACAGGCATGAAAGAGGCAGAAGCTGAGAGTTTGAGTTCACAGGGGACAGGAAGTAGAGAGATAAAGCGAGAAGGATCCTGGGAAAAAAAAAAAAAAAGATGTTAAAAGTGAAAAGTCAGGTTCTGAAAGTTCTTCATCAGTCATAGTGTGCAGATCTCCTGAGCCGCTGCGCAGCACCTTCTGCAGAGATGTGTTTCTTTTGCTAGAGACCGTAGAGAGCTTCTCCACTCAACTCAGATTACAGCAGCTTTGATAAACTCAGGATCTGTACAGCATCGGCTGGTGCTATACACCGTATGATGGTAGAAGTGTGTCAACCTGCTGACATTTTGCAGTGCTCTTCATATAGCTTTACATACAGTACATGTGAGAATGATGATGGGAAAACATGAAGTAACGCAGAAATATATATAAAGTGTTACAAGGGGTTACAGAAATATAGAATTCAATTGTAGACAGGCATGCATACCGGCTGTTTTCTTATTTTTATTGAATAATTTAATCAAAGTAATTGCAATTATTTAATATTTACTGAGAAAATCAGTAAATCATTACATTGCGTTACAAGATCATTACATTGTCATGGCTGATGATTAAATTCTCAATTTTGATTATTATTATTATTAGTGTTATTATTACTATTAATTTATTCAGACTTCCAAAGCAAAGAAATGAAGACAGACATAAATATTGGTGTTGTAATTTTACTGTTGTTATATAAAATAAACAAATATTAATTAATTTTTATTGTTATTTTATTATTATTACTATTTTACTATTACTATTAATTTTGTTATATCAATTATTTTTTATTATTGTTGTTAAATACTTGTTTTTTATTTACACTGTAATAGTATTATTGCAGTAGTAGATGTAGATTTCATTTTTATTATTTAAATATTATTACACTTGTATTATTTGAAATAAAAATTATGTTTTGAATAATAATACTTACTATTACTATAAATTAAAAATATTTTGAATAATAATAACAATTACTATTATTGCTGTTGTTTGTTTTTAAATACAATGTTTTTTACTGTGAATATTAACATTTTTTATTGATTTATTATTGTTTTTATTTAACTAAAATAATATTATGAATAATAATTGAAGTAACAACTAACAATAATAGTAAGTATTATTTTTAAATACTCTTTATTTACTGGGCAATAGTAATATATTTTTTATTCAATGTTTAAATATTACATTTTTAATAATAATAGCAGTAATAACTGAAACCAATATTGAGTATTTTTATTAGTAGGAGTAAAACAGGGTATTTTGTCTTTTGCTGATCACATACTTGTAAAAATTGTTTTAGAAAAGATGTTTATTTGCATGTCACCGATAAGCCTATCACACTTTTATTGCATTATTATTAAAGAAATAATTTCACAAATATAATGCATTAAATTGACATTAATATTTAGGAATAATCTGATCTGCTGGTTTGTGCCCAAATTCCAAATAAAAGAGTCTAATCAGATTATGCAAAAAAATAAACATTGCCACATTAAAATAGCATAAAAAAATTAGAATTTCAAACACAAATAACTATTTGGTGCTATATCATGGTCCTACACCTCTGAGTGTTTCCTCTCACCTGCCCTGCAGGTATCTTAACTACTTTGCGACTAAGACGAGTCCGACCGGAGTGATTCTGGATCTCTGGGAAGCTCAACACTTCCCGCACGGAAACCTCAACCAGCTCGCCACCGTCTTGGAGGAGATGGGTCGCCATGACAACAGCATCGCTGCCATGGCCAAGGAACAGTGACCTCTCACATCAGCGGTAATGCACTGCTAGCAATGACGACGTCCAGCTCAAGTTGTGTTGCCACTCGATCAAAAACCAAGACGCCGTGCTTGGCATCTTATTCAGTTTCATGGAAAAGTGCGGTGCTGCCGTCAGTGGATGCGGATGCCTCCAGTTTGGGGTCAAAGGTGAAGCACGAACAGGGTCGAGACGCTTCAGGCTCAACCGAAACATGGCCAATCCCTCCCAGTTTGCACGACAACAGAAATCTCTCACTTTATCATCCTCTAGTCATGTTTTTTTCAGAATTTTGTGGTGCCATCTAGTGGTTGCAGAAACAACAAACGCTCATGTAATGTAATATTTTGAGACATGAATATAGTATTTAGTGTGAGTACCTTAAAGTGGCCTTTAAAATCCAGTTACCGTTCAGATGCGATTTAAATTGTATTATTTTTTATAACGCGGGTACAGTAAATATGTTTGTTTGTTGAACAAAAGTGCACATGAGCACTCGCCAGGGATTGGAGAATCATGTCAGACGTTTTTTGATTTTCTGGAATGCAATGTTTCATCACACTGTAATAATGATGATCTTCTCTGGCCGGACTTTCACTCGTTCTGCATGGGCTGTTTCTGTTGTGCATCATCAGACGCTTTACCTTTACAAGAGCACACTTACCCCTCAACAAAACTTCCCATGATGACTACAGTTTCTGCTAAAATGTGATGGAAACTACAGTTATTGTTACTACTGGAATATTGTAATGATTTAATATAATTCTTTCCGAATCTTTAAGTTATTGTAGTAAGGTTAATAACCACTGCTGCCAAAATAAAAGCTCTATGGTTTAACGTTTGAAAGCCAAGAAATTAAGGCAGACGTAAATATTGGTATTGCAATTTTACCTTTGTTCCATTAATAATAATAATTATTATTATTATTAATTTTAAATACTCAGTATTATTGCAATATTGATTTAAGTTTTCTTTAAATCATAAAAATGTGTTTAATATTTGAGGAATTATTATTATTATAATATATATTATTATAATCATAATAAATCCTATTAGCTATTATTTATATTATACGATTTTATTTAAATAATAATATTGTATTATAATGACAAAAATATTATAATAATTATTAAAATTGATGTTTTTTTTCTATATAAATATTTTATTTAAATATTATTAAAATGATTGCTTTATTTATTGTGTATAGGTAATTGTAGTTACTTTAAAAAAGTAATTATTGTGCATTATTTTAAAAAGCGTAAATTTATCACTTATGAAAACATAACATGGTAACTTAAAGTTTCTGCAAAAACGTGATGGATACGACAGTTATTGTTACTACTGGAATATTGTAATGAATTAATCGACTTCTTTTGAAGTTTATGACAGTGAGTTGCTGTAGGTTTATTGTAGTTATCATAACTGTAGTAAGTTTTGGTGGAAGCTGTGGTTATGGTGAGTTGTTTGAGGGGTTAACCAGTGTCCAGAAGCTTATTCTTCTGTATGGACTCAAAGTCAAAATACTGTCCAATACCACACTATCACAGCCAGTCAGAACATATATGTGTCATATAAAGAAGTGCTGCTTACTCACTGATATGAGACTGAAAGAGAAACTAAGAAACCAAAAGAAAGTCCTGTTAGTTGATGGTTTGAGTCAGCGCTGCAGGTCTTGAGGCTTTGCTCTTCCTATCAACACTGCCGGTGGAATATCTGGCAAATATTAAATATGTCCCTCCTGTGTGACCCTTCATCCACACACTTCCTCTAGATCTCTCGATCACATGAAAGATGTTAGACATATTATAGATATCCAAATACATGAATGAAACCTTTCTATGGAATATGTTTGCTTGAGTTTATCTGGTCATATTTACATGCACATGAACTTCTTGTGACATTTAGAAAAGTAATATCCTGGGAAAAGCGAGCTTGTTGATGTCAGCAGAATAAAAGTGAGAGAGTAATTATATTCTGATGGAATGTTTGGAGAACATTTTTTTTCTTTGGAGTAATTTTCGCTGATGAATCGTACTGTGGAAGCCCATTTCTGCCACGTAAGAAATTAAAATCATGCAGTGGGAAATCATAATTATGACAAAAAGTGATCATTTTTTAAATAACTTGTCAAACTTATTGTGACAAACATTTAAAAATATGCCCTAAAAAGTCAAAATTATTACATAGAAATTCATAATTGAATGTTTGATTTTTGTTATAGTTTACTTTTTAAAGTTTAAATCAGGAGATTTTTGTCAGTTTTTTTTTTCATAAGTTTATGTCCTGTTTCTCATACTTGTGATCAGTCCTAATATCATAATTTTGACTTCATTATTTATAATAAAGTTTTGCCAATTTCAATTTTTCATAATTTACTTTTTCCATCTTATAATTTTGATGCTTTGCCATTTTCAATGTCAATATTATGAAATATAATTTTTGAAGAACAACATCTTTGTCAAAGTCTACTTTCTTTAGTATCTCATCATTTATGACTTAAAAAAATATGAGATACTAAGTCATAATTATGACAAAAGTCAAAATTATTTTATGACTTATCATTTAGAGTTGTCAAAATTAAACTTTGATGTTTTGTCGATTTCAGCTTTGTAATCATTTAGATTTTGTATGTCATATTATGACAACATTAAATATGACATAATTTAGAATTGACTAGTTAAATTTTTTGTTGACGCTTTGTCGGTTTCCAGTTTTTAATGTCAATTTATTTAATATCTTATAATTTTGAGTTGTTATAATTTACTTTCATCTCAGAATTTTGACTTTGTTCATAAATTTTACTTTTTCATAAAGTCTGCTACCTTTAGTGTCATAGTTTTTGATTTGTCATATTTTAAACTTGCCTTATAATTATGACTTTTATCATTTAGTTGTCATAATTTAACTTTTCAATTTAAACTTTTTGTCATAATTTTGATTTCGTATGTCATATACATTTTGACATTCTCAATTTTTGACTTGTTAATCATTTAGATTTTGTCAATTGTGTTTCAGCTTATCTCATAATTGTGACTGTTATAATTTAGATTTGTTACAATTTTTTTGAAAATTTTGTTATGAAGTTTTGTCAGTTTTTAATTTTTTATGTCAGAATTGACTTAGTATCGTATCATTTTTACTCCGTCATTTCAACTTTTTATCTCATAATTCTGATTAATTTTTTATTCAATATTTTAAATAATAAAATGAAGACTTGTTTTGCCAAAAGCATGATTTTTTTTTTCTTTTGTTTTCAGAAATGGGCTTCCATACTATAAGACCAGGAACATGCATTAAGAAAGAATACAGGGTCGTTTTGATTTCATATCAGCTTAAATATGAAATTCCCATTTGCAGGAAACAACAGAAGTCTTTAGCAAGACCGAAAGTTAAACTCCTAAATGTGTTTACAGGCGGAACAGAGCGTTTACAGTAAATGATGGTCTGTGTGCGTTCTGCATAAATCCGTCACACTAGAGGCTGGTGTTGGTGTGCTTGTAAATGTGAAATACCGGGCTCATTATCTGCAGTTTCACCGCCTGCAGCCGCCGCCGCCCCACCAACACGAAGAAAAGCCTCCAACCAACTGCCATTTCCCACAATCCAACAGAGCAGAGGAGCTGTGCGCAAAATAAAAGCCAAATTAAGGAGCAAATCAAGACTACAGAAAATCCCCTCTGTAAGGCTGAAGAGCAGCAGTGCAGTGTGTCTCTGTCTGCTGGAAATGCAGTGCCAACTATGCAACGTGTGCTTCTGTGCGAACCGCTGGCAGATGTGCATCGTTACGACTCGCGTGTACAGACAGATTAATCCACAGAATAAAGCTTCATTAAAAATAAAAAAACAAACGCTATTATGTCCGCAGCCAGTTTCTGTATAAAATGTATGTAAGGGATTTTTTAAATAAATTATATTTTTAATCAACGCTGAAAGTGGCCTTGTGTTTTTTTTGATTATTTGACCTTCCCGGAGATTCATGTTTTTTTTTTTAAATAGTTCAACCTTGAGTAATTATAAACGTGACTATCTTAACAAACATTTACCATGGCAACCAAAAGAGAGGCTGGATTATTATTATTTTTTACTTTTATGGTTTTAAGTGTTGTTAGAAAAGGCATGCTGTTTGTGTCATTGGGCAATTCAGGAAGTGAAAATGGGTTATATAGGTTAAAGTGTTATTGAAATATAATTTTTTTATTTTTTTTGTCCAGCCAATGCAACTGTAGAAAACACTGGCAAAGAAAGAAATGATAAGAGCACATCTCAAGTTGCTGCCTTTTACATTGAAATTGATGCTTTAATAAGATATATATATATAAAATATAATTCATTCTTGTAGTTTAACCAAATGAAAATATAATATATACAATAATTTTTAATGTATAAATTAATATATACATTATAATTTGGAGTAGTTTAAAACAAATAGGACTCTGCTCTGTCTTCATCATATAAGCAAGTCTGTGATTAATTGGTTGTTATGCTGGGATTACATCGATCACATATATATATATAGCATTTGCTCATTCTAAAATGAGAGTTTTTTTTTATGCCTTATGTCCTACCTTTTTATTCATTCAGAAAACACAACAAGAAAGGTTAAACTAAAAAGTAACAACATTCATTCTCATTAGAACATTTATTCAAGTACATTGACGCTTCGCTCTCATTTTCATCTATTTACAAAATAAATAAGGCACAGTCCACCAAAAAAGATGGGAAACTTGTTGCAATTTGTTGACTGACTGACAACACAAACCTGATACGATCCAAAACCATGGTCGTGTTGGAGCTGAACAGACAGTGGAAAGAGAAAGCTGCGAGTTCTCTGAGGAGAGTCATGTGATCTCGCTCGCTGAGGTCCTGCTTCGTCCCGCTGGCCAGTGTTCACAGGTGCTCGTGTTACGCAGCAGGACCGGCTGGGTCTCTGTCCTGAGGGCATCCTCCGCCGCCGCCGCCGAGTCGTTTGCAGGAGGCTCTCGCGTGGCAGAACTCAGCGCTAGACCCCACGGCATGCGGTGCGTGCGTTCAGGGTTAGTGTCAGTGCTGTTGGTCTGTTCTCAGACTTTAATGTCCTGGGACTCTGACATCTTGGCCAGCGTCTTTTTAACACGCAGGGCGGTGAGACGAGAGGCCGGATTATGAGCCCAACACTCCGTCATGAGCTTCCCCATCTGCCTCAAACACTGACAAACAACCAAAATCACATCAAGCAAACATAACCCTCTTTCTACAAAATCAAGATGAAGAAAGTCATGATGGTTAAAGACAAATTGCAAATGCTAAACTGCAAGATGTTAATTCATTAGAATAAAAAAAGATATAACAGACCGTCCAGTTTACAAAATCATAATATTTGTGATTTGTTTCTCTTCTAAAATTGATTTATTTTCTTTGATTAATGCAATGCACTAGATCATTAATATGTGCTATTGCAAGCTAACAGATATCAAGCTTATAATACAGTAATGTGACAAAAATATTGTATGAATCTGAATAAATTAGTTATTTCAGCAAGCCATACATACATCAATATAAATGAAAATGAGAAACGTTGCCTTGGAAACTAGTTGAGACAAGGTTATTATTAGGGCTGTAACGTCCCAGTCGATTAGTCGATTAATTGGTCGATACAGTCTGGTTCGACCAAAAATCTGATTGGTCGATTTTTTGCCGCGCTCATTTCATCAGTTTGGCCGCGCTCATTTCATCAGGTGGAAAGCACTAATTGCTAATGGGGGTATTTTCAGAGCACCCCTGTTTCACAGGTAACAGTCTGTTTTCAGAACACCCCCATTGTTTTCACTTTTTTTGGATTAGCCCAACCCACTGGAGAAGAGAGACAGATAAGTAGGCTTTAGAAGGTTTGATGCTGAATATTATTTATTTAATAATAAGCTAGTGTCAATAAAACAAGAAGCTGTCTCCTTCCAAAGAACCAGTGCTAATTTCGTTAACGAAGAGGACGATGAAAAATATTCGTTAACGAACCTTTTTTCTGTGACTAAGATGAGAAGTTGACGAGATAAAATTAATATCTGATGATAAAAACTATGACGAAATGTATGCGCGTCTTCGTTAACGAGACGAGACGGGACTAAAATGTTATTTGAGGACTACCGGACATTCAAAATACATAGGCTAAGTTGACTGTCTTGTCTTTTAAAATGTGCGTCCCTGTCACTGGATCGCAATCAGACGAGGGGCGTTTGTATATCTAGTCACAGTATGGCAGCCGCAGTGGGCGGATACGCTACCAAAACGCAAACTAGCGATCTGAAACAATGGCCTCAGCAACTGAATGGTTATAGGGATAGGGTGACCAGACATCCCGTTTTTCCCAGGAGTCACAATTCGTTGTTGATTAACTTAAAGTTAGTGAAGGCGCGATAGGCGGAATCACTCTGATAGAAGTGCTCCACTTTCTCAGTTCTCACACAGCGCGCGATCAGTTCTCAGTTCTCACAATATTGCGCAATTGCGCTGTGCCCACTGTTTGTGTTAGTTTTGAGCCTAAGATGCTTTATTTTTCAGTTATGCACTTTATTTGATTTCTGCTCTTGTTTGTTTAATAAATATTATTTTTTTATTAAAGTGGACGCGCCTTTTGTGTTTATTAAGAGTAAAAGCTTTAAGTCTATTCGTGTCTCAGCCGCGAAGCTGAGCTCTTATGTTCAGCCTCGCTCTGTTCGAGCTGCGCAGAGCGGCTGAAATGATAGTGTCTGACAGTTATACTTATAACATATGACAAAAATAATTTTCTAAATTATGTTGCACATTCCTCAAAAGTTCTTGTGATATCACTAGTTGACAACATAGTACTGTTTTCAGAAATCACAGGCTATGATATTGCGCAGGTGCACGTGATGCACCGCTGTCAGAGACGACAGACTCGTGTGTCAGACTCATTTCAGTGCAAAATAATTAGGTCAAAAACGATTTAATATACTCCAAATAGCCTATTAGTTTTTTATGTTTATTTATAATTAATTTAGGCAGACAACAAGGCTACCAAGTACTGAGCACAGTGTGTATCTAATTAATGTAACGTACGTTTTTTTTTTCTCCACAACGTCATTTTTAGTCGATTTTTAGTCGAAAGTTTCAGGACTTCAGTCGACCAAGATTTTCTTTGGTTGATTACAGCCCTAGTTATTATACTAAAACTAAAACCATAAAAACCTTTTCACTAATTTAAATAAACAAGAACTGCAATAAAATATAAGAAAGGTGTAAACTTATTTTATTTCAGCGAGTTGCCAAAGCAACATTTTCATTTCATTTTTATTGATGTACTAAAATGACTAAAATATATAAAGACATATTAAAAATGACAAAAACACAAAAATAGTAAAACTTCAACAAAATTAAAATGAAAGGAAAATATAAAAATAAAACTAATTTAAAATATGAATAAAAACTATAATATCTTAATGATACTACAACCTTGAGCTGAATAAAATATATATCATTTGAAATATTTCTATGGTTTTAGTCAACTATAATAATTATTTGTGATTTAGAGCTCTGAATCGGTGTGTGTTTACCTCATCACTGCTCCAGCGGTTGTGGAAAGATGGTCGTATTCTCTTAATACACACAACCTCTCGCATGTCTTCATACGACGGGTCATTAGGAACGTGATCGTGATACGGCAGCTGATATTCCTCAACGATACCTGCAGAAACATACGGATATCAATCAACACACAGACACAAAAGAACAAACTTGAATGGAATCTCATTAAAATCACTTAAATCAATTAATGTATAAATTTTCATACAAACCAGGGTTATTAAAAATAATAATAATAATTGTTACTTGAAACAAACATTAAATGAAATAAATGTAAATATGTATTAAAAATATATATTTTATTGAATTTCAAATTTTTATTTGGTTATTATTCATGTACTAAACCAAAATGAAAGTAAAAATGAATATATAGACATTAAAAAAAAAATAATAATGTCTAAAACACAGGACAAAAATAGTAAAGCTTAAACTGAAATCACAATGAAAAAGGAAAACAAATAAAAAACTATAATAGTATCTTAATGACACTAAAATAAAACTGATACAAACAATTGAGTAAAGAGCAAATTGAGACTGACTTCACAAGAAATTACAGTTATATATTTATAACGAAACGCTGACTTTTTTAATAATGAATAATTTATCAATATTAAGTAAATAATTTTTATTTGACTATAATTATAAATATAAAAAACAGCGTGTGTGTATATATATAGGCCTATATATATATATATATATATATAAACATAGACATGTGTCATCGGTGCTCCACTGCATTGTTATATGCGTGTGTTTAAAATTTTTTGAAGATTAAATGACTTGAGCTGTACTATCCACATCAATAAGGAATATTATGAGAGACAACAGAGTCAAAGCTGATATTGAAATGAAACACGGTAATATTCTGAGCTGTACCTCCAGACACACATCGGCGGGCGATCTCCCACAGTATGAGGCCGAAGCTGTACATGTCGGCCATGATGTAGGACTGGAAATGGTTCCTGTTCAGAGTCTCGTCCAGAACCTCAGGAGCCATGAAGCGTTTGGTGCCCACGCGCGTGTTCAGCGGGATGTCCACTTCATTAGTGTCACTGTTCATGAGACATAACAGTGTTTCAATGCAGAGCTCATTTCATCAGCATACACTCTTCACATTATTTCCGCAGTATTTTTAGGGGGAAAACTTGTTGATGCAACTTTGAAAGTGTAGTTTTCCAAGCTACAGCTACAATTTACTACTAAACCACACTGAAGCTATATAAGGGGCAATGTTTACAGTCTTACCATGTCTAATAAACATGATCAATATATTAATGCTTCTGACAGCTCTAAAATGACATTTGTTTTAATTTATTTTTATTTCAGTTTCAGTTTTAGTAATTTCCTACTTCAGCTTAAACCTGTTTTTATTTCAGTTAATCATCAAGGCAGAATTCTTTTTTTTTTTTTTTTTAATAGGTTTAGTCTTAGTTAACAATAACAACAATCACATATATATGTAATATTTTTAGTACAGAACAGTATTTAATGATCAGAGCAGTATGTATCTGGCAATTAATAACATATAATATTTTTTTTAATAAAAAACATATTAACATTAATTATTCAAATTTTATTTAGCAACAAAAAAGTTGTGCCAGGCAGGGACTTTTTGAGTGATCACTCAAATTAATATTTGAAATGGCTTTTTTTTTTTAACCGGTTGATAAAACTGCCGCCTACAATAATCAGCAGGTTAACCTCAAAGTAAGTAAAGCAAAGGAGCTGGCCTCTGACCTGATGAACTTTACGGCCAGGCCGAGGTCAGCGATGCAGCAGGCGCCGTTCCTCTTCACCAGGATGTTTTTGCTCTTCAGGTCTCTGTGGGCAATGGCCGGTTTGCCCTGCGTGCCGAAGATCTCCGTGTGAAGGTGGCAGAGGCCGGAGACAGACGAGTAGGCCAGTCTCAGCATGGCCCAGCTGTCCAGGGTGGTGCACTTCAGATAGTCGTACAGAGAGCCGTTCTCGTGGTAGTCGGTGATGAGGTAGAGTTGAGTCCACGAGCCCGTGCCTTTAATATCAGCCGCTATGAACCCTGGAGAGAGAGCTAAAATTAGTGCACGAGTCTAAATATACCAAGCCAGGCCTTGCTTAATTTAATGAAATAATTAATCTGATATCAGCTAATTAATTTGAAAGGACTGCTAATCAAGACGGTTCAATCGTGCATTTTAACATGGTTCATTTTCCTGTAATTACCGACTACATGTTCACCAGTGGGAATAATTAAATAACAGTAGATAGGCTGCTAATGTAACTACACTTTTCAGTTGCGTGACAGCAGCTCTGCTGTTTTGAAAATAGCAACGCTATTTTTTCTAACAAATAGTGGAATAGCATGAAAAGATGCAGTACTGCTGCTTGTTGCATCACTTTGTATTGTTCGTGGAGCTTTACAGCCGAGTGATCAAACACACTCTCACTGAATGTCCTCAAGCAGCGATCAATGATAGCGAACTGATTTATTTTGGATGGTTCGTTTTAATGAACTAAACTCACTTTAATTTGAGTGAGCACTCAAACGTATTCCCAGAAGTCTAAAATATTTAGTTAATTGAGTAGTTGACAAATAACATGGACATGTGTAGGTTTAAGTTTATTAACATTTACAAAGGGAACATTTTATACCATTTTCTTTTCTTTCTTATTTTTTTTTTGGAGAGCAACATATAGTCTGAGGTAATATGACCATATAAAACTGTATAATAATTAATAATAAGAAAAATTTAATATATATTTATATATAATTTGTTCTGTGTGTATATATAAAAATACAATTATATAGCAATACATAAATATAGCAATGAAACATCTGTCACTGTTTAAAATGTAATTTATGAGCAGGGGCTCTATAACTTAATGAAAAGCTAATAATTTAATTAAATAATAAATAAATATTTTAAAAATAAAAAGTTTACCTGCATGTCATGTGACCATTAACATACCCATGAACATGCAAATGTGTGCAATTACTGAAATGTTATCTTAAAATCTCTTTTAAATTGTCAAAGAGGTTTGTTTGACTGACAAAATGTTTGGGAATCCCTGTTCAAGAAGAACAAAAGATTACACAATTATTGCATAAATATAGTCTTAATGTTATTTGTTGTTGTTGTTGTGTTTTTGGCCCATTCTGGACCAAAGCAGTAAACCTGACACTTTATTTTATTGAAAGACCTTTGTTAAATTACGTTAGAATATATATAGTGAAGTGGAGATCTTCAGCTATTTAAACGGCCATCGTGTGAAGCACTGACTCATTTAGCCTCGTATTTTAAAAGAACAGCAATAAAAAAGAATAAGTTCCTTTATTCACCCTAATTATACACATACTGCCCCCTTAATAGCTTTAGTACAATAAAATAGTTTTATTAGTGTAGCAAACTACTTTTTCAAGAGGGTAGCTGAATAACTTTAAATCACGAGTTACTTAAGCTTGGCAAGCAGTATCTTTTATTTTAATAGTCTATACATTCCCTACATTAATAGTATAACAGTAGCATATGAATGTAATGGTGTTTGTGTGTGTCTGAGAGAGAAAGTCTCACCGAGTATATTCTCATGTCTCATGAGGACAGTCTGATATATCTCCGTCTCTCTGAACCAGCTGGCCTCCTCTGTGGTGAAAAAGACTTTCACAGCCACCTTCTCTCCCCTCCATCTCCCCATCCACACCTCTCCATAACGGCCCTTCCCAATCTGTGTCACCATCTGGATCTGTTTCGCTATAGTGCGCTGCACCTATGGACACAGACAGACACATACGCAGTCACAGACTGTCAGATAGATGATATTTTCTTTACAGTTACATAAAGTGACTGATCATACACAATAAGGAAGGGAAAGGGAAGTACACCCGGAGCAGTGGGCAGCCAATGCTGCGGCACCCGGGGAGCAGTTGGGGGTTCGGTGCCTTGCTCAAGGGTCTCACCTCAGTCGTGGTATTGAGGGTGGAGAGAGTGTTGGTTATTCACTCCCCCACCTACAATCCCTGCCGGACCTGAGACTCGAACCCACGACCTTCAGGTTACAAGTCCAACTCGCTATCCATTACGCCACATGTATTAAGTAAATAAGATAAATAGGGTCCTACGAAATCTGTTTTTTATTTTTTTACAGTCTTTTATTTTGGCAGGTTGTAGTGAAGAATTTGCTGTGTGTATCTGACATTTTCAATTGAGCCACTCATTCACTAGGAGACACGCTGACTTCACATTAAATAGTCTTTTTGAAGTTTAATAATCACAGACACTAGTTCATGTTGCGATTTGATTAATTGTACATCCCTACTTTTGATCCATTCATCAAAATTCCATAACATTCCATCTTATATTTTAATGAGTGGATTCTGTGTTTTCTGCATCTCAGAATTCCCAGGGCTGTGTGTGGATGTTGATTTCATGTGTGTGTGATTCTCACCAGCAGGGGGAGTCCTGACCCTGAGCCGGAGCTCTGGGACTGCTCTATGAGATCCCGCAGAGATTCTCCGGGAGGAATGAGCGTCTCGTCTGGATGCAGGCCGAGGCTGTAGCGCGGGGCTAATTCATGACACTTATACCTGAAACACCACACACACCACTTCAATACTAGACTAACATGACCAGAAGTCCACACAAACACGACCTGGGGGTTTACACAATAAAAACAGCTGCACTAAGAGACATATAATATTAATATAACGTCACAGATTAAAAGTTTAGAATTAGGGTTAGTCTGGTCTCATATAACCAGACACTGTAGTTTTTGCTGAACAAAAGTTAAATAGTCTTTTTAAAGCAAGACATTCCAAGTGAAAAGTAAAAAAAAAAGAATGTAAATTATATCACCATACTTTTAACTCTGAGATCAGCAAACAAAAGTGTACTTTGAACATTTTCTTTCCATTAGTCTAAAAACATGTTATGAAAAATCAAATAGCTCAAAATCTCTAAACTGACCAGTGCATGAAAAAACAATATTTTTGCCTGTAGTGTCCTGCCTTAAATGTATAGTTCACCCAAAAATATTTTAATCACCCTCAAGTTGCTCCAAACCTGTATCCAAACACATACACACAAAAAAAAAAAATTATGTCAACCAAACAGTTGAACAGCCTTCAATAAGATTTTTTTCAATACAATGGAAGTCGATGGCTACCAGCAAACTGTTTGGTTACCAATATTCTTCAAAATATCTTCTTTTGTGTTCAACAGAAGAAAGAAACACATAAAGGTTTGTAACAACTTGAGGTGAGTAAATGATTTTTGGGTGAACTATCCACTTAATTAGCTTCATTTAAGAAAAAACTAAGTCCAGGGTTTGATAGAAATTAATCTTTTGCGATAAGTTTTATGGGTATTTTTACCTTTAAGCCATTTTTTCTAAAAGTGTGCATCATCTTTTGAGTCAAATTCTTGCATTTGGGCTGTTACCAAGCAAATGAAATCAGTATCAACAAAATGTATCTTTGCAATGCATCTGAAGGGGCATTTAGATGCATTTACACACTGTTTAATGCAGCTCAGAGGGACATAGAATGCTAACCTGCAGTTACAAATGCATGAATAATGTTTTGATATTTGAAACATAAAACGCTGAAAACTGATCTTTGAAATTATTTTTAAAAATTAAGATACTTTAAATATGAAATTAAAACCGCCAGTAGGTGGCAGCAAGTCAGTGTTAATAAGTGAGTCATTGCGATTGAACCGAATCATTTAAACGGTTGATTCATTCAGGAACCAAACACCGTCATGTTGCTCAGAGACGCAAAGCAGCGCTGAGGCTGTGTTTGGAATTATTTTTGTTGGCGAAATATTGTGTCTAAAACATAAGTCTCTTAATATTAACTTCTTGTTTATTGAACTGTTGCATAAAAATCAATGTCACATTTGTAATCATGCCGACTTTTGGAGAAAAAAACCGCACTCTTCGTGTGATATTAACTATAAGAAATTATATAAATACAGGCTATACATTTTCTGCCCCCATATCTTAAATTATGTGATCGTTCTAAATGCATTTTAATAGACAGAATCGTGCAGTGAAAGAAGGCACTCGTACGCGCACTAGTTTAACCTATGTTAACTGATTCATTCTCTGCCAGCAGGTGTTGCGTTTGGCACAAATATAACGGTTTTCCTGGTAAAGGCAGTACACAAAACAGCGCAGCACCGGACTATGAACGTGCAGTGCTCATGTTTATTTAATGAAATAGCCTTGTGCTTTTGAAGTTTAATCGTCACATTCAGCCATATCGCGATTCTGGTTTTTCCGTCGCCAAATTTAAGACCTCTTGAAATCATAATTAAGATTTTCTTGTACAATTTAAGACTTTTTAAGGCCTTAAATTTGATACAACTAAATTTAAGACTTTTTAAGACCCTGCGAAAACCCTGTAAGTCTGTGTTTGTAACTTACACACCTGAAGTAACAGAAGATGATGATGAAGGTGAGGATGAAGCTACAGACCGTCACTGAGATGAGCAGAGCGATGTGATGAATGTCTCCCACCACGTAACCTGCACACACACACACACACACACACACATACAAATATTATTACATGTCAAAGTGTCAATGGTGAACACACAACTTGCATCATCACACTCGGCTCTATGAACACTTCCTTCAGGAGCTCTGTGTGTGTGTGTGTGTGTGCGTGCGTGTGTTTTTGTGACATATGAGGACGCAAATTTGTATAATGACATGGGTACGACATAGGTATTACATTACCCCATTTCAAAAGGCTTATAAATCATACAGAATTAGTTTTTTTGAGAAAGTAAAAATGCACAAAGTTTCCTGTAATGGTAGGTTTAGGTGTAGGGCGATAGAAAATACGGTTTGTACAGTATAAAAACCATTACGCCTATGGAATGTCCCCACAATTCACAAAAACAAACGCTTGTGTGTGTGTGTGTGAGAGATGCTGAAGTCAGAGCTACAGCACAGGTGTGAGGGTGTGAACACACAGGTGTGTGTGTGTGTGTGTGTGTGTGATGGACAGAGAGGCTTCTATTCTGCTGTGTTGATTGATGGGAGCTGCTCATGGCAGCCAAAATATACCCTACAGGTGTGTGAGAGTTTCTGACCTAAATATATTTTTGGGAACAAATCAGACATTTTTTCTAGGAATGTTGCCCAAAGGAAAATACTAAAGAGGTTAAATCGTGTTTTTTATTCGCTTCAGTAAGTGTTTGAGTTAGTCTATAGTAATCATTATATTATATTATTATATATTAATATACTATTTTAAATTAGATTGTATTTCTATATTTTATTTGAGTTTTAGATTTAGTAATATTTTGTGTTTTATTACTCACTATTTATGTATTTGTTATTTAGGTGTAATTTACTGTAATTTAAGTCTTAGTTTTTATTTACTTCCACTTAGTCATTTATTGTAGTAGTATTGTTGTAGAAATAAACTAGTAATTGTAGTTTAACAAAAATATTTTTCATAATTTTAGTTAACAATAATAACCCTGTTGCCAAGGCTAAGGAAACCTAGCCTGGTTGTAAGAATGTTGCTAAGTGGTGCTGCTGAGAGGTTTTTATCATGTCGCTATGTTTCTGCTAAGTGGTTCAACTTATTTAGAAGTTAAAATCACCAACCATAATTATTAACAATACTAATAATGATGCTTACCTAAACAAACACTACTTAACAGCTTTACATTTCAGTAAATTTCAGTGAATCTGTGATTGAATTGGCAGATACAGTAAGTATGTGTGTGTGTACTCACTGGGTGTTAGTAGAGGAGGCAGTGTTGGATGTAGGTCTCTGTTACAGTAGTCCTGATCTGTGCAGCACTCGAGCGCTCGCCGCTGTTTAGAGTTCCCCGTGTCCTAAACACACACAAACACATCAGGTCTCTCGGGTGGTCAGTAACACAATGAAACACTACGTGCAACTTTTGTAAAGTGACATACAGGTACATCTCAAAAAATTTGAATATCGTGAAAAAGTTACATTTTTTCTTGTATCTTATTTGAAAAAGTGAAACTTTCATATATTTTAGATTCATTACATGTAAAGTAAAACATTTCAAAGGTTTTTTTGCTTACAGCTCATGAAAATCAAAAATCAGTATCTCAAAATATTAGAATATTTACATTTGAGTTTCAATTAATGACCATCTCTACAGTATAAACTCTGGGTATCTCTTGTTCTTTGGAACCACAATAATGGGGAAGACTGCTGACTTGGCAATGATCCAGAAGACGAACATTGACACCCTCCACAAAGAGGATAAGTCACAGAGGGTCATTACTGAAAGGTGTGGCTGTTTACAGAGTGCTGTATCAAAGCATATTAAATGCAAAGTTGACTGGAAGGAAGAAATTGGGTATGAAAAGGTGCACAAGCAACAGGGATGACCACAAGCTTGAGAATACTGTCAAGTAAACCGATTCAAACACTTGGGAGAGCTTCACAAGGAGTGGACTGAAGCTGGAGTCAGTGCATCAAGAGTCACCACGCTCAGACGTCTTCAGGAAAAGGGCTACCAAGCCACTTCTGAACACGAGACAACGTCAGAAGCGTCTTACCTGGTCTGTGGAGAAAAAGAACTGGACTGTTGGTCAGTGGTCCAAAGTCCTCTTTTCAGATGAAAGTAAATTTTGCATTTCATTTGGAAATCAAGGTCCCAGAGTCTGGAGGAAGACTGGAGAGGCACAGAATCCATGTTGCTTGAAGTCCAGTGTGAAGTTTCCACAGTCGGTGATGATTTGGGCTGCCGTGACGTCTGCTGGTGTTGGTCCACTGTGTTTTCTGAAGTCCACAGTCAACGCAGCCATCTACCAGGAAATTTTAGAGCACTTCATGCTTCCTTCTGCTGACAAGCTTTATGGAGATGCTGATTTCATTTTCCAGCAGGACTTGGCACCTGCCCACACTGCCAAAGGTAACAAAAGCTGGTTCAATGACCATGGTGCTACTGTGCTTGATTGGCCAGCAAACTCGCCTGACCTGAACCCAATAGAGAATCTGTGGGGTATTGTCAAGAGGAAGATGAGAGACACCAGACCCAACCATGCAGATGACCTGAAGGCCGCTATCAAAGCAACCTGGGCTTCCATTACACCTGAGCAGTGCCACAGGCTGATTGCCTCCATGCCACGCCGCATTGATGCAGTAATTCATGCAAAAGGAGGCCCAACCAAGTATTGAGTGCATAGAAATGAACATACTTTTCAGAAGCCTGAAATTTCTGTTTAAAATATCCTTTTTTTATTGATGTTATGTAATATTCTAATTTTCTGAGACACTGAATTTTGGGTTTTCATTATCTGTAAGCCATAATCATCAAAGTTTCAATAAATAAAGGCTTGAAATATTTCACTCTATGTGTAATGAATCTATATAATATATGGGTTTCACTTTCTGAAATGAGTGACAAAAAATATTGACCTTTTTCACGATATTCAAATTTTTTGAGATGCACCTGTATTCCAAGTGAAATATTCATTGCTTGTACGGTGTTCACTGTTTCTAAGCGAATGTTCAGCATGAGATTATATACAGTAGGAGCAGGACTAAAAATTAGTGGGTAAAAAATAAGCTATGATATTACTCGATACATTTTAATAAACAAATAAGATCTTTATTTTTTCACAATAATACCAGGGACAGGTATTAAGAACGTAAATCAGATTACTTTTGGTTTCATGTTTTATGTGTAAAGCATTGGCTCACTTAAAATATTGACGATAGACTAATGTTATGGTGATTTTTGGAGCTTGGCAGTATAAATCGCCATTCATTTTCATAATATGGAAAAAAGCAGCTGATAAACTATCTTCATTTGTTTTGCACAGAAAGAAAACCATGGAATGACATTAGTATGGAAGCTTGTCTCCATTGCAGAATTTTAAAAAATGTAGGAAAAACAGAAATAATCTGAAATATTATTACAATTTAAAATAACTGTTTTCTATTTGGATATAATTTAAAATGTAATTTATTTTTGTGATGCAATGCTGAATTTTCAGCATCATTACTCATTAGAAATCATTCTAATATGCAAATTTGCTGCTCAAGAAACATTTATTAATATTATCAATGTTGAAAACAGTTGTATTTTTGTGGAAACCTTTTTTTGTGGACTCTTTGATGAATATAACGTTCAAACAGAATTTATTTTCAATAGAAATCTTCTATGACATACTGTAATTGGTGTCATTGTTACTTTTGATCAATTTAATGCATCCTTGCTAAATAAAAGCACTAATTTCTTTAAAAAATCTTACTGACCCCAAACTTCTGAACAGCAGTGTAATTGCGACGTACTATGTCACAATTCTGACTTTATTCCCAGCAATTTTGAGTTAAGACACAAAATTGCATAGTGGCATACAAGTAAGAATTGTGAAATATAAAGGAAAAGCACATTTAACGAGGTGTTTAATTCACAGTGAGCTACGTAAGGCTTTTGTTTTGTCTGTGCTTGAGGACTAATGCACTTAAGTGGTTTATTTTGGAAATTAGAGCAGTTTATGACTCACTCGGCACTGAAACTCTGATCCGACCAGACCCAGACAGCCTGACGTCACCACAGCTGCTCCACCCTCTTCCTCCACCATGGTGAAGCAGTAACCGTCCGTCCTGAACACACGACACACATGTAATACCGGGTTCAGATTGTGTGCAAGAGTACACAAGTGAGGCGGGATGTGTCCTGATACCTGCACGTGTTATTAGTGGAGTCCTCCGGACAGTGATGGTAGCAGTAACACCACAGGATCCGCTGAGGTAGAGCCGGCGCATCACTTCCTGTTTCCCGGCGTTCTTCCACCTTCCCAGAATTCCTCAGCAGCATGGTGTCCAGAACGTTAGCTGGAGAGGAGGAGAAAGAGGAAATGGGTCAGTTATCATCCTGTAGTATGTCAAAAACTCACATTTTTCCAACTCAAAAATGTGCTTTATTTCATTCATTCTTGTTTACAGAGCAAAAATAACAGTGAGAGACCGAAATGAATAATTACTTCAGATATCCAGACTCTCAGGATCATAACACACAGCTTTGAAGTATGAAATTTATGGCACCTGGGGAAATATAGCTGCAAATATCTCATCATTCTCACTCTTTCATCTTCTAATATTTGCAGAGAATAAACACCCCGAGACATTTTATAAATTAAACAAAAAGATGAAAATGAAGTTTGGACGGTCTGTCACTAGTTTTGGAGCGATATGAAGAGGTTATTGGAGAAATTTGTTAGAAGAAGGGATCTGAACGGATGCTGAACTTGTGAGCAGGTGAGTCAAGGACAGACGGACATCAAGGATAGACTCACTAAAAGTAATATTGATTTGTTTATTCAATCACAAACTACAAAAATACAAATTAATATTACGCGACAGTCAGTATTCAATAACAATATTCATAAAAACAATTAAAAAACAATCACACAGCCCAAATCATACTTCTCATGGTTCTTAAAGTTTCCGAATACCAAAAAGGAACTTGTAGAATTAATTAGGCAAGGTTATTATTATTTTTGTAACACATTAAATGTTAACTATATGTAAGTATGATAACTAATATATATATATATATATACACATACATACATACATACAGTCGTGGTCAGAATTATTGGAATTATTGGTAAATATGATCAAAGAAGGCTCTGAAAATAAACCTGTATTATTAATCCTTTTGATCTTTTATTTAAAAAAATAAAAAATAAATAAAAAATATCTAACCTTTCATTGAACTAAAACAACTGAAAATGGGGGAAAATCTCATTATGACATTTTTCTCAAATACACGTTGGACACAATTATTGGTGCCCCTAGAAATTCTTATAAGTAAAATATCTCTGAAGTATATTCCCATTCATATTCACAATTTTGAGCACTCCAGGGTGATTATGAACACGAAATTATCCAGCCATGGCTTCCTGTTTCACAGAAATATAAATAGGAGGGAAAACAAAGCCCAAATTCCCTTAATCATCCATCACGATGAGAAAAACCAAAGAATATATTTCTGATGTGCAGCAAAAGATAATTGAGCTTCACAAATTAGTGAAGTGGCTTTAAGAAAAGAGCTAGAGCAGTGAAAATTCCCATTTCCACCATCAGGACAATAATTAAGAATTTCCAATCAACACAAAATATTATGACACTGCCTGGAAGAGGACGTGTGTCTATATCGTCCTAATGCACGGTGAGAAGGAGAGTTTGAGTGGCTAAAGACTCTCCAAGGACCACAGCTGGAGAATTGCAGAAAATAGTTGAGTCTCGGGGTCAGAAAACCTTAAAAAAAAAGTTGTCAAACAGCACCTACATCACCACATGTTGTTTGGGAGGGTTTCAAGAAAAAATTACCTCGCTCATCCAAAAACAATCTCCAGCATATTCAGTTATCAGACACGACTGGAACTTCAAATGGGACTGGCTTCTATGGTCAGATGAAACTAAAAAATGAGCTTTTTAGCAGCAAACACTCAAGATGTGTTTGGTGAACACAGGGATAGAAAGTACCCCATGTGTACAATGAAATATACTGCTGTATTTCTGATGTTGTGGGCCTATATTTCTGCTGGAGGTCCTGGATATCTTGTTTAGACACATGGCATCACTGATTCTATCAAATACCAACAGATAAAAAAACAATAAGTGACTGACTCTGTTAGAAATCTTATAATGGGCCATGTTTGGATCTTCCAACCGTTCAATAACCCAAACACAAACCTCAAAAACAACACAAAACTGGGTAACTGGGCACAAAGCCAAGCTTCTGCTGGCCATTCCAGTCCTCTGACCTGAACCCTGTAGAAAATGAGTGAGGTGAACTGAAGAGAAGAAGCACCGTCATGGAGCTGGGAATCTGAAGGATCTGGAGTGATTCTGGATGAAGGAATGGTCTCTGATCTCTCGTCAGGTGTTCTCTAACCTCATCAGGCATTATAGGAGAACATTTAAAGCTGTTAAACTGGCAAATGGAGGTTTCAAAAAGTATTGAATAAAAGGGTGCCATTAATTGTGGCCAATGTTTATTAGAGAAAAACATTTATTTCATAATTTTTTTATTTTGATTTTTTCCCCCATTTTAAATTCTTATTATCCAATGAAAGGTTTTGATTTTTGTGAGTTTTTTTAAATAAAAGATCAAAAGGATTAACAATGCAGATTAATTTTCACTTAATTTTCCTTCTTTGATCATATTTACCAAGGGTGCCAATAATTCTGACCACGACTGTATATACACTGTGTGTATATATATATATATATATATATATATATATATATATATATATATATATATATATATATATATATATATATGTGTGTGTGTGTGTGTGTGTGTGTGTGTGTGTGTGTGTGTGTGTGTGCGCGCGTTTTTGTAACAAATGAGGACATAAATTTGTATAATGACATAGGTATTACAAGGTGAAGGTGACTTATGAGGACATTGCCCCCACTTTTCAAAACGCGTATAAATCATACAGAGTGAGTTTTTTGGGGGGGGGAAAGTAGAAATGCACAGTCTCCTGTGAGGGCTATTAGGGTAGGTGTAGGGCAATAGCACATACAGTTTGTACAGTATAAAAACCATTACGCTTATGGGATGTCCCAACTTTTCACAAAAACAAACGTGTGTGTGTGTAATTGATATGCTGTTTTGATTCTATGCAAATGTGCATACACACATACATACATAATACATACATATTTTTTGGCAAAAATAAACAAAAACAACCAATAATAATAGTAACAGTAATAGTAATAATAATATCCATTAATTATTAGTGTTGTTTATTTTGGCAGCCTGAATGAATATGAAATATTTCATATGAAATTTAGGCTAAATATGTTGGAAAACCTAAAAATACACAAAATAAATCAAAACAAATTTAAAAATTAACACAACAAATCTATACTTGCATGACAACTTGAATATAAAAAAGAAATAAAAAAAAAAAGTAAAAACTTTTTTTTTTTTTTTTTATAAACCACATTAACCTTGTTGAGAGCACAATTGTGCTTTTGTGTCCATGAGCGAGACACTTAACCTCAGGTTACTGCTGCTGTAATTAGTGCATTCTAAGCCACTCTGGGTGAAAAGTAAGTAACAGAGTTACGATACAGGGCTGTAAAGTTGATGTGTGTGTTTTCCTCTCCCACAAGAGCTTGTGCTTATGACCGTACACACACACACACACACACACACACACACACACACACACACACTCACTCAACGGTCACAAAGGTGCTTATAGTTTATAGAAGCTGACCAAAACACCCTTCAGTCAAAATAACTCCACATTTGTGAGCTGTTAAAGACAGAGAGGGGGCGATGAGGAATGCTGTATATAATTCTGACATCAAGGCATAAAATAAAGATGCTTATTTCACGGGTCTCTGGAACACTTTTTCTGATTAGTCAATTGTGGCTTTCAGTGGCCAAATATTCTTGTATATAAGATTAATAATCCTGTTTATATGCCGTAAAAATTAGGCTCCATGTAACACTCATTTTTGCCAACGTGTACATTAACTAATATATAACAACTATTAATAATAAATATAGCAGTAAATACAAAATAAACACATCAATTTATATCTTTCAAAACATAGCTGAGAAACAATATGCAAAGTTTGGTGCACATATGTTTAATGGAAACTCATTTAAACATCAAAACAGGTGATGCTAAATCTTAAGCATACTAGTGAGCATGCAAAAATGGAAGAAAAAAAAAAAAAAAACATTTCAAATTATTGTCTTCTCATAAGAAATCTTTTATAAATAATATATATATTAAATACATTATTTATATAAAATGATTTATATACATATATATTCACTGATATGTTTATAAATTATTTTTGTTTTAATATTATATTCCTGTAAAATTACTGATGTAAATATCTAAATATCTAATTTTTCTATTACCTTATTATTATGTATCTTTATTTAAAGGAATAGTTAACCAAAAACCAAGTTAATATAATAAAATGATATAATAACATTAATGATAAAATTGAAAAAATCAAGTTTTAGTTTAAAAACTCAAGACTATATTTCATATCTATAATGTCCAGTCATATAGCATAAGTTACGATGGGGTTCTGTTCACCCTGTCTGGGTTTATTTTTGTGATAATGACCACCCGAGAGTACATTGTTATATTTAGTACCTTAAAGTCAACTTGAGCAGGCTCTCTCTCTTTCAGCAAACTATTCTTGTCTTTCACTCTCTGTTACAAACACTATCACTAGTCTAAACTCACTAATGCACTGCTTATATTACAGAGCCGAACACAGCACTGCTTTAGTCTGGATAAAGAATGGAGGCTAGTCTGTGTGCGTCTGAAAGCGTCCTCACACGTCTAACACACATAATTAAGAGACCACTTTAATCCAACTTTGTGGAGTTTCTGTTTTTGACCTAGTTTTTGCCTGTGTCTTGTTAAGTTCATCGTCACAACCTGTTGTTTCATTAATTATCCCATTAGCCCCTGGGTTTATAGGTCCTGAGTTTTCCCCATTTCAGTGGCCAGTTATTGTCTGTTACACGTTTTTGAGTGGACTGTTATTTTGGATTATCTTTGCCTGATCTCATCTTCCTCCTTGGAGCTCCGTAACATACACAGACCTGTGAGTGTATACAGTAAGACTTATTCATGTGAGGGACGTCAGGGGCCCCACGACATAAACACTCACGCTTTCCCACACAAACCGTGAGCGTGATGCACTGCTCAATATCTCATCCCATCCCTGCCTCATCCATTCATTTCACATATGCACACTTCATGAAACACACACACACACATAAACGCAGACAGATTTTGGCCCGTGCTTGCATAGTTAAGAAAGTCTTGTGAAAACAGTCGTAAACACAGTCACCGCTGTGAGACGTAACGTATAAACAGAACAGCTCATTTATAACCGTTAACCCAAGAGCGTTCAGCTTACAGTGACGCTCAAGTTATACAGTCAACATCGTGCTGCAGAACCAGCTTTTAGTTTGTTTGGTCTTTGCTAGAATATTTATTGATTTCACACATTTTTCACAAAACTACTTATACTAAAAACCTATATATAAATTTAGTAACACTTTACAATATGGTCTCACTTGTTAGTATTAGTTGATGCATTAGCTAAACAAATTGAATAAATAAATAAAATAAATTTCATATTTGTCATTACTCATTACTCGTAATAATCATACTCTTCAATGAATGTTAACTTTTGATTTTAAAAATGGACTATTAAATGTTGGAATTATCATTAATAATATTATTATTACTATAGAAATTAACTAATTTAAACTAAGACAATTCCTATGGGGTGACTTTTAAAAATTTTGGTTTAAGAAATAAAAAGCAAAAGTTGTTAACATTCCTTTAACAAATTTTTTTATTTTAAAAATGTAGCATTAAAAGTTCAAATTAGCAATATCAAAGATTATTAAATGGAAGTATTGTTCAATGTAGCTAATTTGAACTAATGTAAAGTTTTAGAAATGTGAAGCTATAGGTACAGTACATCAATAATTATTTGATTTTAAAAATGATTTTTAAATGTGTTTAAAGATGTTAAAGTTAACATTAGCTAAAGAAGTTTATTTTGACTAATGTAACCTCACTAATGTAACCTCACCGTAAAGTGCTACCAATAAACATGTTTTACAATAAAACTGCACAGATCCCAGCAGCTGACTGAAATAAACTTGTAGGTGTGTAAGAAAATATCGATACACGTGAGTATCGCAATATTTTGTTTGGCGATACTGTATCGATTCTCAAAAACGGAATATCGATATAAAAAATAAAAAAATCATACAAGATTCATGGCAGTGGTTTTGTTTTGAGTTCGTATCTCGACCGCTAGACAGCAGCCTTCATCTCTGAACTTAAACAGTGACAGGACATACTAGCATCAGGGCACGCCACTAATGTTAGCGTTAATATAGTTCGCTGCCAGTAATGGAGGAATTGTTCCAGTTCCCATTTCGGTGTACAAAGCTGAAGTATGGCATCATTTGGGCTTTTGTGATAACGTCTGCCTCAGTTCCGCCGCTTGCCACGTCCTGTGTGAAGAGCCTTCGCGCGGGGCAAAGCAGGCGGTAGGGTCGCCGCGCGGCTGCAGCTTTCTCTCGTGTTGGGGGCATTTTGCGCATTTTGACCAGTGCTCGCGTCGCGGTCTCAGCGATTCCACACGGAACATAAATACAAACTGAAAAACCTGTGAAATCCAAGTTGAAAGGTTCTGAGAATGTTCAACATCTGTATTTATTTTATTGTTTTACAATTGTTTTGTTTTCTTTAGGAATCCTGCAAGGACTTTATTTTTCATTGACGTAATTTTTTGTTCAGATCAAAATGTGACATTGTATGTCACAATTGTAAACTTAAACTGTGAACCTTTAAAGCAAGGTCTTATATATGTATATTTTAGACCCTGCTTTAAAAGGTTCACAGTTTAGTTAAATATATATGTATAAAATACATTTTATACATATATATTTAACTAAAGAATCCTGCAGGCACTTGAATTTTTCCCGCTTTACTCGTACTGCACAAAAAGTGGTTCAATAACGTTGAATGTTACAGGGACTGATTATTGCAAATGCAGATCCCAGTGTGCTCTGGTTAAACAATCTTTATTTATTAATTTTTTGCCTAGGTTTGCATATGGTGGTGTGTTCTTAATGACAGCTTTCCTACAAATATATCCTATTCCTAAAATAAGAAATATCCCAATATATCGCCTTGCTTAAAGTATCGCAATATATCGTATCGCAACCCCTTTTTCGTGATACGTATCGTATCGCCAGATTCTTGCCAATACACAGCCCTATAAACTACTGTGTCACTCACGGCTGTTTTTGGCTCTGTTCATTACAACGTAAGCAGCGGGAATCTGGCACTGGAGATCCGCCATCCTTCGTTTCTCACCCACGTCATTCTCCATCTGGCTGTCAGAGCGCTAATGCTGCTCACTGTAGTGAGTCATTTACATAATTTAAACACTGACTCACCAACTATTTGACTACTTTTCTGGATGACTAGTCAATTAGTAAAAATGAGTAGTTGTGCAAGCTCTACTGAAAACAAATCTATTCAGCAAGTACACTCAAACAAACATTAGAACATTTATTCTATTAAAAAATCACAACAGACAAGCAGTATGTCATGTTATGGCCGAAAAAAGATATGAAATATATCACATATATGTTTCAGCTAAACAGACTGAATAATACCATGAGTCTTTGGCGGATGATACAGAGGGCAACTTGTTTGAGCAACGTTGCTTGGGCATGTTCTCATTGAGAATGGGTAACAAATTTCTATCTGGATCATTTAAATCAGTCATAGACCCAGTGTCTCACCTGGTTGCCCGTTGATGCCAACATTAACCAAAGTTGCCCAGCAATATTGCTCAAAAAGTTGCTCTGTGAATCATCAGCCTTTGTCTTTCGCTTCACAAACACAGATGTTCTGTATGCCAACAGAAAAACACAGAATAAGAGTTCTTAAAGATCTCTAAAAGAACTAGAAAGTGATAAAAGTGATATGTTTGAGAATGTATAATGTTTATAATAAAACTTTGTTTACACTTTATATATTAATCAAAATGAAAGTAAATGGAAAATTAAAAAGTTAATTAAAAAGTGAATAGTCTCGTACACATTTCTATTACAATCACAATTCTGTTAATGTTTTGTTAGCTTACAAGTGTATGTTTTAAACATTAGCTTATGAAAATATTGCTATACCCTAACATATCTAAATACATGCTATATATATCATGGAATCATAAAAGCAACTTTTTTGTTTTTTAAATTTTATTTATAAATACAAAAACTACATTTGGGACATCCTATGTAAAATGCTTAATGAAGAGACTAAATATGAAGATTTTAGTCATTATTATTAGCTAAATTAAATAACACCAGAAATGAGAATTAAGTAAAAATAAAAATATATTTTTAATTAAATAAAGAGACTTGAATGTCTTGATTCACATGTAAAAATGCATAACTATATTTATTTCAGGATTAAATGCATTTTAGAACAGCCTATAGTAATTATAATTAGCTTAATTAAATAACAATAGAAGTCAACGGGATGTCTCCAATTACACAGCAAGGTACGAATGTGAGTGTGTGTGTGTTTTTACACACACACACACACACACACACATGCGTTTGTTTCTGTGAATTGTGGGGACTTTCCATAGACTTCTATTAGTTTTATACTGACCAAATGATAATTTCTATCCCCTAACCCTAAACCTACCCCTTACAGAAAACCTGTTTTCATTCTTAAACTTTCAGATAAACAGGCTGGTCAATGTCAAAAATTTCAGGTTTTACTATCCTTGTGGGGACATGTGTTCCCCTCAATGTAGCATACAAAAGCACACACACACACACACACACACACACACACTCTTAACCAGAAAGAGCTACGACCTTTAACCCCAAAATCCCACCACATCAGTATGTCCCAATCAAACCTTACACACCTGTCAATCAAAACTCAGTGCCATCAATCAAACCTGCAGGGGTCTGGAGATAATGAGTATATACAAATGAAAGGAAAAAAGATCAATACAACAGATGCACGAAAGTGAAACTGCTATGAGAAGAAGAAAAGATAAGACCGGATAATAGATGGAGAACAGACAAAAGAGAGCTACTGTGTCTTTATCTGCTGGGCTTTGTCAAGCAAGACCGGCCGTCTGAATGGGCCTGAACTCAATCAAAATCTCTTTTTCTCACTCTGATGGTTGAATAAAACCCCTGAGGACAGAGATTTTCACACACAGAGACACTTTTCATTCCTTTACACAGCCAAATAATCACTACGAATCTGTCAGAGAAGCCTGACTACTCCGTGAAGCTGCTTCCTGCTCATCATTCAGTTTTATCTACATGTGTGAATCTATTATGAAGATTTAAAGGAACCTGATGTCTTTTGATCTCTTTTACATCACTTTCACATCCCTTCTGGAAATCCTTGTGCAGATACCAAGCAAAAACAACAGTGTTGAAGCTAAAAAGTAAACACTTGAAAAACACTATATTACTTTGCACATTAAACACATCTCCTGTTCTATATAGGAATCCAAACTGTTGTCTGTGATACTTGACAGCACGCCACCAAATGCAGGCTAAAAACAACCTGCAATATTCCTGTAACTGAAATATACATGCAATAATATACATTTGCAGTCATAACAGGCAGACCGTGTCTCTTGTCGGTGATGCCTGAAATGCGTTTCCATGGCTCCTCAGCTAGAGTTCTGCAACTGTCTGTTATGTAAATAAAGAAAATTCCACTCATATCTGGAATGAACCAGCGTCTGGAGTTCCAAGCGATTTTGACTTTCTGTAAAAACAGACTGTTCCATGTTAATTAGCTGGTGTGATAACCCTGATTTAAATTTCCTGGAAGCATCTAAACATTTTGAGATGACTGAGTCTTTATCTGACGCTCACACACACAGGCTGCTAACAGCACTTCATATAAACACCCACTGACACCATATTAAGACAGCAAACACGCAGTGAATGCTGCTGTTAACACACCGCGAGTGTGAGGGATGACTGCGCAGACAGCTTATGTGCAAACCGTGGCCTTGTGTTTATGTTTATGCTGAGATGTAATTTACAAGGTCATCTTGAAACTCAATCACGTGACCCTGAACATTCCAGCGACCCTTCACACGGATACACACATACACACCACACTCTATGAAATATAAAATAAACACGCAACTTTCAAATAAACAGCAGAGGGAAAACTCAGGCTTCCATTTCAAGACTCTTTCAATGACATGAGAGAAACAAGAACGACTCTCTGGCCAACAGCGAAAACTGAGAACACATCTTTCACTAACAGTCAATCAGTTAGTGGGATGTGTTCAAAAACACTGAAACAGAATTAATCTAAGCACTTGATGCTATGCTATATTGTAAATAGAATAGGTGCGTTAATATGGAGCTTGGTATTGTGATTACAATCGGTTTAAAAGTCCTTGTGCGGGGCACAGGAATGGGCATTTTTATTGCTAGATTAAATATAAGCATCAACTTTGTGGGCTTGCCAACACATTTAAGACCTGAAATAGATACATATTAAGGACCAGATTCACTAAAAAGGGCAAATTAGTGCGAGAGCGCAATTCCAAAACAGCACCAATGGGCGTGGAAATTTCTGCGGGTGATTTACTGACAACACGCAAATTAAAGAACATAAATTAAAACACGCGAATTAAAGCAATCTACCAAGCGCAGCACAAATTAGCGCAAGGATGTGTTCAGATTCAGATGATGTATTCTTCTGGCATTCCGAATAAATAATAACATATAGAAAAAATCCTCTCCCTTCTACCACATGCTCTCTGTTCTCTGCGTTGCCTCCTCCAAGCAACAACAATGCAGCCATTTCAAGCGCAACATAGTTTAAGACATGCCTTTTTGGGGGCGTTAAATAATGGCGCAAATACTAGTAATTTGACGAGCGCAAACGTTAGTAAATCACGTTGCTTGATTCATTTTAATGATCATTTAAATTTAATGCTTCATTTAAATTTTACTTCTGAAAGGGAAACCCCTACAAATGCATTTTCAACAAGGTCAGGCACAAAAATAACTGTGTCCACACCTTTTCAGCGCTAATTCTTCACTGCGCATCTTTAGTAAATCCTGACAGTACTATTTTAACGCCAAAAGGCAGTTTGCACTGGCACAAGCTGTTAGTAAATCTGGCCCTATGTCTGCTTTTTAGAACAAAGAAAAGGAGGATGGTGAGCATGTGGCAACACTTTGCATATTCATGCATGTGTGCATCAAAAGATTAAATACAATTTGAAGCAAAGTAAAATTGTCCACGCAAACGTGGCTAATGTTGACTATTGGCCATATTGTTAAGGTGTGTTCACATTTAACATTGTTCTGCCAATTTTTGCGCCCAAAATACATTAAAATACATGTCGTTTTAATAGGAATCCATGCGATTGGGAATTTCGAAAAGGTGAAAGATTTTCCCTTGCAGATTTAACAACTGGTTCAAGTTGGTCATACGGATTCAACACAATGACCTACAGAAAGCTGCTTGGTTTGAAAATGATTTCTGTGTGATCTGTGCTTCCTGCATTGCTACACTATTGACAATGTTCAATAGATCTTTTTGACTGTGAAATAGGGCTGGGCGATATGGCTGAAAACTGTATCACGATATCAGTGTTTCATATCGGTCGATATCGATAATTATTGATTTTTTTTTAAGGTGGTACATCAAGTTCGTGGTATTACCAGTTTTGGCGGGGACGACGGTCTTGCATAATTTGCAGACGACATTTGGTCTGACTACGGTCAGACTTATAACATCCAAAAACTGCCATACTGGGAGCTGACTTTCTCTTTTATTTACAATTTCCTCGCTCGCTGCGGCACTCATTTTCTGCTTATGAAGAGGAATCCAGCAGACCAGCCAATAGGGTCTGGCTGCAGACGTGCACTCTCAGCCGCGCGTGCGCACTTTTTTTTTTTTTTTGCGCGTGCGCACTTAGACACGAGACAACGATATGGCGCAACCAAACTTGATACTGTTACATGATTGGCTGTTAGCATGTCACTCCCTACGTTGCTAGGTTACCAGAGAGCGAGTGCCTTTGTTAATGCAACCAAACTTGCTTCGCAGCCTTTGTTTTCTTCCGACGAAGAATAAAAAATATTGAACGTTTTATCGAACATATTTTTTATTGATATCGTTCACGTGTCTATCGCGATACATATCGTTATCGTTTTATCGCCCAGCCCTACTGTGAAATTTACTAATGTGACCACACCTTTAGGCAAGACACAACTGAGTGAGTGCAAACTTTTTAACCATTAACATATTATAATAATGGACACATTATTGATTTGAAATTGACACCAATTTTCATGGCACAGCTCATTTGTACATAGAAAAACAAATATAAAATAGTGCCGACAGAAAGAAAAAAATCCATTTCTTTTTGGCAACTTAAAGATCTTTATAAATCAAAACTGAAGCTTTGATTGGAGACATCCCGTTGACTTCTATTGTTATTTAATTAAGCTAGTTATAATTACTATAGGTGATTTTCAGACAATGTTGGTCAGCTTTCAGGTCATTTTCATGTTAATGTATTAAAAAAAACGTACCGAAAAGCATACCTGTTTAAAATGCACAACCTTCCTCTAACAGTAAATCAAACTAAAAACTCATCTTGCACTCATGGGCGTATCAACATTTTAGTTTTGTCTAAACAAATGCTTATCCCTCCCACTAACACCCCCAGTGACAATTCGTAGCTATGATATCATTTTTAGCTATTTGGAAACAATAACTGGCTATGCTTTTCAGTATGTCCTGTCCAAAATTTCTATTTTAACAGTAAATATTTCAACAAGAAAGAAGCCATTTCAGTGAACTCTCACACTTCTCATTCTCTGTTGTGAAATCTGTTCATGATTACTGCATAAAATCCTTTCAGCACAAGCTGAAATAAAAGAAGACCAATAAACCCTCAGCTGTCTGTCCAGGTGGGGCGCTGGAACGCTCAGCCTACGGATCAGGCGAGAAGTGAAAGGTGGGAACAGGTGCGTCCACGGACGGGTTCAATACTAAAGATAGAGAGATGAAAGAGAAGGCAGATTATAAAGAACAGAAGATAAAGGCATTAAGATGGACTGACACACAACACCTCCAAATACCAAATCCAGCTGCTTCCTTCCCATGATGCACTTGCGTTAGAGTGTACCATAGAAAATACAAAGACAGAATAGAGTTGCCCAAACTGGGGTTTGTGAGTTGATGAAAAGCTAATCATAAAAATGTAAAATTAAATCATTAAAAAAATAAGCCTATTAAAATATAAATATAATATAATGATATAAATACAATAAAAATTTAAATATAAAATAAATGTTCATCTAATTACATAAAATATAAATATATCATTAAAAAATAAAAACACTTAAACACATTAAAACAGAACAAATATCTTATTAGGTCTAATTTATTGATATAGTGCTTTTATAGCACATTTCAAATGTACAGAAAATCCCAATGTTAATATTTATAATGTCTTAGTATCTTCGTGCCTCATATTTGCTTTTAGCAGATTAATATTAGCATTTTGTGATGACACAAGCAAGCAATTTACAACACTGTTCCAGAACAGTACAACGCAAATATTAGACTGTGTGCAGCGCATTTTACGGAGGACTATTTCCTGAGCCCAGGAGAGAGTAGCCTACAATGTGAACAATATGAATGGCTGTGAACACTATAAAGAGAGGCAATTCCAACATCGCAAGGACATTCTGGTGCTTCTGACTCACAGCCTGTAAATATATTTCGATATTTAAAGAATTTGCTACTGACTATTCAAACGCGAGTTTTGAGCAGAGTAGATAGTGCTTGTTTGGTGTTTCTACAATCACAAATCCAGACATGGTGTTGTTTAGGCGGCGCGGTGCGGCATGGCGCAATGCATAAAAAGACCGTATGAGACATTATAATCAGTAATTATTTATGTCCTCACTGAATGCAACATATATATATATATATATGTATGTATGTATCTATGTTTATTAACAGGCACGATGACCCTAAATAAGAATTGTAAGTCATTTTTATGTTTTATTTTTATTTCATTTAAATTTTATATATTTATTGCTTTTATATTTTACCAAATGTGTACTTTTTAAATATGGTGTCTATTAAAGTTGAAAATGACCGTCAAAAACCGAAACAAATCTTGTCACCTGTTACTTTTCTCACCGCTGGTCAGGATGGACCAATTGATAGTTTTAAATCACGTGACTGGCTCGAAGACTGGGAGGCCAAAACATCCATAGAACTGCTGCACAAGCGCGTCAATTTTTCATCTGTTTTACAGCCGCAAATATTTAGATCACCTCTGAAAAGAATAAAACAAAGGTATTTCTGAACAAAATGCAAGTTGCATTTGCAATCCATATTAAGCACCCGCGGCAATATTTCAATCATAAACAGTGCGACAAAATGTTGTAAAAACACTAAAAATGCCTTAATATATTTAAAATAGTACTATTAAAAGATCAAATTCAGTAATGACCACATTAATGATGCATAGTTTACACATGCAAGCAGATGAGGCCGGAATATGAACTCAGTCCGCTTAACGGTTCAGTGTTTTCCTTCTAATGGTTTTCTATGGGAAGCCATTTAATATGAAACTTTGCACATTGCGTTTATATTCTGGCTTCATCTGCTTGCCTGTACAAAATATACATCATCAGTAAGGTGTCCACTGAATCTCGCCTTTTAATATCTGCGTTTTACTACATTATTACTTGATGCAATCTGCGTAAAAATAGCTGGCGGTCAGTGGAGCAAAGCTGCGTTTTGCCCTCCAGGTGGGCATTCCTATAAGGGTGTGACGTCATGTGAAAACCATCAATTACAGTCATTTTTAATTGCCGTATAAAACTTTGATGGGGCAAATATCTAAAATGAACAGATTCAAATGATTATACAATTTACAGTACAAAAATGTACAATAAGACAAGAAACACCCAGTTTGAATGTGAACATGAGTGTTGCTCCTCATCATTAACCTCCATTAATAATACACTACAGCACTGGCTCCCGGCTCCAGGCTGACTACACAAAGAGTGCTGTTTTTGAGTGTTACTGTTCGCAGTACCGCTGTTCTCAATCATTAAAAAGCCATTAATAAATCAAGAAAGTTCAGGCTCCAGACTGACTCTCACACACACACACACACACACACACACAAACACCTGAGCAGCATTCAAAATCCATTAAGTGAGTTATCACACAGGGACCGGAGGCTCATTCAAGCCTCGTTCTGTGCTCATGACATGAGTTAAATCAGGTGAGTGCAAACACACTTAGACCTCTCTGAACGCCACACTTTACCCAAAGAAAGATGGGAAAACCATCACAAAAGTCACTGTCTTCATTGTTCCTTACTTTGCAGTTTCTGCAAAATATACACTACTGTTTGAAAGGTTTCGTTACAGAAATTATTACTTTTATTCAGCAAGTATGCATTAAATTGGTAAAAAGTGACAGTAAAGATATTTATAATGTTACAAGAAATTAATAATTTTTTAATGCTGTTCTTTTGAACTTTCTAGTCATTAAGCAATCTTGAAAATATGTATTACGGTTTCTACAAAAATATTAAGCAGCACAACTGTTTTCAACATTAATAATAATAATAATAAATGTTTCTTGAGCTGCAAATCAGCATATTAGAATAATTTCTGAAGGATCATGTGACTAAAGACTGGAGTAATGATGCTGAAAATTCAGCTTTGCATCACAGGAAATTGTTACATTTTAAAATGCATTCAAATAGAAAACAGTTATTTTAAATTGCAATAATATTTCACAATATTACTGTTTTTCCTGTATTTTTAATCAAATAAATGCAACCTCAGTGAGCAAGAGAGATTTTTTAAAAATCACAAATCTTACCAACCCAAACTTTTGAATGGTAGTGTAGCTGCTGAATTTTTAAGGTTCATGTCATCATATCTTAATAATAAAAGAATTACAGAAAAAGCCACAATATGTTCATAATGCAATTTACGCATGACACTGAAGATTCTGGCTTGTTTTTTAAATAATCATAGAACATAATTCCAATGTACGTCAACTGTGAATCTCTGAGTTTGGACAGTTTTAAACATCATTTTACACAAATTATCCAAAAACAATAAAAGTCAATAATAATAGTGATACAAGGAACTCAGAAAGGATGAGCAGCATTTGCTTCCAGTAAATCAGTCTCATTTTTAAATCATGTTACTGTGTAATTAAAAATTTTGTAGAGAAAAACAGCAGATAAAATGCTTTTCAAAGTCACAATTTATTCCAGCCTGTGTAAGAATAATATCCAATAGATTTAGACCACTTTATGAGCACATTTTCCTGAAAATCATGTCTTTCACAGAAATCTCCAGTTCATTCCTATGGAACATCCCATAAAGCTTGTCTGCATTAGCTACAGTAACTAGGGGGGGGGTTGAGCTTAGCGAAGAGTCAATTACAAAGCATGAAAACAGTGATATAAACACACAGTATATTACTGTAACATGAAGTGTTCATGTCTTTGGATAAAACAATGGCAGGACGAGTCACTCCGCTGTGGTACTGTACTCCTGCTTGGCACCAAAATATGTGACTAACAAAATTACATGCAAACAAATCTCAGCTTCTCGCTATTGTATGGTCTCAAACGCTCTTTTGTTTTCTTTTATTCCTCTCTTCAACACCTCTGTCTTTCCCACACTCCAAAAATCCAGCATGGAGCTACATCTGCCAGCTGTCCGTCACAATTTTCTGGACTCCAGCCATCAAGCCGACTGCAGCTGGACGGCCGTGATATAGTCTCCCTGAGCAACTTAAAGCAGAGCATTATCGTTTAAGAGTGACTACGCTAGTCTGTATATTAAGTGTATCATTCAACTCTTTTCCATGGTCTAGAGTTAAAAACACAGCAATATCGAATCGCAATACTTGTAGAATCGAAATTCTTAAAGAAATCGCAATACATATCGTATGGCACTCAAGTATCATGATAGTATCAAATCGGGAGGTAGGTGTATCATCCCATCCCCATTATTAATCAGAGAATAAACCCCGAAACCTTCCAGGAAATGAGGTGAGAAGGTGATGAGAACGCTGATGAAAGGCAGTTTTTCCTCTGGGATATGAGACGTGCACTCTGTCAAAGCCAAACAGGAAGAAACAGGAGTGTTTCAGATGGCGCTGTCAGTGAGGTGTGATTGAGAAGACCATCACACAACTGCAAGACTGAAACATTTTGGTCTTTATTATTTTCTCAATAAATTAACTTTTTGTGTTTCTCATGCTGTCTGATCAGAAATCATCATAAATAAACCAATGTTGGTCCAGTCTGGTTTATGCTGGTTATACTGTTAAACAGAGTAACACCAGCAAAACATCTTGGTGGAATTGGTTGACTAAGAATGTCTTGCGGGGGAGGTCGTTAAGTGGTTTTTGTTGGTCTGAGGTGGTGTACCATTGGAGTAAAAACCGATCAGGATTTTTGAGGCCTGCACTGCTGCAGACTGCTCCTGGCACACACTGCCAGACAGCAACTGTGTGCAGTGTGAACATTAAAATCCTTTCAAAAACTTGAGGAGGGGGGGGAAATGTGCACCGCATACACACTGCAAACGGAGTATGTGTGAATCCGGTGTTGTGTGTGTGTGTGTGTGTGCTTCGATTGTGCATGAGCGCACAGTCTCCAGGAGAGCATGCGAGTGCTGAATGGTTAAACAACAAGAATTACAAAGAAATTTGATTCATAAACTTTAGTGACGATGCAACACTGCCTGGATTGTGCAAATTATAATTCCTATAGCTATGTCAACTGTGCAGTGTGCAGCTCGCTTATTGTGCAGACACAATGTGAAAATAAATAGTAATGAAATAAGTTTTTGTTTATAAGCACTTGTCGTCACTAGTTTGCAATGATGGTTGTCACAAGTTCATACTCATACTGTAGCACATGTTCTGAGTAGCATTTACTAAAAACCGAGCCACTTTGAAACACTGAAAACACCAGATCACGAGCTGCTCGCGTGTTAAAGAACACAGTGTCGTGCTTCACTCTGAAACATTCGTTGCGTGCATTCATTTAATTAAATCACAGCCATAATGCCATTTCAGTTTCATTTCAAATAATTGTGCAGCCCTACTGGTTTTTATACTACATAAGCGGCAGACCTGCATCCAATCCCATAGTAGACACAGTCGACATGCATGAGCTGGCGTGGCGGCAGTGAAAGTGATGGAGAGCCTGAGATGCTGTGGACTGTAAATAAACTCTGACAGAGACACCGCAGGCTCCGCTGCGCTCGCTGGACAGCGGATGAGTTCATTGTGCGCCTGGGTGTCGGGAGCCAAGTCTGGACCGTGTCTGAAGGTTATTATGGAATGGGAAATGATGGAAATGGCTGATGATGGAACCTTCATTCTCTCTTTATCGCTCAGGAGGCAAGAGACAGCGAGAAGTATGTATGAGTGTACACATAAGCCAACATCAATTTCTTTACCAGCTTAGATTTAATAAATTATATAGATTTAATAAATTATCATTTTACTAAAATACAGAGGAGAATTTGGACACTTAAATCACACTTAAAAATGGGTAAATGACTTTGCAACAATATAAAAAAAATTAAATACATACAAATTATTTAATTAATATAATTTTATATAATATTCTACGATATTACATAATTATATATATAGAAATATATCATTACATAAAATTTTTTTAAACAAACATTTTATTAAATACTATAATATATTATTGAGTGTATTGTCAATAGTTCATATTTTGTTCATAGTTCTGATTTAATAAATATATTTATGATATTTATTAAATTGTATTATTAAAATAATTTTAAATGAATTGACATTACTGAATCATTTATTAAATAATATGATTAAATATATCATTTAATAAATATCACAATCGCACTTAAAGCAAACACTATTTTAAAAGAAGTTTAAGTTTGAAATCGTTAAACAGAAGACACACTAAAATAAATAGGACAAATGTAATTTGCTGGAGAACTGACTTCATAAATAAAAATTAGAAGACATTGAGCAAAGTGAAGTTATGTCTGAATGCAGTGACTTTCAGACAGTGCCCAAATACTTTTTGATGCTTCTGTACATGTTTATACACCAAATTTGGTTTATACTACAAAGTGCCAACAGCAAATTAACATTTATTAAAGCAAATACAAATTTGCATTACTTCACTATGCATTTAAAACCATTACCAGAAGGCAAAGTCCTTGATTCCTGAAATAACGGAAAATAAAGTCTGACTAGAAAACACAAAGTCAAACAGGTGTGTGAGAAAGAAAGTCTGTTGTATAGATTAAACACTGAGTGATTTCAAACCTGGACCTCCAACTGTGTGTAAAACAAGTGTTCGGCAGCTGAGAGGCTGATAGCACACTACCAAACAAGAAACACACACAGCAACACCTGGCTGACCATTTGCCACACCATCACTACAGAACACCATAAAGCACATATACTGTACATATTAACAAAGAAATACAGATTTAAAAGACATTGCATCAGATAAATAGCATTAAATTAGACATTTTTATGTTTAACTAATAATATTTATAATTGATCATCAAATTAAAATATGAATAACTAATATATTATTGTTAATAATTTGTATTCTACTTTATGATTTAATTTCATTATATTATAATACAAATAATATTTTACAGAATATTTATATTACATTATATTATGGACTATATTATTAATATGTGTATTTTTTTTTTGTATTATTCATAATTTAATTTTACTGACATCTATCACTAAATAAATATCTCTCAATCCCACTTCAAGCAAAAACATTTCATGAAAAGAAGTTTGTTAGGTTTGAAACTTTGAGACACTGAGCAAAACGGAATAATAGTGAAGTTAGTGAAGAGAAAAATGGCATATAAGATCTCTTTAATCACACTCGTTTCTCCTAGATGGGGCTGTAACCATCAAAGAAAAATTTTTTTACATTTGTTCTTCTCCCCAATCGAGCATATTTGCTTGCCTCCAGATACCAATGAGACTAAATGGAGAACAAATGGAGACTTTCACTTAAGTAAATGACACCAGTAATTTTATCTGTTTTCAGCCCCAAATCCAAAAAGAGATCTTAAAAATGTGCTCAATCACACCAAGACACAACAGTCTGCCATCAAGTCAACAGAGATCTCAATATGAACTCAAGTATTTCTCATCAAATGCACCCAAAAGCAAATTATCTGCTTTCCACGTTTATTTTATAGCTCTATACTGACTGTAGGTCAACCATTGACAAAGATATTTTAGAAGAAATATCTTGACACTTAGATAAAACATAACTGAGAACTCAATTAAAGTATCCTGAGCTATACAGCAGAAAGTGAATGTGTGCGGCGATCCGTAGAGAGACCAGCTGCATTACAGATCCTGCATTAGACACACAGAACTGCAGTCAGTAAATGTTCTGAAGGTTGACACTCACCCAAGTTCTCCTCCACAAGTCCCAGAAGTCCAATGACCAGCACACAGACCCAACGCAAGCAAGTCCTCAAGAGATCCATCTTCTATGTGAGCAACTCCAGCGAGCGAGTGAATCCCTCAGCTGTCTGCTCAACACACACTCTTGAGTGTGTATGTGTATGTGAGAAACTGCACACCCCACAGCAGCCTCAATCACAGCTTCACACCGACTGCCCAGCAAGAGAGAGAGAGAGAGAGAGAGAGAGAGGGGAGGAGATTATTCACAGTCTTACACACAGTAGCCTCAGTGTAGTTGGGCCAAACCCCACCCCCACTTTGAGACCATGCCCCCATATTTTCACCTCACCCCCCTTTTGCCTTCTTTTTACCAAACACACCGGCTGAATGCAATACAAGCATACTGCTTCCTGCATACTTATCACAGAAATAAATTATTAAAAATAAATAATTATCTTAGGAAATATACTATATAATGTATTTATTTTGTTAATAAATATTTTATTAATAAACACAATATAATAATAAATTATTATAAATCTTTTTTTTCTTTTTTATTGTAAAAATGTCTTAAATTTTGGTAATTCTAATAATGAGTCATTTTTAATAATGAGTTAAAACAATGTAAAAATCCTGTTAAATATGACACGTCAAGTTAAGTACATTGCAATATAGGATAAAGTATTCCAGTCTCGTTTATACTGCACATTCCTGCAAATGTTATCCAGGTTGTCCAATTATACAGACCAGGGTTGTTATATTTAACTAAATTAACTGAAATAAAATGAAATGTAAAAAAAAAAAAAAAAAAAAAAAAAAAAAAAAAAAAATTACAGCTAGTTGCCAATGTAACATTTATCATTTATCAAAATAACAAACCAACTAAAGAGAAAGAAAGAAAGAAAGAAAGAAAGAAAGAAAGAAAGAAAGAAAGAAAGAAAGTACTAAAACATTAACTACATTTAAGGGAATGCAGAAAATATTCAAAATAAAACCTAATTCAAAATATCAACAAAACATGTACTAGTATGAAATAAATCTAGCACAATTTAGATGGATTTTTATATATTATTATAATGTGTATTGTCACTGATTAAATAAATAAATAGATGTTACTAAAATAACACTACTGCATACCGTGCATACTACAAAAATAGTACGAGTATTAAGATAGTATGCTATTTCAAACAGCCACTCTTTCATGCATGTTTGATTGACAGCGCAATGCACAAAAAAATTAGAGCGAGAGCTAACTAAAACTAATAAACAAGCAAACAAGAGAAAGAGAGGTCAATTGAACCGTGCTCCCTTTTACTGAGGCTTCTGGATAACCAATCAACCAGTAAATCTGTGAAACACACACACACACCTCTCCCAAACATAACGAGCAGCAGCGATGGAGGTCATCTTTAAGCTTTGACCTTTAACCCATATCAAGCTCAGTCTGAATGAAGCTGGAGGAAAACAAAACCTTGTAAAGTAAAGACAAAAACACGCAAGCTTTGTTCCCACCTACACAGGCCACATACTCACTGCTGTTAAATGCGGCTGTCACTCCTTCTCTAAACACTTGACCCTGTTCTGTACACAGTTCTGATATTTACTGAAGCGACAACCAAACTCAATCCTAAAACATTCAGATTGTGAAAACACTGCAAGAAAATTATTTTCGTACTTGGACTTGTCTTAGAATGATATTGTTTTCCAGTTCAAATATCTAAACATTCTTAAATCAAGATACTGTACATAACTTCTTAAAACTTAGTTGGATATTTAAAATATTATCAAAATTCGAATTATATTCGAATTTAAAAAGCATAATTTCTATTAGGGGGAAAAACGTTTTTGCTTCTCTCCTGAGGCCACAAGAGGGCACATCGAGTAAAATATAGCCGTACTAATGCACGTTTCTTCAAAGCAATAAAAAAAAAAACAAGATTGTCTGAAAAAGTGCATAATGTTTAAAATAATGTTTATAAACCATATATAATTAATTATGTTGCTTAAACAATTAGAAACAACAAGCATCATGTAAGTATGTATAGTTTAATACCGAAAACCAATCACAAGGAGTAGCCTGCTTTTTTCATTTAAAAACATGGGATGCAGTGGGATGTAGAAAAACCGGCTCGAGACATGTTTTTTAAAAGTTGAACTTACATTAATTTTACATGGCTTTCTAAGCATGTGGCTCTCTTGTGCGAGACGTGAGTGCAACGGTGATAGATGTCCCTCTAGAAAATGCGATAATATGGATTCTGTGTGACGTAAACAACATCTTCTCCGCATTGATTTTCTGTTTTTCCACAATATTTTGAATGAGCAGCGCCGCATCCAGTGGGTTCAACTGGATAGACTAAAAAAAAAAGCTTTAAAATGTAATGATACCTACATCGTCATCGCACCTTGTGTGCCACATATAACGCTGCCTAACACACGTTTAAAATTCGAATGCAGCATTTTTGCATTCGAATATGGATTTTTATTTTAAATTCAACGAATATTCAAAATTCAATTTTTTTTTGACAGGCCTAACATGTAGTTTACGTGAGATGCGAACATGCAGGTCTACGCTGAAACCAAACAATAAAGATGGCTCCGAAGTCAACAAGACGCTGTGCAGTGCCAAGTTGAGGAAAAAACATTTATTTTGCTTCCTTCTGATCCCAATGTTAGGAAAGAATGGATTAATTTTATTTTTAATGAAGTTCCAGACAGTGAGTAAGAACTCTGTCTTTTGCTCGCTTTAGTTTATTTTACCGCGGGTTCGTTTACGAACAAGACACAATTCGACACCGGATGCTGTGTACTGGATCCGACAGTCATGTCGCAACACAAGTGTGAGTAACTGTTTTTATTACGTGATCATTATCGCTTTGTCTGTTAAACAGATCGTTTGATAGGAGTATTTATGCGTTTTTAACCTAAATCACAGCAGCATCCATCTATGAGGAATGTACGCTGTCAAACATACACAACTACTGGCCAATCATAGCAGTGGGCTTTTACTTCAGAGTCTACAATCAGCCACGCCCATCCAAACAGAGCGTTCTGATGAGGGGGGTCAAAAACAGGACAGAAAACAGCCTATTACTTCTAAGTTATGTTTTTGATGTAAAAATCTTGATAACATTATAAGTGGACCAGTACAAAGATAACAGTACAAAATAAAAAATAGAGGCAGTTCATGACCCCCTCAAGTGTAAAAATTTGTAGACTTGCAATGCATTCTTGGTTTGCCAAGTTACCAAAATATCCAAAATGGCAAGTTAAATGACGTATCTTAGAAGAAAGCCAAATGTAATGCTGTGTTCCTTCATGTCAGGAACTATTTATAACGTTTTACTGGTTCACGTCATTCCAAAGAAAAAAAAAGTGTGTTTGTAATGGTTTGTTTTAAAAACTCCTATAAATATTGCAGTAATTCCCCTATAGCCACCTTTCACAATGCAATAATTCCCTTTATACTAAATCAAGCCCCACCCCACATTTATTTGTTGAATAGCCTATTTGACTTGGAAATGCATCACAATACAAAATACAAAAGTAGTGTGTGAACACCATTTCATGTTACTTTACAATGCCCTCTAGGAAGGCAGCTTAGGGATTTGTACTGAACATCAGTGTTTTCATTTATTTTATGACTGTTTGTGATGATCAAATGACAAATCCGATGCATTAAATCAGCAAACACGCATTCCCCACCAAAACCATAATGGCAGCGACACCCTGACTAACACCAGCCAATCCGTTCCATCTGTTACCCGGCCCACGCTACAAACTCATCTTCCAAATGTTTGCTCCTGTTTTCACAGCTGACAGGAGGGATGCGTTAGTCTGTTAAAGGAGTGTTTGTCAGCTTTCGGTTCGTGTGAGTGTGTGTTTTGATGCCATTAGGAGAGGTGAGTGTTCTGTCGCTGCCATTATGTGGTGTGTCATAAAGCGAGGTGTTGATTGTCCAAATGTGGAGGTGAAAAAATCAGCAGCAAAAATAGAACCTTCAGCTGTCTGAACAACACACGCATGCTTTTGAAAACAGTGATCACCTAAATAGCACTGAAACTAATAAAAGCATAAACAGTTTAAGCCTAGACAACGGCTATGTTTCCAAACTCAGTGGGCTGTCTGTGCTGGAGGCATTTGAAGGCAGTGATGAAAGATACACTGGCCAAAATATATGTGTGTTATATAAAATACCAAACATTATAAAATACAAGGTTTTCATAATTTAATTTAAATTGTAATTTAACATTTACATTTAATTTTAAATTAAATTCATTTAAAACAGTGACAGACAAACTGAGAGAAAAATACTTTCAAAATACTTAACACTTGCATTTTTTAGATATTACATGTTTATACTAAAAAGTATTAAGTACAAGGTTTGAATATATTGAAATTAATTTAATTATTAATATGATTTAGCCTTTTGTGTGCTGTGTGTATCAAATCACACTATACAGCTGAATATGTTTTGGAACACATCCTTGTGTATGTGTGTAAGAGAGAACACCTCAACGACCAGGATTTGCAAGCGAAAGGTCAGAGGTCAGTGTAATGACCTGAAGAGACTCAGCGACCCCACACCTGTTTGAGATCATCCGTTTGGTCACATACCATCACACACACCAGTGTCTCCTGCACCGCTATTTAGCAGTGAGCCAATGAATTCACAACAATGAATAAGCTATGAGCACATAAGCCAACATATTTTATGAGCGAGTAATTTATTTGAACTGTTTTTTAGACTCAGTCTAAGGCTATGTTAGAAATGGCATACTAATATACTATTTTTACAGAATACAGTATGTGAATTGCACACTGTATACGCACTCCTACAACATTTAACAAAATGTAAACGACACAACCAAAACACATTGCAGGAATACTAGAAATACAGTATCCCACAATGCAATGCACTTGACTTTCAATGTTTAATGTTTTGATTGCAAAAACTGCCAAATGTGAAAACATTTTTACATAAAATTGGATTAAAAATAGCAGTTCCAAAATGATGACAGGATGCCATTTAAAAACAATGTGACAACAATGTTGCACACTAGTTTCAAAACACTACTGTCTGAGGGCGAGTAAATAATGACTGAATTCCCATTTTTGCATGAAAACAATCAAAGTGTATCATCCAAATTAATAACAAGAGTGTTTAATTGGTTATTATTTTGCATTTTATTATTGCCTAGGATCAATAGAAATGGTCAGCAGCACAGCGAGGCGGGGGGAGTGTGTGAGGGCTGTGAGGGGGACGTGTTAGAGTTCAACATGGGTGAATGGAACATAATCAGCACATGCAGGCTGCTCCACATTTATTCTGCTTACACAAAGACAAACACACACACACACATTCACACGCTAACTAGGGCAATCGCGGCTCCGCTGCCACCTGGCTCATCCCTCCAATTAAGAATTCCATAACGAGGTGACAATTAGAGGAAAAGAATGAAGGAGACAAAAGCAAAGGGTCGCAGAGGGCAGAAAACATGAAACAGAGAGAGAAAGAGACAGACAACAAGGCAAGAGGAAGTGATGGCAATTACACATGACAAGACAGAAACGTGTTTGTTTAAACTCTCGGTTTGATCTATTTTTGCTTTTTCCTCGTTATCGTCAGGAGTTTAAAGGGCAAATGTTTGACATTTGTAAAGTGCTAAAAGGAAATAGAAATATTCCTGGATGGGTGGTATATAGCTGTTAAAGAACAAGATGGTAGCTGAAAGGTTGTAGGTTCGAACCCTGAAAAAGCTTTGTTTACGATGAGCTGGTATGGATATTAAGGCTTCAATAACCCATTCATTTCTTGATATGGCTGAAAACTATGGAAGCTTTGAATAAATAAAAATAAAAACACTAATTGTGACTTTTGCAATTGCAAGTTATAAACTCGTAACTGCAGGTTTACAACTCCCAACTTTTACATTTACGTGTCACAATTTAAAACTGAGATTTGCATTTAACTTTTTATTTAAATTACTAGTGGCAAAGGTGATCTAAATATAAAAATAGGGGAAATAAGCATGTTTATTTACATTAATACTGGTAAGTAAAAAAATATTTGCTTATAAACGATGGGGAATTCCCTAAGAATTAAATGTAGCCACTTATAGTGTCATTTATGCACCCATTTCACAAAAGAAATTAAGCAAATCACATAATGACATAAACATACCCACAAAATGTTTCAGTCTGGACATAAAGCCTCAACTGTTTTTACACCTGCACGTCTCAAAAAAAAAAAATCACGCAAATGGATCCTGATAACAACCCCCACACAGACATTCCACTGGAGGTCAGGACCTCTGAACATGACCTTCGACCTCTGTCTTAGGATCAGTCAGTCAGAACACTGTGAAAAAGTCGACTGCCTCTGAAAACATACAATATCCCACCTGGAAGAAAAGAAAGACAGATGAATGGAGCAAAGAGAATGAGAGGAGAAAGGATGAGGAACTGAAGCATGCATGTGTGTGGATATCGGTCAGCTTAGTCTGAACTTTAACCGCCCACTTAGACAGGAAGAGATTATTAGAGTGATATGTAAATGTGTTTTGTCTTTACATGTCATTTAAAGGTGGGTTTATCGGAAATAGATTGAACCAAATACAGGTGTGGAAAAAAGGAATTGATATCGTATGATATCGTATTTACTTGCTGCTAAATGCTTTAAACAAAACTGTGAGTATCATTCAAATATTTGAAGCCACTCCCAGGTGTTTACTGCAGCAGCCTGGGAATTTGTAAAGGTGAAAATGTAAAATGTGTGCACACTTCTTGAATGTCTGCTTAGCCCATAATAATACAAAAAAAAAAAACATCTCTTATTCAAGAGTAGCTATATATTCTAACAAAATATAAATAAGTTGCAAGCAGCAAACACATCACAAATACATTTTTGGGACACTGGCTGGAGTTGCAACAGGATAACTGCACACTGCTCGTACTATTTCTGCCATATATAGAAAAAACTAATATTAAAAGTAGTATGCAATTATCACATGAATTTTACAACAAAGATACAATACTGCACTTTTGTGTACCTATATATATATATATATATATATATATATATATATATAGGCAAGGAATTTTCATCCCATGAAGCGCTGCAAATAATGTGACTGATTCAAACAGTACAATAAAAAACTACTGTTTTAAAGTCATTGATTGTTTGTATAATATATGATAAAATATACTCTCTATATATATATACAGTGGTGTGAAAAAGTGTTGGCCCCCTTCCTGATTTTTCAATTTTTTGCATGTTTGTCACACTTTAATGTTTCAGATCATCAAACAAATTTAAATATTAATCAAAGATAACACAAGTAAACACAACATGCAGTTTTTAAATGAAAGGTTTTTTTTATGAAGGGAAAACAAAATCCAAACCCACATGGCCCTGTGTGAAAAAGTGTTTGTGTGTGTTTCCCATCTGGCGTAAAAGTAACACAGCATTTCAGAAAAAGAACATCATACCAACAGTAAAATATGGTGGTGGTAGTGTGATGGTCTGGGGCTGTTTTGCTGCTTCAGGAGCTGGAAGACTTGCTGTGATAAATGGAACCATGATTTCAGCTGTCTACCAAAAAATCCTGAAGGACAATGTCCGGCCATCTGTTCGTGACCTCAAGCTGAAGTGAACTTGGGTTCTGCAGCAGGACAATGATCCAAAACACACCTGCAAATCCACCTCTGAATGGCTGAAGAAAAACAAAATGAAGACTTTGGAGTGGCCTAGTCAAAGTCCTGACCTAAATCCTATTGAGATGCTGTGGCATGACCTTAAAAAGGTGGTTCATGCTCGAAAACCCTCCAATGTGGCTGAATTACAACAATTCTGCCAAGATGAGTGGGCCAAAATTACTCCACAGCGCTGTAACAGACTCATTGCAAGTTATCGCAAACGCTTGATAGCAGTTGTTGCTGCTAAGGATGGCCCAACCAGTTATTAGGTTTAGGGAGCAAGCACTTTTTCACACAGGGCCATGTGGGTTTGGATTTTGTTTTCCCTTCTTAATAAAAAACTTCATTCAAAGTCTGCATGTTGTGTTTACTTGTGTTATCGTTGATCAATATTTAAATTTGTATGATGATTTGAAACACTAAAGTGTGACAAACATGCAAAAAAAAAAATCAGGAAGGGGGTCAACATTTTTTCACACCACTGTATGTATGTATGTATGCATGTATATATATATATATCTGTAAAAAAAAAGAAGCTTTAAATAAACATTTTATCCAACCACCCCCGCAGATTTAAGTTTCACTTTCCATGATCCGTGAGCGACAGAAGCATCTTGGTGGCATGGATTTAAATCTTCAGCAAGACTCAAACTGACACAGGCAGAGTGAAAGACTGGATTTTTTTTTCGATCAGGTAGGGTACAAGTGATTTCAAAACATTTCAGCTAGTTTATATATATATATATCGTGTATCTATTATTTATCTCGTATAAGATGCATTTGGTTGAGTTCCGCTGCAGTAAAGCACTTCATTGTAGTACCACGGTGATTATCTCTTCAGCACGCTGCACGAGCAGAACAAACAACAATACATAATATTAATAACTATAACTGGGACTGTCATATACACATAACATTATAATGAGAACACTATTATAATAAAACGCTGTGAATTTTTAGAGTTTATCTGCCGTGTTTCTGCCGTGTTTGCATGAAGAACGCGTCCACAAAGGAGTTCATTCAGAGCCACGCAGACACGTTCATGCATTTGGGGTATTTTGTGCAGATAGGCAGATATAAGTCGTGATACGTTATGTTGTATAAATAACAAAGCGTATTCTATATGAGATAAATGAGTTAAATCCCATTGATTAAAAACCTGCTATCATATACTTCATTCTACTGGTCATCTTCAACACGTGCAGCTCAAAACAGAAAAGCAGAACATTAATAACTACTGTCATATAGCCTACAATATATAACGTTATAATGAGAGCACTATTTGTCAGGATGATGGACTGTTTTGTGTGTGTTTTTCTCCCCATGTGTTCCCTGTGACCCAATTTCTCCCCAGTCTGATTGTGTTCATTTGCTCCAGGTGTGTCTTGTTTTCACCTGATTTCCCCGTCTTTAAAAGCCCCAGTCCTTTCAGTTAGTGTTTGTTGGGTCTACAAGTGATGTACGTGTGTCTTCCTCCTGTTCCCTGTGGGATATTACCCTCTGTGTTGGTCTGTATTAAAGACGATTTCGATTACACTATTGTAAAAAATGTTGTGAATTCTTTGGGTTTCGCTGACGTTTAATGCTTTTAATCAAAACATAAAACATTATTTACCCCGTTTGTATCTGCGAGGAGCCTGTTACACATTTTCCCTGTGTTTAACGTCAGTATTTATGACTGTTGAATGTCTGACTACTTGACTCTTGGTAAAGTATTTTGCCCCACCCCCAAACATATGATTTGACCATCAGTCGACTATCGGCATGATTCGAAAATCCTGATTCGACTATGAAAATCCTTAGTCGGGGACACCCCTAATATATATACACACACACACGTATACAGTATATATCTGAACTACAGTTCAAAAAGTTTGGGATTTAATGTTTTATAAAGTCTCTTGCTCACAAAGGCTGAATTTATTTGATCAAAAATACAGTACATTTACATTTATGCATTTAGCAGACACTTTTATCCAAAGCAACTTACAGTGCATTCAAGTTACAGTTTTTACATTTTATCAGCTCTTGCTTTCCCTGGGAATTGAACCCATGACCTTGGCATTGCTAGCGCCACGCTCTACTATTTGAGCTACAGGAAAGCAGTAAAAACAGAAATCAAATAACTGTTTTATATGTTAATATATTTTAAAGTGTAATTTATTCATGTGATGCTAAACTGAATTTTCAGCATAATTACTCCAGTCTTTAGTGTCACATGATCCTTCAGACATCATTCTAATATGCTAATTTGCTCAAGAAACATTTATTTTTATTATCAATGTTGAAATATTCAGCTTCATATTTTTGTGAAAACCTTATGATAAATTGTTTTCAGGATTATTTGACTTGATTATGTCATTTGCAATGCTTCATGGGAGAGGGTGGCTGCAAATGAACTATTACAGTTGAAACTGAACTGACCTTTGGTTTCTACAGAAGTATTTTAATCCCTTAATCTCAGATACTCTCAACAAATCTGTCATGAAACGTTTATACACTCTCATCCCAAATCACTTCCTCAATGAGGGAAATATATGAGATTTCAAGTCTAGAACCCGACTGTTGTGCTCCGTTTCCAACAACACACAGTGTGAGCAGGTGGCGGAGTGGATCTAGGGGTCAGCAGTCGTGCTTCAGCTCCCAAATATAGAGCGTCCGTGTCACCGACTACGAGACGCAGATCTCATATCACGCGGAGACCTCGCCACAGTCGACCCTCTCTCTCCCGTTCACACTACCGTCTTTATCTGGCCTCCACAGCCTGGCATTCAGAGCGGTATCATGTGTGTAGTGTTGTCTGTCTGTTGTCTGTACACTCACCTGAAACATGAAACCAGCTCGCGGCCCCCTGAGCATGACCTCTGACCTCTCTTCCTCTCTACAGATATGAGACTCCTGCCCACTCACTCTGCTAATACGGAGCATGCTTGCGCACATATATGTTATGGTGTAGCTAAAGCTTCCGTGTCGATCACGTTACAGAGGTATAAACATTACCGGTAACAGTGGGGTCTCGACCAGCAGTGGACGTATATGTAAGATAAATCTTTTGAGTGTGTGTGAGACTGTGTTTACCTGCACACGTATCGCTGTCCCGCATGCATTAGCTCCCACGAACCATCGAATCTTGAGTGATGGAAATCTGTAGAAACATTAAACACTGCTGTTTTACATTTACAGAGGCAAGCAGCACTATTTGAATGAATATTAAACTTTAGCATGTAACGTCATGTACCGTTTGATCAATGGACAATAAAACAGGAAAATCGGTCACATTAGAAAACTAGAAAATATTTGGCTATTAATAGAAAAGTTTATATTTGGTCCTATAAAGTATATGGAAATTTAAGTCACATTTAAAAAGTATTAATGTTATTGCATATATTTACACAATATATAATTTGAAGGACACCTGCTTTTATAAAATACATCATAATATATTGGACTAGCAACCACCCCAGCACTGTGACACCCAGTTTTATATAGCTAGATTTCCTGTAATCTAGTTAGATTTATGTAAAAGGTACACAAAATATTATTATATAATGATAAATTTGATTACTTTTGAAGTAAAATCTACAAAAAGAATCATTATATTATCTGGAAATAATCTAGTAATTTAGATTTTCTATTTAAGAATTTTTTTTTATATTTTTTTTTATAAAATCTCATAAATATTTGTGATCTCTCATACAGGATTTAATTTTTTTTCATTATTTAACAATCAGCGTTTATTCATAAATGTTTTATGTTAAAGAAATACAGAAAATACAAAAATGTACATTGTAGAACTTATTTTTTTGGCTTCAACTCTCCTTTCAGTATCTTCAAAATCCAGAGGGTTTACTGCTAAAATCAACCAAGATTGGAGATTTGAATATCATGGTTCAGAAAAAGAGTCAAATCTGCTACCAAACTAAGGCTACCACATAATCAGCTGAGAAAACCGTTAAAGGGTTATTGGCTGATTATTAGCTGCCTGATGCTGTTGATTTCTGATGTCATATCACTGCATGTTTCCACCAATCAGATACTGAAAACATCTAATGCGAAACACAAGACATCAGACACAACCACATCAGCACCAGTCACAAGTCAGTCAATGTAATCGAATCGGTGAAAGACATCCCTTTCATTCTGAGAAAGAGAGCGAGAGAGAGAGAGAGGGAGGTTTCTAAATGAGTTAGAGACATTAGCTCTAATTCAATCTGGGTTATAAAGTGTAGGGCAAAAACAAATATTTTTTTTTACATTCACAGCTTTGTCCATCTCACACACACTGAATTTACTGCTGTTTGTCAGTAAAAACATTTGGCACCACAAAGTATTTCAATGCTTAAATCATTGTTAAAAATACCTAGATGTCACTGCATTGGGAGAATTTTTTTTTTTTTTAAGAAAAACACTTTTATATAATAAATAAAATATATACTTTTCAAATAAATTACACTTGCTTTGATTCAAAATATATATATTTGTTTAATTAATGATACTTGGTTAAAAAAAAAATTATAAAAAAATAAAATAAAAAATTATATTATATATATATATCATTTATTTAAGGTGTCACTTTTTATAATTTTTTTTACAGTATTTGTATTTTTATATCAAAGCAAATGTAATTCATATATATATATATATATATATATATATATATATATATATATATATATATATATATATATATATATATATATATATATATATATATATATATATATGAATTACATTTGCTTTGATATAAAAATACAAATACTGTAAAAAAAATTATAAAAAGTGACACCTTAAATAAATGACACCTGATCTGAACCACAATATCATTCATATATTTTTTAAAAATGACACCTGCTTTGAAACAAAATACATATATGCATTTATACAATACAAAAAAATGCCATTTGCTTTGATACAAGATCATATTAACCTTTAAAAAAAATACATTACACCTTTTTAATACTAAATATCATAATATCTTTTTTAATAAATGACACTTACTTTGAAAAAATAGCATAATATATATTTTTTTAAACAGGACACGTGGGTTGATATTTTATATATAATGTAATGGCATTCAGACCGTTTTAGAGGGGTCATCGGATGCCCATTTTGGTTGATATGATTATTTAGGGTCTTAATGAAAAGTCTATAACATACTTTGGTTAAAATGTCTCAATGGTAGTGTAAAAAACACCTTTACCCTGTAAAAAACAGGTCTATTTTCATCAAGCCATTATAGTCCATGTTGCTTTAAATGCAAATGAGCTCTGCTGACCCCGCCCCTTTCTTCCGTGAAGTGACGAGCCGTACTGTAAACTTCAGCCTCGAAACTGGCTAACTAGCATATATTAGGAAAGGCGATTTGCAAAGATTCATAAAAACCCTTATACTCACTTCTTCTGTAGCTGAAGCTGGATCACGAATGATTTGCGCGAACATAGACACATTTTTGTAGATCGGGGATCAGCACATTCTCTTCAAAAAAAAGTAACGTTAATCCTCTGCGTCTTCAGCAGCTCAGATGTCGGGAGTAAATGACGACTGCTATATTCATTATTACATCCAACAACTGAACACCTCAATCGCTTAATCGGAGACATCTTGTCTTCCCCTGCACTGGAGACGGGCAGCTCTCAGCTCACTCAGGGCGGGTCTAAGGTAAGACGGCCTTGTCAATCAACTATCGTGGGAGGGGCCTGTAAAGAACTACGTCATTCTGACAGGACTCTCAGAACAGCCTGATTTGAGAATGGGGATTTTAAAACAGGGATTTAAAAAAAAAAAAAAAAACACTGAGTGGATTTTTAGCATTATAGGATGCATGTGTACACACACTTCCAACACACATTTATGTTCAAACAACTTGTAAAGTGAATTTTGCCTCCGATGACCCCTTTAAGTGTGGCCTAATCAACCAAATATTTTTGGGGGTCACTTACACTGATCTATATAAATGACTCTATTATAAATGTTCTCTATTATAGGTGAGTGGTCACTGTATATTAGATGTGTCTTTAAAATGGCACAAATGAACAATGGAAATGCAAATCAAGCATGAAAAGGACACTTTGGCATCCATTTTTGTGTTTGTTTGTATCAATAAAGAATTTGACAAAAGAAAAGACGATGCAAATCTCCCAATTCATGTAATTTTCTGATGCTTTTTAGTGGCGAGCATTTCAAACAGGTGCACATCCTCTATTTCGCAATTACCCATAATTCTCTACACATGACTCAGCCAGCTGTTACTGTGCAAACCTGCAGCTCTGAATAGTTCAGCAAATCAGCCATGTATGAAAACTTTGAGACAAGCACTGCTTCAACGTCTGTGGGAATTTTTTTCTATTTTATCATCCGCCAAGTTTAATCGCAAAAAATACACAGCACAGAACAAGGTGTGTCTGTTAACACTCTAGAGGAAAGGGGGAAAACACACACACACACTTCAGCCATGCTGAACCACAGGCGAAAGACTTCACAGTGCACTGGCTTTTACGGCCGTCCCGTTTGGCAGTTGGGTAAAATATTCCGGAGCTAAAATTAGCAGCAAGGCACAAAGACCCTCATTGAGAAGGACGTCTGGCACGGAAAGCGAAATCACAGCGAACCTGTCCAAACCGTAAGACAGCTCAACAGCTCCTGCCGGTTCACCACAAGACCACATCTCCAGATAAACGTCCTGAGAGCGAGGTGAATCTGATAGCACCTCAATCAGACACACTTCAGACTCGAATCCGTCTGATGGCGCGCTCTAATCCTTAGCGCCAGAACAACGGTCACCTTGGAAACTCCAAGGATTCCCTCAGAAGTCCCAAAGTGTGTGTGTGTGTGTGTCTCAGACGTCTCTATTTCAGCGCGAGTCACTGAAGGATTATACTCGCATCTCTTCTTTCACACTGAGTTTTAACACACACAGAACAACAATCACTCGGTTGAAAGCTGTTATTGTTCAGGTTGATACTTCAGAACAATAGAAGCCATCAGCAAAGCTTCACAACACCACTAATATATCAGCCTATTACACGCTACAAACTTGTACATCGATATGGGTTCATCTATCTGAAGAGCAGGATGGCAAAAATGCTAAGTCAGCCAATCAGAACAGCATAATCAGAGGTTTTTACGCTTTTTACGCTTTTTTATGACTTAAAACACTGTCATATTGCAAACTAGACTTTGTGTGAACACTAATTAAATAAGCACTTATTTTTTTATAACAATATTAAAGAATATTCAGAGTTCATTACCACAAAAATTTATTTTTAAAACAATCAATAGTCTACAAGGCATAAAACAATATACATTTGAACATGACGTTAGGAAGCGATTTTTTTAACACTAAATATTTCTCATACTAAACATAACTGAAACTAAAAAAATTTATAATAATTTCCAGTAATTTAAATAAAGCTAAAATAAGTTAGAAAAAATAACATTATTAGGTAATAATATTAGAAAATATAAGAAAAAATGCTAAAATAAGTATTGACAACTGAAATATATAAAAATGACAAAAATAAAAAAAATAATAAAAAATAATAAAATCTTTATAAAAATATAAAAAACGAACAATAAAAAAAAACAATAAAAATGATTAAAAAATAAAAAAAGGTATACAAATATAAAAAATGATTAAGGGTGTGTTCATACTTCGATTAAAACGATATACTCTGTGTGCGATTGCTCTGTTAGTGTGGTTCATTTGAGTAAGTGTGAACGCTGCCATCCGAACCATGGTACGCACCAAACACAAATGAAATATGAAAGCAACACGGACCAAATACTTCTAAACGAACCAAAAACAGGTTGATAAGATGAGACATGAATTGACCACATGGTGCGAGCGGTGTATAAGGGGTGGGCGATATGACCAAAATCTTATATAACAATATGACTAATTTTATATCACGATAACGATATATATCACAATATAGTTATTATTTTAAAAATATTTTTGTGATATTAAAATCTTTGATACCATAGAATTTTCATAATCCTTGTCACCAATGTCAATATCAAACTAATACAAGCCTAAAAAAAAAAAAGAAGCTCACTGAAGATAAATACACAGTGATGAAATAACAATAAGAAACTAATTGCAAGCAAAAGGACAAAAACTACAATAAATAAGAAACGCTACATACATTGTGTAAATTAATTAGTTTTCACTGTGTTAGTTATATGTATTTATCTATCAATCTATCTATGATAGATAGATAGATAGATAGATAGATAGATAGATAGATAGATAGATAGATAGATAGATAGATAGATAGATAGATAGATAGATAGATAGATATAACATGTATTAAGTATAGATTCTATGTATATATATATATAGGAGCCTGATCGAGACGGTACGCAGCACATCACCCGCGACGACGATGTCGTGTCAGGACCGCTTCCCACATTTCGACGAGCACAGGAAAGGTTCAGTAGACTTTTTGCTTTAAACGAATGGTTATTGTCTGTGGGGAAGTCGTGGCCTAACGGTTAGAGAGTTGGACTCGTGATCCAAATGTTGCGGGTTCGAATCTCCGGCCGGCAGGGATTGTAGGTGGGGGGAGTGAATGTCCAGCGCTCTCTCCACCCTCAATACCACGACTGAGGTGCCCTTGAGCAAGGCACCGAACCCCCAACTGCTCCCCGGGCGCTGCAGCATAAAATGGCTGCCCACTGCTCCGGGTGTGTGTTCACGGTGTGTGTGTGTTCACTGCTGTGTGTGTGCACTTTGGATGGGTTAAATGCAGAGCACGAATTCCGAGTATGGGTCACCGTACTTGGCTGAATGTCACTTCACTTTCACTTTCACTTTCACTTAAAGAACAGAAACTGCTCTTTGTTAATAATTGGAATCTTTTCTGGGAGCGTCCTAGGCTTTTCTGTGCTGATGGCCTGCACCCCAGCAGAGTCGGAGCGGAACTCCTGTCGGACAACATCTCCAGGACGCTACGCTCCATCTGACTAGTAAGCCAATTCTCAGATAACTGCTATGATGGCTTTTGTTCTACCCACTTAAAAGATAGAAGTACTTACGTTGTCCAATCTATACAGACTGTGTCTGTTCCCCGAATAGCGAGGTCAAAATATAAATTTAATGCAGGATCTAGAAAAATCTGATTGTGATTAAACCAGAAAAACGCAAAATAAATGAACAAAAACTATTTTTAAAGCTTGGGCTCCTAAACATTAGATCACTCGCAACCAAAGCAGTTATTGTTAATGAAATGATCACAGATAATAATTTTGATGTACTCTGCCTGACTGAAACCTGGCTTAAACCAAATTAATATATTGGTCTAATTGAGTCTACTCCACCAAGCTACTGTTATAAACATGAGCGATGTGGCAACAATATATAGTGATATTACTCAGAAAACAGGATACAGGAGGTTTATTGCATTCGAAATACTTCTGCTTAATGTTACACTGTCAGATATGCAAAAGAAATCTCTCCTATCTCTTGCTCTGGCTACTGTGTATAGACCGCCAGGGCCATATACAGATTTCCTAAAAGAAATTGCAGATTTCCTCTCAAATCTATTGGTCAATGTTGATAAAGTGCTAATTGTCAGAGATTTTAACATTCACGTTGATAATACAAATGATGCATTAGGACTTGCGTTTACTGACCTAATAAACTCTTTTGGAGTCAAGCAAAACGTCACCGGGCCCACTCATTGTTTTAATCATACGCTAGATTTAATTATATCGCATGGAATTGATCTGGCGAAGTCGAACATCATTAGCGCCGACGTGAATAACAATCTTACTGAATTTACGTTTTGCATTAGCCAGCACTTTTAAATTTGCCAAGATGTCAGGCGCTCTGGCTCGCGGTAAACATTGGACTATGGTGGCTGGTGTCTCTATTTTCACATTCCATACAATAGAATCGCAAATAACTAGAGCACTTTCATCAGGTTTCTCAGTGAGTGGGGAGAACCTGTTTGATGTTTTCATCGGAATGGAAGAGTGGTGTTTTGACCCGCGACTAGGCCGCCTCACAGTCACCCAGTTTCCCTGCTGCACGGGCTCTACTGGAACCGAACAATGTACAGGACTCCCTGAGCTAGTCGCACTCAAAGCAGTATCTACATCCCTCACATTCTTTCTGTCCTCAACTAAAGTTTGGATGCGTGTCTCTAATTCTGAAATCTTCTATGTCAGCCTAACTATTTCCCTGCATTTATCACATGTGAATCCCTCGTCGCCGACAGAGAGAGATAAACTGTACATGTGGCAAACAGTGCAAACAACAATAGCAGGAGAAGAAGCCATTACTCACCGTGATTGAAGAATGATTCACTTACCACTGTTGTTTGATGAACTCGTGAAAAACGGAGCCAGAAAAAGGAAAACAATAATAGGTGCGAATAGAAATGCGAATGGAACCTCGAGTGACAAGCTAACCGGCTAACGAATGCTAACACGCTGCATATGCGGTTTTAAAAAGCGAACGATTAAATTAGTTTGATAGATAATACCAGAAATATGGTGGGAATTAAGTTATATATTATCACTTTAAACAACAGAGAGTGAAAGTAAAAATAGAGATTCAACAGAAAAGCGAAGCTACACGGAGCTACAATCGCAAACCTCTCAGCAGCACGACAGACAGAAGCCCCTTCACACCCCGTGGTGGCATGTAAAGATTGCAGTCATCCAAAAGATGAAAAAGTATTGCCTTAAATAATGTATTTTGCGACACCACGAAATAAACGATAGATCATAATATGAAACGATAGACTTTTTATTTCATCCACCCGATATATATCGTCATATCATACAGCCCTACAGTGTATCCAAAACAATGTATGCTGTTCTGTGTCAGCAGCACCATACGCGGATATGCGGTTTACGCTTTGATCTGAATGTAAACAACGTATCGGCGTACATACATTGCATACGTTTACATATGTGATACTCTCCAAAATGGTGCTATAGGGTGACGTGGTGCAGACAAATTGTTGAATAAAGTCATTATTTTTGTTTTCTTTGCGCACAAAAATATTCTCATAGCTTTATAACATTATGGTTGAACCACTGATGTCACATGGATTATTTTAGTGACCTCCAAGGCTACGTTTCTGAGCCTTGATCGTGTAAGGACCCTTGCTGTCTATGGGAGGGTCAGAGAGCTTTCAGAATTCATCAAAAAGTCATCTTAATTTGTATTCCGAAGATGAACAAAGGTCTTACAGGTTTGGAACGACATGATGGTGAGTAATTAATGACATAATTTTCATTTTTGGATGAACTATCCCTTTAAAGCAGGGCTGAGCAGACCGATTGGTGAAGGGTACTTTGATGTCATACACCGATCGGTCTGCGCAGTCCCACTTTAAGTCAAACACACCGAGGTGTTCGGTAAGTTCCGTCACAAAATATACGTCATTCAACCCAACCAATCAGGTTGCGAACATATGACTATGCATTTAGGTTTAGTACCTTTAGGTTCACTGTCAAAAATGCCAGTGTGAATGCTAAGCGGACCAAATGTACAATTTTCTTTTTTGGTCTGGACCAAACAAACCAAGAGAACCGAGCTACAAGTGTGAACGCACCCTAAAAATGACAAAAGCACATAATTAAATTACCATATTTTAAACATTTAACATGAAAACTGAAAATATCAAAATGATCGACAACTTTGTCCCCATGACAGTGTAACGTAATAAACAATAATGTAAAAGTTATGATATTAATAGCTTTGACTTCAAATACACAAGTTTAACGGGAAAAAAATAATGTAATGTATAAAAATTTGATTTTATAAAATTTTGCTTTTCTATTCTCGAAAATTAGCCCCATTCACTTCCTTTGTAAATGTCTTGCCATAACCTTAATTGTTTAAGAGAAAAAAAGAGAAATGTTGTCAATTGAACTTAACTTATATTAAACCAGGAATATTCATAGCAGATTTGCACATTATTGCACTTACAGGGTGATCAGCCTCTCACATGGGTTTCTTCTGTATTTCGCCGTTCCCCCTCATAATCACACCATATTTAATGAGAACACAATGAGCTTGAGGTAGACAAAAGAGATGCTGAAACTTTATCAGATGGAGGCAGCACCAGCAGTCTCCCTGTATGACACACAAGCGAGCGGCTGTGCATGTGAAATGGATATATATACTGCAGCTCAGGGATGCATGATAAATGGGTTATGCAAGGGTTATCCATCAGCAGTCTATAAGTTTATAAGTGCATACAAGAGCAGACACACATACAGCATTGATCACCAGTCCAGCCACTGAGACAGGAAGTAATGAAACTCCACTAGCATAAGCACTTTAACAGACGTGAGCACTGGAGTGGGGGTGTGGCAAACCGGAAAGGACGTAAATCAATCTTAATAGCCAATCACGAACATATAAGAGCACAGCAGGGCATCTGTGAAATGTCCCATGTGATAACTAGATTACAGATTCTGCAGCAAACGTGACTGGTGCTTACCTGTGCTAAATGCACTGCTGTGTTAAATATATATAAAATTAGAGGTCTGTGAGATTTTTATGCTCACTAAGACTCACAAAGGCTGCTAAGGCTTTATTTGTGAAAATGGTAATATTGAGAAGTATTTATTCAAATGAAAGTAACTGTTTTCTATTTGAATATATTTTAAAGTGTAATTTATTCCTGCGATCAAAGCTGAATTTTCAGCATCATTATTCGAGTCTTCAGTGTCACATGATTCATTCATGATTCATCATTCTAATGTACTGATTTACTGCTCAAGAAACATTTCTTCTTATCAGTGATAAACAGTTGTGCTGTTTGTTGTGGAAACCATAATTCTTTTCAGGATTGTTTGATGAATAAAAATGTAAAAAAAATACTGCATTTATAGAAATCTGCAAAACACACACACACACACACTTAATTAAATATACTTCTTCATTTCAGTTAAAGGTGCTAATCTCATAATCAGGAAATATATGCTCTCGGGAGCACGTACATTACAAAAGCTAGTCATTTCTAGATTTCCTTTCTTTTATCTCTCTCTTTAAAGAGCGAAAATGGTTTTGTGGGTCATAGAGACAGGCGGTTTTGCAGTATATTATGCGCAACGGTAGAAATGTGTCGTTTCGATTTGTTTATACCACAGAAGACATATTGACACAGCTCTAAGCGGACAGAACTGCTGTACATTATTTACACATAAGAACATCAAAGAAACATGAAAAGCACAGTTTAGTTGCACTTTGACGCATTATTATAGAGGTCACAGGCAATGCATATAATGACTGCATAACCTAAAACATGTAATTCACATTTACTGGCAGAACTCTCATTTACAGTGCATAATATTTTATTATTTTGTTTCGTTATATGATGTGATACTTAACATTCTTTTTATGAATAATCGCCTTTTCATTTAGATCAAGTGAGCTTTTGCTTCTAAATTATCCAAAAATAGATATTGGTTATTTAATATATAAACCACTTTTTCCACACACAAAAACAAAAAACTGATACAGACTGCTACGGTCACATACAATTACTCATACCATGATATAAGATTTGGGTCATACCGCCCACCCGTAGTGGGTGGATTGCAGAGGGTATTTGGCTTTTGGACAATGGAAAAATGAGTGACTTTTATAAGTGTGTGTGGTGGTTTATTCGGCTGGTTGTCAGATCTTTTCAGAGAGAGACAGTATAATATCTGACAACCATTAATCATAAAGCGCTCCTGGGATTTAAATGGCTCAATTTCCTCTTGATCTATATCTCTTTTCAGCAAGCGATAATATCAGCCCTGCAGACACCAGCGATCTCTCTGTCACTCACTTATATACACACACACACACCTGGGTCAATGGGAGGTGTGTGTGATCGTATATTACCTGAGGAATGTACCGTGATAACATTACTTCCTGCATGATAAATCACTCAGATGAACCTGAAGCCTCTATAGACTCGCTAAACTCTGGACTGGAGATCTCATGCTCTCAAATGCTTTAAATCTGTAGCTTTGTCAACTGGGGTTCAAAACAGCTCCTGGGTAGTTCCTGCAGAACTCATTGATATCTCAATTGTTTCTCATAGAAATGAGAATTTAGACAGTTTGTCAATTTAGACAAACTGCAAATTGAGATGCCATTCCAAACTTGTGCAAATGTATTTTTCTCTGCAGAACACAAAATAAGATATTTTGAAGAATGTTGGGGTCCAGACAACACTGACTCATTGTACAGACAAAAGAAACACTTAGGCAAAAAATCTTCTTTTGTGTTCCACAGAAGAAAAGTCATACAGCTTTGAAACGAGATGAGGATGAGTAAGTAAATTCAATAAAGTTGTAAAATTCATATTCATTCTAAAAATGTCTGTGGCATTTTATTATTTTGTTAATTTCCAATTGACTTGCCAGATCTATAATTCACAAAAAGAAAATTTCAAATAAATAAATATAAAATATAAATCTCATATATCCAGGTAGATTTTATGCAGTTGTCACTGGCGTGGCCTGCATCATCGCAAAGCACTGTTTATTTAATCTGTATCTTTATTCTGTTGTATTTATTTGTGTAATTGCTTGTTATTTGTTTATTTGCTCTTATGTTTATCTTTATTTTGTCTTATTTTTGACACTTGTCTTTAATAATGTTCGAACGTTACAGACTAGTAGTGTTTTGCTGTGGTTTTGAATTTGGACTCAAGAATTATGAATTGCACTGATATCTAAAATGTATTACAAAATAATTAAAAATTATTATTAAATTAGTTATTGCTATTATTAAAAAAGAATTTGTAATATTTGTATTATTTATTTATTTTTGTGTTGGGACCAGTTGAAATTTTGGCTGGGCGTATAAAAATTTGAAAAAATCTGAATTTTTTTTAAATATCCTTATAGCCTTGTTTGTGCAAATCATTCCTCACCTACTTCTCAGCATTATTATCAGTCAGAAACTGTGTCTTTAGGCCCCATTAGTCATAATCCATCTGAAGAATCAATACTACTCTGATAGAAGGATGCTCCATAACCAACCTGCAGCCAATAAGAATACAGATCACCTGTGAAGATAAAACACAAAATCAAATACGTCCAAATCCACACACCTTTCACTATATACTAAACGATTATACCACGAACACTAGCACATAACACTCCAATAAATATTGAACTTTAGGGCCTGACACTTCTCAAGTCAAATGATGCAAGCAACATCACATAAACATGAATGTGTGTGTGTGTGTATTAATGTGAGCAGTAGTGTCAGGGCGAGGTTGAGACTAATGGAGCTCAAACAGAGACTCCCTTTGAGTCACTCACACACATACACAACATGTCTGTATTATATTCAGCTAGTCATATTAGCATTCTAAACCCCCAAAAATCGAAGAAAATCTAAATAAAAAGAAACACCCAAACATAGTGTCTACACCACAAGCATGCTAGTTTGTAGACTGCGCACTGGCAGTACAGTGAGCTTTGTTGATTGTAACGAGAGTGTTCTATTTTTTTCTGATTTGGCACGCTTGCAGTTTAGACAACTTTATGATTCAAAAAGGCACATTTGAGTTATGACGACTTTGCACTAGGGATGCTCCAATCAGGATTTTTGAAGCCGATACGGAGTACTGATTTCTTGTCATGGTGATTGGCTGATACCGATGCGGATTCTGATGCTTCAAGCTTTATATAACATGTAATAACATTACATAAATAATCACAATAATTATTCCATATACAGTGAACATTTTAATATGCCTTTAAAATGGGGTTCATGCATAACATTATGTATAACAGGTGAGACGAGTCGGCTGCCTCCCCCCTGTCCATCATCACCACCCCATCCCGTATTCGCCGCCCTTCACCAGGCTCCCGACGGGAGTGGGTGTGTGAGAGAGGAGGGGCGCTGAAACAGCCAGGGCTGGCGGCGTGTGATGAGGCGCACCTGATGTGAATAGAGCCTCATCACCGCCGCCGTTAAATGCCGAACGCGCCTCTCCTCGGGAGACCAGTCTCTTCCCCGTGCATGCACGCTGGTGTCCTCGTGGGTCCAGGAAGGGTGCGTCGAGGAGGACTGCCGCACCCATGAGACGGCTGACGGGCCAGGATGCCGGGCCGTCGAATCCCCCAGAAGCGCCGGGAACCTAAGAGATGGACGAAGCCGCGCAAGAGACGCCGCCGCCACTCGCTCCCGGCCCCGAGAGGGGAGCGCGTGCGGCCACCGGACTCCGCCCCTTCCCTGGACCCTTCCCTGATGAACACTACCCTCCTTCACTAGCCCCGCGGCACAGCGAGGACACCAGGTTCCCTGTTTATTTGGACACTTTTCCCCTTGGACACTTTATTTTCCCTGTTTATTGTTTAATAAAAAACCTCTCCGAGGCTTGACGCCACGCCCACTGTGTCTGTCGTTGGCTCCTCCCGCCACACAGGATACTTAATATAAGACAAAAATAAATGCAAAGAAAATGGAGCAGTCTGATGCAACCCACAAGATTTATTTAAACATTATCCAATAGTAAACTGAAGAAGACAAAATAAACGTTTGATCTCCTAAAATTGAGAAGCCGGATGTAACTTAAACATTGTCCAATACAAGTCTGAGCAGGACTAAATTAATAAAAATTTTAAAATGTAAACACCTAAAAGAACTAATGGGAGTAGTTTGATCATTAAGTTTAATTTAACATTGTCCAATGTTAGAGAGAGGACAAAATAAATAGAAACTTTTAAACTCCAACATGGAGAAGTCTGATGTAGCTCATAAGGTTTAATACTGTCCAATATAAGACTGAAGAGGAAAAAAGAAATAGAAACATTTAAACTACTGAAATAACAAAACGGAGTAGTTCGATCACGGCTATGTCCACGGGCGCTGCGGATAATCCGCGGGTCGGGTAATAAAAATGCATTCTAATTATTTGCGGGTGGGTTGCAGGTGGATAAAATAAAGAATAAATTATGCAAATATTAACTACATGTTTTTAAATACATTTTTTCATCAGGCAGACGATTTAATTTGTGTGTGTGTGCTCGGCTGATCGGGAAAGTTGCAGTGACAGAAACGGTGACATTCCAGATAAAGTTTGAAAGGAGTAAAGCCTGTGTTAATGCTATTGAGTAGGCTAATATGGCCAAAGAAGATATTTTGTTTTATAAATGTTCATTTAAAAGCAGCCCACGATCAGCGTATTATGTTACCGTTACCCCTTACGGCTCCAACCTCCACACGGTGCCAACTCACAAAAGACTATTTCTAGCCAAGCAGCGCGGAGAGCCACTTCAGAAACATGCCACGGCTGGCTGGTATAAACACAAGCATTGACTAGAGCGGCCGCGATCAGCTCCGGTTCCCGTGGAGCCGTAACGCGCCGCAGACGCGTGTAGTGATGCGCAGATCAGCTCTAACGTCACTGAATCTGCGGTTAAAAATTAACCATCCATTCATCATATCATAATGCAAAACATACACGACAAATAGCAAATTTCTCATTGTTTCTCGAAACGTCATTGCATTTACACACCGGCAATGACATGACTGCAGCGCCAAATCATTTATGTCCCCACGCATCATGTACGTCCTAACCGGGTGTGTCTCACTCGTACTGGAACGTGAATCTGCGGGCTCTTTGATCACCCCCTGGTGGCTGGCTGCAGTACAGGTCATAAACCCCGCCCTCTCCATGTAAACGAATGGGACTCGAGTCATAACAAAAAAAATAATTATACTTCCAATACAATTTTCCAAAATATGATTTTGGTCATTTAAGGTAGTTGCTATCATGCTGATATATGTTCAATTGTTAGTTTTTGTGGTAAGTTTGATTTTAGCTAGTAATTTGATGCTATAAAAATGGGGCGTGTCGTTGCGGTTGATTGGGTCTGCGGGAGTTTGGGCGGGAGATTGATTCTGCGGCTCCACCTCACGACTCCACTGCGCAGACTCGGGCTCCAAACGAATCTCTACTGCGCAGACTCGGGCTCCAAATGACATCATTTACTCCCGATGGCAGCAGCCATACTGAGATGTTTTGGCTTCACTTTTCTATAATGGAAGGAAGCGGAGACGCGTCATCCATCTTTTTTTACAGTCTATGATCCTAACGCATTGACGTCATCATATTGCGATCGGTTCGTGAGATCGGCCAAGTGTAGCGAGTACCGATCGAGTCATAAAAGTTGATTATCGATACCAATCTCCGGCCGATCGATAGGAGCATCCCTACTTTGCACACTTGCACTTCAGACTGCTTTGCAGAGATGTCATTGTTAACTAAAACTATTAAAAATAATTTTTGGTAATTGAAATAAAGCTGCAGTAAAATAAAATATAAATATTAAATAAAAACTTGGACTGAACTTGAAAATGATAATTACTGCCTTGAAAAATAAATTGAAGTACCAAAATTACTAAAAAATAAAGCGATACAGAAAATTACAAAAATAACTAAAATTAGTTTTCCATAATAGTTTTTCCTTTTAATATAAATATATACTTAAAAGTTGGCAAGAAATGGAAGTATTGCCAATATTGACCGCATACATGACTTAGCGACAGTGTTGTTAGTTTTAATTAACAATATTAAAAATTGTTTCCATTAATTTTAATTTTAGTTTAAATAAAATAAAATAAAATAAGATAAGATATTAGATGAAGGACTTGAAAAACTTAAAAATCAAAAATCTGTTTTGGCAACTACGTGAAATAAGTAAGTTGAAGTCCTAAATTGTAAAAAAAAAAAATAAAAATTATTAAAAAAGAAATTTATTAAAAAATTATTTAAATAAATAAATAAAATGATCATTTAAAATAAATATAATATATAATATAATAAAACAATATGCAATATTTTTAAAAGAAAATAAAAATGACAAAAGCACATAACTAAAATTTCAATGAAAACTGAAAATATAAAAATAAAAGCTACTTAAAAATGAATAAATAATATAAATGATAGTAAATTAACTGCTTATTAAACAAGAAGAAAAACAAGATGGCTCTTGATTATGAGCATTAGTTTTTGATTGGATTGTGAAAAGTCAGAGTTGCATCATAGACATCAAGTGAGTTATATCACAGGAAGAGCAAGTTATGACATTTTGATTTCATGTTGATTTTAAGTGTTCGAGTTTTGTCAACTTGCGCTGTAGACGGAGTGTACTACTACTCACACATTCCATCGCTCTCTCTCATACACACACTCACATCTGCTGTTCGACTCTGGCTGGTCGTTGAGTCTTTCCTACCTAGTCCCATGACGAAAGGTGGGGGGTGAGGTAAGAATTGGACGCTTTATGCCATATGGTCACACACTCTCCAACGTGAACTCCACATAACACACTGACACACAGCTGGACCTGATTAGTGCCTTTGTGTGCGTGTGTGTGTGTGTGTGTGTGCTCACATATTTTCAGGTCTCTCACTCGCTGTTCATCCGTGACATTGGACCTACAGTCATATTAGTGGACTTGTTTTGATATCACACACAACGAAGATGTTACTGTTGAAAAAAGCTACTGCACAACACATAACCTGAAAAACAAAGATAGCATGCAACTGATTATGGTTGATTATAGCAACAGGCATGACTATAAAGAAAACGTCTTTAATGAAGATTTCAGCATGTTATCAGAGACACTGTCTCTAAATCATTAAAGCATCGCCGCTATAGCCATATTTTTGTATAAAAAAAAATGCATCAATTTTAACAATACATTTTAAGATAATTACTGTGCAATGCTATGTTAGATTCAATCTGTATTTTCTAAAATACTGGTTCATGTACGCAATCAGACATATTTGGATGTTATGTCACATCTACCATTGTTTGTTTATTTGTGCCTTGCATACTTTAGGTCCATCTCAAGTTAAAAATATCTTTAAAATGCATCTTGAGACCAATAAATTCTGCTGAATTATGTCCAGCTGATGTTGTTATTGTTAACGACGACTAAAACTATTAAAAATAATTTAACTCAATTAAAATAAAGTTGAGTTAATAAACTTTTCTAAACATGTCTGATCTGGTTAAGGAACATCAATCAACTAATAAAAATATGTTGCTCTCACATATTTACGCCCATACCAATTCATCTAGTACTCTTTAAAGTTAATTGTTTAACATGTTTTAACGATCACGAAAATATACAAAGGTTATACGCAACACAGTGAAATCAAGCTATAGTGACTTTGCTAAACACTGAAGACATTGTGTGAACTGTGCTTCAGTCAACAATTGATTCTTGTGTTCATGGAGCAGATGGTTCATAAAAGTCAAAAATCAAGCAGCTAATGGACACAAACAGTCTGATTCTTCCATTATCCCAAGAGAAAGTCTCTCCTGTTGGGATTACCCTCTAAGTGCTGAAAGAGTAGAGGCTATCAAGATAGTGTGAGTTAACTCCTTATCAGAGCAGTTAAAAGTTTCTGTCGCTGTATCATATTCCCAGCAGACGTGTCCTGAACACCCTATAATCATGACCAAATCAGCAGTGCAAACCCATCCAGTGTGTCAAAGGAATATTCTGGTTTCAGCGGTTCAAGCTGAGCTGAATCGACAGCATTTTTGGCATATTGTTGATTACCACAAAAAATTAATTTCCACTTGTCCCTACAAACCTGGGTTACAGTGAGGCACTTACGGTGTAAGTGAGCATGGCCAATCTGTAAAGGTTCAAATATACACTGCTTCAATAATATAGCCACAAGAAGCTAACTATATACATGTTAACACAGTTAATTAAAAATAACTAAAAAATAAACAAATTTTCCTTTTTTGTGTAAAGTTACATCTAATTTTAAAACTTTGTCGCAATGATAATTCAACAAAACCGTAAAATGACTAGCTTTACAGCTTCAAATAATTGAAATAAAAACCCCTTACTAAATTTATTTTCTCCGTTAAGTTATATCCAATGTTATACAACTGTCATTATGACAATGCAACACCATAAAACCTAAAATGACGATAATTTAAACAGTTTTAAAGTGTCAAATTGAAGTAGAAAGAAGAATGTAAGTATTTTAATCAAATTATAAGCTTGGAGGCAGGACTATGTGTTTGCCTGACCAATAGCAGTTGTTCAAGGGAAACTTGTTTGTAAACAAGCAGTATTTCTAATGCACTGACACACTGCAGCATTTTTCATGTTATTATAAAGTGTAACTCCAAAATATCACAATAAAAACTGTTCAAAAGCATATGACAAGAAGATCATCAATTAATTCCCTAACAAAAAAGTGCTGTGCTGCAATAGTACAATGATGTACCAGATGTTAATACCATGGTATTGTGAATATTTACCATTTTCATATGCTATAGTAGTTATGTCGTACTTTGCAAAGTAACCTAATTCAAAGAATATGGTACCTGTCGATAAAAACATGGTAGTAAATCTTACTGAATCATGTTGTTAACAGGTCTAAAGACAAACTGTGAAAAGTGTTGGTTTCATAAAAACCTGTCCAGTAACCGTAGGTTCCCCTAAAATACCACAGTAACTAACGTTAGCTAACGTTACTACTAGACGGTTCAGATCTCCTTTATATGCTCTCTTAGGGATATACAGTACGATAGTAACTTATTTCGGCGGATATTTACCATGGTAAATGTTTGTAACAATGTACAGTGCAATCCAAAGAGCTAACGTTAACCGTCATCAGAACGCACCGATTAAACGTTAACGTTATAATTCATTGAAATCAATCGCAGTTCTGTTAAAAGAGCAGATACACCACGAGACTGATCCGAATCACTTCCCTCCGCTAAAAAAAGACGGTACTGACTGGATTCTTACCGGTTCTGAAGTCCAAGTCTCCGTGATTTCTTGCTAAAAGCTCCAGAGTCTGTGAGTCCGTGTGAATGACGTGCCAGTTCTTCAGCGTTTTAGTCAACATCAGCAGCGCGAGACGCGCGGGAACCACCGCCGGCGCGTGCACGCTGACAGACACATAGTTAAGTGGCTTAATCAGGTGATTTAGGAACCTTAATAAATAAATAAATAAATAAACGAAAACAAAGATTAAATAACTACCTAAACAAGGGTAGTTCACATATTTAGTTTAAAAAATACATTTCTTGTAAACAATTATTGCAATTTATTAAATAATAGTTGACATTTTCCAATATGACTTGTTTTATGATTCTAACTTTACTAAATTAAAAATAAATAAATAGCCCATTAAACATTTTAAACAGAATGCTTTGGAATGCTTTACTTTATATATATTTATTTTACTTTATATCAGTTATTTTAGTAGGCTATCACTGATATATTATTAGAGTTTTTGTTACTATTTTGAATTAGATTTTTATATTTTCTGTTACCAACTTTTGGTCGTTTTTGTTAGTTAGTTTTATTTTATTTATTTTTTATTATATAAGCATATATTTATTTAGTTTTAGTTATTTAGTACTTCGAGTTAAACTAAACAGAAATGAGAATGATGTTGCCTTGGCCACTGGCTGAAATAAAATATTTTAAAATGTATATATTTTAGTTAACATTTCTTTTATTTCAAGCAACAAAAATGTTTGAATGGTTTTAGTTTTTATTAACTATAATAACCCTGCATCTTGTTTAATTAATTTACTTTATTCTTCTTAAATCATTGTCAATAAACAACATAATCCCAACTTGTGACAACATGCCCCACTATAAAAAAAAAGTACCACCTCAAAGGCAATACCATGAGATACTCTTGGAATACCATGGTATTCTCTGACGTACCGCACTGTACCATGTAAATACCATAGTACATATATAGTAAACAAAGAGGACTACGGTACAAATCAAATCAATGATACCATTACTGAACTTGGACAATTTATATTGCACATACTATCAAAAATCTTTAACAACTAAAATAATTTGGTTAGTTAAGCATAGTTTTTTTAAGCTTTCACATCTGCAGATGAATTGAGCCACCCCCCTCAGACTAGTGTGAAGAGAGAGGATGAGGAGAAAAGACAGAAAGCGAGAGAAGGTGTTCTTTGTGGCCAGAGTGAATGTCTCATTCATGTGTTAGGCAGAGGTCATGACCCCTGAGTTCATGTACTGGTGTGAGTTACGGCCATTACAGCCAAACCACTCACCTGAGAGAGAGAAACGCACACAACGCTTCACTTTGACACTAAACTTGTTACATTCTGAAGAAAATGCTTGCTACAAAGTTGCTAAGGTGTTGTGGCGGTGGCTTACTAGCCCAAAAAGTCCTCTATCCTCAAGTCTATGATATTTTGATTGCCAGATATGGCTCAATTCATAAATCTGTTTGATTTCTTGCCTGTTTTTAGGTTCGAACTCAGTAAAGCAGCAGCACACCTCTCCTGAATCAGAAGCATAAGGAGCACAAATGCATCAGGATGAATTCAAACTCTAAAGTTTGCTTTTAAGTGTTTGCTTAAATGACAAACACCAAATATGAGCAATAATGATGCTGCCTTGGATGGAAAATGTCCTTAAAAGGTACAATATGGAAGAACCGACTCTCAGTTTGAGACTTAAAAAAGGTTGATTTATTTATCAGTGTGTGTGGATCTGTAAACCTAGCCTATAAAATAGAAAATACAGCCCTTGTTACTTATTTTCACCCATTTTTTTAAGGAAAAAAAAAACATTGTTGAAAAATCCAAAAAGTAAAAAAAAAGAAGGTATTCCATATAGACCACCAAACTAATTTGCCATATAAATTTTAATAATTGGAGATAAATAAGAGGTAAAAATGTCTTGACATTTTACCCAACCCGTCAGATTTTCCTACCAGCGCTTACTGCGCATGCGCACATCAATATTTCATCCTTTTTCTCACGCTTAACAACAATATTTAATGTATCTCCATTACGGTAAGCGTAGGTTTAGGGTTGTGGTAGGTGTAGACGTTAATAAAACACAATCTAATAGGTATAAAAAAATTATTTATTGTTGGTTTCCGGTAGCTGTATCCACAATTGAGAATATAACACATAATTACTGTATTTGCATTACTGTAAGGCTAGGTTTAGGGTTGTGGTACACTGTAAAAAATTTGCATTTGGTGGTTATCAGTGTATTTCAAAGGTACAAAACAGATTTCAGTACTTTAATAGGTTGGTATATTAAGATTATATCAGTTAAAGAAATTACGGTATTTAACTGTAAATTTAAGTTAAAACCGTAAAACCTAAAACATTGCTACCGTATTTTTTACGTTAGAATTCTGGTAACCACAGCTGCCAGTTTTTTACCGTAAATTTTACGGAATCTTTTTTACAGTGTAGGTGTAGACATTAATAAATCATAATGTAACAGGTAGCATTTTTCGTTGTCGAATTGTACTACCTACTATTTTAATGGGAGGTAGCTAAATCTGCCAGGGTAGCACAAATCGATAGAACAAAAAGGATTAAATTGAGGGGACAGTAGAGTGTTGTCATTTGATTTTTATTCAAACTTGTATAAAAGCAAACAGGAGTTTATAAAGTTTTACAAAAACAGAAATTATAAAAAGTGCAAATCTAATATTTCATTATCGTTAACAAAACAAAAAATACATAAAACAGGCATAAAAACAAGCATTTCGCACAATATAGTAAAAACAGAGTTGCCCACTATCGCATAGAAATAAATAGACTTCCCTTCAATTCACGTTTACAAATGCATATCATTTCCTTCTACTGTGAAACACAAAATGTGCGGTTTGGAAAAGGCTTGTTTTTCAGAGAAGACATTTTTCTCACTAACAAAGTGGATGGTGAGCAAAAGTGGCGGCCACGTTTTGGAGCAGCACCTGGGTTTTGCAGATGGTTATGTATTCTTTGGCGGCTTGTCTTTATTCCCCATTATGTTTCTGTTGCCTAAAGATTCTTTGTGAGGATAAATCCAGAGGATACAACATAATGCACTGCAAAACGTCCTAAGACAGGAGAAATGGTTAAGATGCACTGTTCCAGCAGTGTATATGTGTTATACATGCAATGTTTTAAATAAAGAATTTGATATTTTGTAATTATTGTGTCTCTTTTAATGGAATGCCAGTAGTACCTATGTAGAGTAAAAATAAAATGAATTCTATATAAAAATGATCAAATCTAATGAAATCTATATTAAAATGAATTACAGTAGTATTGGAATTCATCTTAATTACAGTAACTTACGTTAGACAAGTGAAATGTCTAACAGTGTATGTTACTTATGTATTTCTTATCTAACCTCAGATGGCATCGTTGTATGTTGTGAAGTTTGCAATATAAGTGTGTGACAATGTAAGACTTTCATAATATTTTGGTAATAGAGCGCTGCAAGAATGAGTCGTAAAACCTGGAAGTGAGTTTGAGGTCTGTGTTTAACATAAGCTCAATATATTTTCACATTTTATTCTACAACATAAAATCAGTAATACCCCACTCGTGATTATTTGAACCTTTTATGTATGTGTCTTGAAAAAGGTGGTTGCTAACAAGTGGCTAAATGGGACTACAGAGCTTGTCAGGGACATCAAAATCTCATCTCTAGTCTGCTTTCACAGCCTTTTGAGTTTATAATAATACTTCCTAGTTTTAAATAAATACTGAAAGAGTTGTCGGAAGCATAAAGGTTGTGAAAAGTCATGTGACTGTTTATAATTCGTTTATAGCTTTTGTTTGGTTTCATACTTCTGGTAACTCTGTTTAGGCCTTCAAAACCAGTGTTCATTGGTGAAGATCATCTTGATGAATAAATGTGCAAGAATCATAAACTTTTGTCAGTCACTGCGCTTAATTTCTCCAATTAGGACAGCGTTTTAGTGCCACGTTAAAAAAAAAATCATCTAAAATTACGAGAATGAAGTTGAAATGTTTCGAGAATATAAATCGTAGAAATTAAAGTTATAATATTTTGAGAATATAGGCCTAGATTGAGAGCACCGGGAGAAGTTGCCAGGCCACCGGAAATTATTTGAATATTGTTGTGTCCGAGCGCCCGCATCATTTTACTGGGATGAGGAAGAGGACACGTGGAAACAGCCTAATATCAAAAATATGATATTTATTAACAGACTGAACGGAACAACTTTTTATCTTAACGCTCTCTTATTTAACCCTTTTTTAATACACTACAAATATATGTGAGATTATTAGCAGAAATCATACCATGTGTCATACTCGCGGGGACAGTATGCTCGGAAATAATATTTCATGTCTTCGATTGCTGGCTAGTGCGCCAGCCCTCTTGTGCTTTTGGTACTTTTAATATAAAACATAATAGGCTAATTAATAGGCTAATATAATCTCAAAATATTATAACTTTAATCTCGTAATTGCTACAGATTCTCGTAATTTTGACTTTATTCTTGAAATATTTTGACTGTATTCTCGCAATATTTCGACTTTAATCTTGTAATCTTAGATATTTATTTTTTTAACGTGGCACTAAAACGCCACCGTACGCCAATAACCCAAGGGAAGCAAGGGAAGCAGGATGATATGAACTTCCTCGCTGGACTACAAAAAAACCCATCACTGCAGCATTTCATGTCAGATCACTTAATGTGCATTTCTTCAGAATTTTCTCATTCCTTATTTGAATAATGCACAATTTTCAGTGAAGTGAGGAGATTAAAGGGATAGTTCTTCACCTAAACATAAAAATTCTGTCATCATTTACTCACCCTCAAGTTCCAATCCAGTTTGTTTCTTCTGTCGAACACAAAAGAAGATATTTTGAAGAATGTTGGTAACTAAACATTTGATGGTCCCCCAATGACTTCCATAGTATATTTAAGAATGTGCGTAACTCTTTGGTTACGCACATTCTTCAGAGTATCTTATTTTATGCCCAACAGAAGAAAGAAGCTGGACTGGAACTTGAGGGCGAGTAAATGATGACAATTTTCATTTCGGGGTGAATTATCCCCTTAAAAAGCAAAAGAAAAGATACTCCTTTAATTTGATAAAATAACACTAAAATAAGTTTCCAAAGTGCTGTTCACACATAACCATCTTCTAACAGATCAGCCTTCATTCAAACCACATCAGAATTGCTTTTCGTTTGAGTATGTGTCATTTATATCTGTGTAAATATGTGTTACTTAATTTTTTTCTTGTACTTCAACAGTTGTTTTCACTCTGCATTTATATTTTGAGAGTGTGAGCATGTTTCTTGCAAAGCGGTTTGTCCTTTTTGGAGAAGAAGGTCTGACCGTCCAGACTGACGCTGCACACCTGAAGAGAACACAGCGGACATTCATCACACAGCACTCGGTGAACACACAAACACTCTCAGCTGAGCCTGAACACACACTTACTGAGCACACGAAGCAGGTGTCGTGCCAGGTGCCGCCCAGGGCCTCCAGAAACTTGTCTCCTGCTTCTATCGGGAAATCACAACCACGGCAGCCCGTCCCAAACAGACTGTAGTAATCTAAACACACAATTACAAAACCATTAAAACATCAACTCAGAGACACTTTAACTATCAGCTTTGTCTCGGATGTTTCTTCTAAAATTCCTTAGTTATAATTAAAATACACATAAAACTGACAATTGTTGAGTACACAGCTAAAAAGTTAATCTGCATAGTATAAACGACTGTTCAAAAGATTTTTGTAAGAAATTAATGCTTTCATTCAGCAAGAAATTGATCAATAACAATTGACAATAAAGACATTTATAAGGTTACAAAAGATTTGTATTTCAAATAAATGCTGCTATTCATCAAAGGACCCAGAAAACTACAAATGCATCATGGTTTCTACAAACATATAAAGCAGCAATTAAACAAATCAGCATATTATGATTTCTGAAGGATCATGTTACACTGAAGACTGGAGTAATAATGCTGAAAATTCAACTTTACGTCACAGGAATAAATTACATTTTACTATATATTCAAATGGAAAACAGTCATTTTAAATTGTAATAATATTTCACAATATTACTGTATTTTTCATCAAATAAATTTCCACAAGAAACATCTGAGAATTTGGAGAATTAATTTACTCTCTGCTTAAGCTTATTAATGTCTAACATAAATAATTTGGATATAATTTGTGAATCTTTTCCTTTCCCATGATTATTGTTCCAATGATTATTGAGGAAAATGATCTGTTAATGTCTTAATGAAAATGTACAATATACAATAAATGCAGAAATACCATTGGTTCAGTTTTAAAATAACAGAAGTCTACAGAAAGTAATAGACAAACAAACACCTCTCTCGCAGTACGGCTCTCCATCCTCAAGATGAAAAGTATCGTTTCTTATCGGTTGCTGGCAGGATGCACACAGGAAACAATACACATGCCAGGTTTGCTTGAGTGCATTGATCACTTCCTGTTAAAACACAACATCATCATCATCTTTACATATACACTTCCAGTCGAAAGTTTGGGGTCACCAAAAATGCATTTATTTGATCAAAACTACAGTAAACACAGTAATATTATACTTTAAGTATTATTACAATTTAAAATAATTATTTTGTATTGTAATATATTTTAAAATGTGACGCAAAGCTGAATTTTCAGCATCATTACTCCAGTCTTCAGTGTCACATGATCCTTCAGAAATCATTCTAATATACTGATTTGCATTCTTTTATTATTATTATCAATGTTGAAAACATTGCTGTTTTCATACTGCTTACTATTCTTGTGGAAACCATGATGCATTTTATTTTATAGAATTCTCCAATGAATAAAAAGTTCAAAAGAACAGCATTATAGAAATCTTTTGTAACGTGTTTAATGTGACTTTTGGGTAATTTATTGCATCCTTGCTGAATGAAAGCATCAATTTCATCCACTGACCCCAAACTTTTGAATGTACATGCACATACTGTAAAATAAAGACAAGAATGTTTAGGCAGCCCTAAAAGACATTAATGTCTCTCTGTGTGTGAATATGTTTGTTTAAATGAGCCAAAAGCTCAAGCAGGCAGTTAGAGATGGAGTAGATTTCATGTTTGTGAAACACACGGTCACGGACCCCCAGGATTTTGTACTGGCAGCGTGCGCAGGTCGGGGCGAAGAACTCCTCATAGCAGTGCTGACAGTAAACAGAGCCCTGTTCCTCCACAAAACCCAGCTCGCTCAGAGACACACTGCAGTGAGCGCACGTGAACTCCTCGGGATGCCACGATCTCCCCATCGCCATCAGAAACGGCCCCCTGAAACACACGTATATGCGTATAAAGGATAAAACACACATGAAACAGCAGCATGATTTGTGGTTAAATGTTGTGTTGTGTCCAATTTGCAGTTTACTCTGGCAGAGAAAAGCCCACCTAGACAGTACGAGACCGACAAGCCAAATTAGCCAGATTTTCCATCTGGCTGAATTTCCATCACCATTTTCCAAAAGTAATAAGGACTGTACAGTGAAACCTTCAATGGGTTGCACTTTTGTAGCCAGTATCTTGAATCAGAAAATTATGTGATATTGTGTGTTTATCCCCCACAGCCTTGTTTTTAGTTTCATCTTTCATACAGTACACCCCACTGATCTATATAAATTATTTGATGTATTATATAATCAAATAGACAGGTAGAGTCACAAACAAACAGCCTGCAATTCCATGTGTTGCCACTAGTTGTGCATAAATGACACACTTCATCTCAGTAATGCTTCAGCAAAGATCTGAATCTCCGATGGAATTCAGCGTGCAGGTGAAACAGAGAATCTGGTGTAATGTTTACTCTCTTCTGGAATAAATACTCAGGGTTTAATTTGCTAAATGAAGGCTCTGTGAGAAGAGGCCTATTCCTAATTACTGTCTCTCTCTCTCTCTCTCACACACACACACACACGCACACAGGTAATAAAGTCTACACTTTCCCATCTCATTTGCCGCCGTGTGTGTGTGATATCTGGTGTGTGTTACACAGGTGTGTGTTTCTCGTTGGATAAGGTGGCCACCGTTCGCTCTGTGAAAGTAAGAGGTGAGTTTAGAGTAACTATTGCTATTAAATATCGCTCTTAAGCTAATCATCTCATTTTCAGAGTGAAAGAGAGAGAGACAGACGGAGGAAAGATGGAGAAACAGAAGATCTAATGCAAAATCTACTGAGCTGCCTGCTTTGTACAGGTCAGTTGGGTCTGTCACAAAAAATGTATCTGTGAAAAAAAAGTATGGTATTTTTAACTTCTGCAATCCGACTGTTGCACTCCATCGATTTCAGTAGTAAGTCACTTACAGTAGCCTGTTACTAAGCTAACATGATAAGTATACTAAAAATAGATTGACATGTCTATACTAACTGAAAATACATTCTAAATGCAGTTATTTCATGCTTTCATCGAGGACAAACTTAGTGCACAACAAATTCATTTGTAAAATACTATACTTTTTACAAATGCATTTGGGGAAGGATGAAATATATATATATTCATCGTTAAGAAAGTACACTGGCTAGGTTCTTAATTCCATCAACATGTTTGAAACTTGTTAAAAGTGATTTTCACACATACACACCCATATAAACTAACTGGACAAAACCTTTGAAAGAGGACGCCACTTCATTACCCCAATGACATGTCCATGCTCACTCAGCCCAACAACTAGTGTCAATAAGGAATGAATGAAGCAACTCATCTTATGATCCTGTAGCTGTATGCAAGCCATATAATGTATGTCTGTGAGGATTGTTTGTATTGTATGTTGTCATATCTAAGTAAACAAGGCCGCTGTACGAGTTCTCACCTAAGACTGTGGCACAAGAGACAATATCACATTCTGTGTATTCATACTTTTTTGTTCCTTCACCCCTTAAAAGTCTCTTAAGTATTGTAATAATGTGATTTTAACATCGGCCTAAATATAGGCTACAGTATGTTCAGTGAAGGGGGCTTGATAAATCAGTCTCTCCTCACCTTAACTTTCACGAGCTGTGAAATTCACCAACAATCGGTTTATGCTGAATGAATTCTGCATTTCAAAAATTAAATAAAAGAGTGGATATTTAAAGTGTACTTAAGTATACTTGGAATAGTTCCACTTTAACACAAACAAGTATATTTAATACAACTTTAGTTGAACTTCAGCACTGCTTTTGCACAACTAAAATGCATTTTGTTCCAATTTAGCAGACTTTAAGTATACCAATTTATAGTGTGCCACAAATATATTTAGTTATACTAAAGTACATACGAATAAATTGTACTTAAGTATACTATTTTTTTTCACTAGGGTAGTTATCTATAAAATAATAATTATAATATCTATAATATAATAATAATGAAATATTCCATTTTATTATTATAAATTATTATTATCCAGGAAATATGAATTATTTTATAAATAATCTGTTACTTAATTTAACTAATATATAGTATTAGCGATAATTATATTAACATAGTGATATTACAGTATATTAATGATAATTAATAAACTTGAAAAATTATCCAAGAATCCAAAAAGTATATCTCTTGTTTTTCTCACCATCTTGCATATTTTTATTTGCACAGAATTATGAGATTGCCTTCTCCATGAAGGATATATGAGAGGCTGCTTTAGGCATCCATGATTCCTTATAATGCTTACTACATAGGCATCTCACTACAGTATGTATTAGATCAGAATCATAAAGAGCAGATTTGAGGGTAATTGAGAGGTCGTATGGACGCTTGTGAGGAAAGCTAATCATTATGAACATATGTTATGTGACATTTACATGGAAAAACTCTACTAATGACTTTGTGATTCTATGAATATTACATCCTGTAATAGTGTGCTAGAGGTGCAGAGAAAACGAAATGTCAGTGTCAGTATTTGTTCAATTAAAATTGGAAGGCTGACAACAACAACGAAGCAATAGTACCAGCTGTTGTTAAACATGTTTTCAAGTATCACATTAATTTTGCTTTTTGCATTTTTTATATTGTGCATCTGTTCCAAAAGGAGGTGAGTTGCCTACCTAGACAGCATTGTAGAGAATCATAAGCATAATCCCAACAAGGGATTGTTTGTTCCAAAAGTAGGTGGCAGCATTATGTAGCCTTCTAAGATACCTTATTTTGGACAAATCTAATTTATACAAAAATGTATTTTTCACTGAATACTAGTTTGCGTACCTGATGATCATGTCGCAGTGAGCACACACAGGAGTGCGTGTTCCAGCAGGGATATGTTCTGCCATCTGGACCAATGAGGCTTCGTCTTTGGGGTGTGGGCGGGGCATGGCCCGGTCCAAGGCAGGGCCTAAAGGAGTACAGCTGCTCATAACACCAAAAGTGGGAGTGATAAAACCTGCCAAAGACACCAACACACAAAGATACACAAACACTCGTTAGAGCTTCAACTCGTCCACCCCCCTTAGTTAATGTTGTTATGTCCGACAAGCCATGCCGCTCTCACGCCACACATCACGTTCTCACGCAGTGAAAAATACATCACGGAGCAAAAAGGAAACTGACAACACACCGACAGACAAGACAGAGCAGGTTACATCAAACTCCCAGCGAAGGGTAAATTATTACAATTATGAAGTATTAATACTTAACCCTAACCCTAAAATATAATATATATGACCACAGATATGACACAAAACAAAGATATCAATTAGTCATCCATAGGGGGAAAAAAACTGGTGTAGGATTTACTTTAAAACTATTTTCACTCAGAAATTGCTAATAAATTTCACAATTTATTACAAATAAAGGGCAAATAAAATAGAATTAAACATGAAACTCTTAAAGGCAGGGTAAGCAATTTCTGGAAGCCAATGTTGATATTTGAAATCACCAAAACAAACACGCCCCTACCCCAAAAGGGTCTCGCCCCTATTTTGATAGCTCCGCCCCACATATATGTAGCCTATGCAACCCAGGCAACGATTAGTTCTGTGAAACAAGCCGGTTTTCCACCGAAATTACCTGGAACAATATGTCCCAGGAACTTTTTTCCCCCCAAAGTTCCGAGAAGATTAAGCAAATAGTCTGGTGATGTAACATTCAGTCTGCGTGCGTGCGTTTCTTAATACCAAGTAGAAAATTTCGGACTTGCATCCTCGGTAGTTAGACTCGGGAGTGTGAACTCACGCGGACGGAACGACGCAAGTCCGGTAATTCTACAAAAGAGCAGCGAACTTGATAACATCAGTCAGCTCGCCTTGGCTGCTGCAATCTTCCTCACTGCATTTACAGACGAAATATATCAAACATTGCCTCTTTTCATTTTCATTTAAACATATTAATAGAACAATAGAATAAAGACCAAAGATTACCTGTTAGATTTACCCAAACAAATTATATTTTATGTTTATCCACTACAGAGACATCAGAGCCAGCGGCAAATGTCAGAAGGACTAGCTGAGGTTATGCTCCTCTCTTCGGGATACATGAGCACTGAGCGCCCGGTGATCGTGTGGAGCTCACGGCTCCAAAATCGGCGAAGCACATTTTCAAATAGGCGCTGTTTGTATAAATAAACCGCTTCCTACTTCTTGCCTTAATCGTTCTGCAGACGTTTTCCTCTTTTGTTTTTTATCCGCCATCTCTATCTTTCTGTCGCTCGGCTCGGCTGTTCACTGAACACTCTCTCCTCCACATCATGAGTAGACACGCCCCTTACTGCTGATTGGCTACAAGTTTGTTTTGGTACTCGGCCCCGACTCAGTTTTCTAAAACGTTTTTGAAGAAAAAATCTAAAAAGAAAAAATTCAAAACAATCAATAAAACCAACAATAGTACCTCAATGATACAAAAATAACTAGGGCTGCTCTCGACTAAAGATTTTTCTGGTTGACTAGTAGTCATTCATTTTAAGCATTAGTCGACTAATCAAACGTTTATTAATAAACCATTTAAATCATTATAATGAGCCTTTAATTGCCTACATGAATTGCTTAAGCACACATAAAAGCTTGCCACGGCACACTGGCAGAAGTAATGATTATGAATGTGTCAGGGGAAAACAATAATGAAGCTGCATTAACATTTGAATAACGTATTGATAAACTAGTGCTTTCTTTGTTTTCAGTTTAAGAGATGAAATCGGCGACACTGACTCTTCTTCATCTCTGCAGAAGTGGATGCACCTGTATGCATGTTTTATACATAATCGGAGAATATTTGTTTTCCATTTGAACTGGTTAATTTGAAAGCAGACATTTCGCTCTTAGGCTAGATATGTTTTTATATCTGTAAGCCAAGTATACAGAGAGTTCCGCGCTCAATTTCACAGACCGAGACAGCAGAAAGCACATCCTGTTTGCTTTCATTATTTTACAAAAGCGCAATGTTTTGTTGTTATTGTGAGCGCACAAATAAATGAGTCTTACAGATTTGAAAGATGTATTACTCTTATCTGTATGATCAAACATGAGGGACTATTTTAAGTAGAGCTTATGTAAAGTATGTAAAGTTTAAGATGATAAGCCATATTTGAGGTTGATGAATGACAGGTGAGTGTTTGGATGTCCTGCCTGATGTACTGTATTACCACAAAGACCAGCCGTTAACGATCTGTCCGTCACAGACTGCGTGACTTCGCCTGTGGATTTTTTTTTTTTTCTGTGACTAAGCGACTAAGAAAATTTTGGTCGACCAAGCCTCCTCTGGTCGACTAACGGTTAGTCGACTATTAGGGGGCAGCCCTAAAAATAACACTGTTTAATACAATAATAATTGAAAGAAATGTGGTGAAATTTCTTTGCACCAAACTAAAATTTTTACGTATTTTTTTTAAATAGATGAATTAGTGTGTCTGAACTTTAGATTTGCAGTATACACAGAGCAGCATCATATACCACAGCGCTGGGGTCAGTATGTGGACAGGAGAGAGGCTGGATCTTCAGTCATGAGGGGATATTACCTGCTGTGCTTCTGACAGGCGTTCCCGGGGCTTTGATCATGGTCTTTACAGGACAGGTGACATGAGCGCTGGGCTGAGAATCATCCAGCTCCTCACTGAGACACCAAACACAGAGAGAGAGAGAGAGAGAGAGAGAAATAAATATAAGGGCAAGACAAGAAGAGTGCAAGTGAAAGTCAAACGGCATACTACCTAATATTTCTTAAAGTATAAATTATATAAGGTTATTTGGTCATTAATGATCAGAGTCTGATAGCCCCTCACCACCCCCTATGTAATTGAAGCTGTGACAGTTGAGTGCATTAAAGTGTCCAATGTTCAACACTTAATTTTTCAGTTATTTAAGTGCATCATCCAGGTATTTAAAGTGTACTTTTTCTTTTTGTAATTTTCAGTGTGAACGCACTACTTGCACTATTTATACAACAAAACTTCACACAATAGTGCACAAGTATGCAAACTGGGATGCACCTACTGTGTATATGTTACCGTTCAATATTTTGGAGTCATTCAAAAGAAGTCTCTTATGCTCATCAAGGCTGCATTTATTTATCCAAAAATACAGTAAAAGCAGTAATATTCTGAAACACTATTGTCATTTCACAATCACGTCATTTATATTTTAACATATTTAAAAATGTGATTTATTCCTGTGATGCAAAGCTGAATATTCAGCATCATTACTCCAGTCTTCAGTGTCACATGATCTTTCAGAAATCATTCTAATATGCTGATTTGCTGCTCAAGAAACATTTCTGATTATTATACAATTGGCACCCATTCACTGCAGAGGATCCATTGATGAGCAAGTGATGTAATGCTACATTTCTCCAAATCGGTTCTAATGAAGAAACAAACTCATCTATAGCTTGGAGTACATTTTCAGCAATTTTTTTGGATCAACTACCGGTATTACTTTAATCATTGCATACTGCAAACTGTTTCACATGATGGTTAAGTATGCAGTATGCCAGTGCTCCACTGTAAACAGCTAAAGCCACACGCAAACACAGCTCATTTCTACTGTACCTACAGTACAGACAGCCATTCCATCACAACGCTCATTAAACACACAGCAGGTCTGCTTGTGCCGTCCAGCAGCTTAAATTTAGCGAGGCAGGAAGTGAATATTGATGGACAGGAAGACAGAAGTTTGGCTCCGAGCTAGAAATCTTGGGTGGCCGTCACAAACGCACACATTCATACCCACACACATCGTACCACCCCGATTTTCTGCCACACAACTGCGCTCTGTCAATCTCTCCTGACTAATTACAAGCCCCCGGAGACTGAATGTTATGGAAACTGCAGCCATAGAAACCGAAAGGTCCACCGTTCAGCTCTGAATCTGGACGCTGATGAGATATTCCACACTGAAATGCATTCACAAAAATACAAACAGCCACACTCATACAGTAAATGTCAGAAAAGACGTTTGTACAGTTTTAAGTGATAAAACAACAGATCTAGTCGTTGGAAATGAAGTCAGTGTTGTGTGTTTGTTTGTGGTTAGAGGATCATCTGAATGTTGGTTAATGTGATTCTCTACACCTGTGGTTCGGACACCTGTGTAAACCTGAGGATGACTTCATACAGCCACTAAAAATCACCAAAACACCAGCCGATAAAAAGATGCGGAGCATGAAGAAAAGTGAAGCTTGTGAAGAGAAAAGATCCTGCAACAATTGAGACACACATACAGTGTGTGGACACACGATTTGATATTTTGTTATATAAAGTTATATTATTACATATTATTTAGTTATATTAAGTATTTTTGGGGCATTATATTACCTAAAAGAATTATAGGTATGGCAGGGTTACTATCAAAAACTAAAACCTTTTATGAGAAAAATAATAATAATTACTTGAAATAAAACAATGAAATAATAAAATAAAAAAACACACACACAAAAAAAAGAGAAATAGTGTCTTGGTGACTAGAAAATAAGTTTAATTTGAAAATAACTAAAAATAAATAAACAAAATATAATATGATAAATACTATATAGATTTTTTTAAGTAATAAAAATGACATTTGCGCTAAAATTAAAGTGAAAACAGAAAATACAAGATATTAACAAAAACTAGTATGGTATATTATCAGTGATACTAAATTATCACTGGGTTAAGGAATGGCAATTACAGAAAGAACCACACACACACACACACAAAATCAATACTTAATATATAAGTGAACTGATTAAAGATACTGGCAAATACAAAGAATATAATATCATAATTTAATAATAATAATAATATATAATTTCTATATGATGTATATTAATTTTACATTTTTAACGAATTCAGTTCAAATTAATGCATTATATTACGGATACATTGAACTGCTTTATTTTTTTTTTTGCAACAGGTCCAAAGTACCACAGTTGGAAGTTTTTTAGGTTACACTTTATTTCGATAGTCCACTTTAGACATTCTACTAACTATAAGTAACTTTGTAACTACATGTCAACTAATTCTCATTAATTTGCAACTGCATGTCTACTAACTCTCAGTAGGGTAGGTTTAGTGCATATGATATACAGAATATATTAAGCAGACAGTCTACTAAGTGTTACCGTTTTTTGTTAGTGAAACTGATAATTCTCCATATTCAGTAAAGGAATAAGAGACATCTGTAGACGAATGCTAGCAAATTCTTCCATGATCTGAAAACAATCGTGGCAGCAGGATACAGCACACACAATTGAATCACCTTTATTCTGTGAAGATAAACTGAGATCCACACAAACACACAGAGGCACAACAAAAAACAGACACAGGTCCCGTCTCCCCAGTTATAAGCGCGATTGTTACTGCTCTCAGCCAATCAGATTCATTACAGAGCAAATAATCCAATCAGAGTGGAGCAGCACAGCAGGCTAATCAAATGAGAGAGGAGCAATCGGAAAACACACAGGAAGTTCTCCATCACACACATCCATGTGCAGAGGAAATCTGTCAGTGTGAACCTGATCATAGTGATCTGAGCCCATTTATCATTATATATTTAGACAAAGACATGATAGATAGATAGATAGATAGATAGATAGATAGATAGATAGATAGATAGATAGATAGATAGATAGATAGATAGATAGATAGATAGATAGATAGATAGATAGATAGATAGATAGATAGATAGATAGATAGATAGATAGATAGATAGATAGATAGATTTTTTACAACGGCCATTTTTGAACTGACCATCAACCCTGTAACATTTCCCATGGTTGCTGCTTATAAAGCATGTTTTGAAAGATTTTCACCATGTTCTCAGAAAAAAGTTATGTAAATCAGACAAATGAAACCTTTAGAATATAGATTAAAATAAAACTGTAAAGTTTGGTGTATGTACAGTAAGTGCTGCTGAAGTAAAGACTCTGATTTTGAAAAAAAAAAAATCTTTAAAGATATGTATTGTAATTAAAATCTACATATGCAAATGAGGGAAAAAATGTGATAAATAAATGTGTATTTGTGATGCTTTCATTCCACTAGAAAGAATTAGTGCTGCTCTCTGGTGGCAACAAATGAAAACTGCAGCAGTTCAATAATGAAATCACTGAACACTGACACGAACAAGGAGAAAATACACAACAGAAAATCTTCAGAAAATACACGCCACTTTATTCTATTTTGCTACATAAGAAAAACTAGGTGAGGAAGGAATTAAATCATTAATTAAAATAAAATGTGAAGCATAAAATAAAAAATTCAGCAGAGTTTAAAAGAATGTTCTGGGTTTAAAACTTGCTGAACAGCATCTGTGGCAGGCTTGTCGTAGAAAATACAAATGTATAAATAATCTAATTTTATGAAAATAAATATGACACTTACAGTAAATGCCCATCATTTTAACAAAAATAATAGTTAAGAACTGCAAGAATTAAGCACTTTCACAAAAATATGAGCTGCACATTTCCTTATCATATAAGTGCCTTACTGTAAAAACAGATGAGGTGAATTTTTTATTTTTTTTTCAGTGTTAATCGACAGATGCTGTGTGTAGTTTAACTAGTTTTTAGCCCAAAATGTTCCTTTAAATAGGAATCAAAAGACCAAAAGCTGAAACATCACAGAAAGGAAATAAGATCCAAGCCACACGTATAATACAATACTGTAGTGCAACTAATAAACTTCACTAATAAAAATCACTAAATTTAAATTAAACACGACACGAACACACTTTACAGAGCTCATGTTGCTGTTTCTTGTGACAATTCTGACCCACTCAAAACTGCAGTCGTATTTTTACAGTATCTTTTCAGTTTCCAACACGGAAACGTTCCACTCAGAACCCGCTCACACACACACACACGCACACACACACACACACACACACACGCACACACACACACACACACACACACACACGCACACGCACACGCACACACACACACACACACACACACACACACACACACACGCACGCACACACACGCACGCACACACACGCACACACACACACGTCTACACCAGGCTGAGGACGTTGAGGGTTCGAGCAGACACTCCATGGTGCCAGTTTCTGAGTTTATGATATTTAGGTCCAATCTCAGCATTGATCTTCACTTCCCTGTTTACAGAGAATGAACAAGAGAGAGAGAGACAGAAACAAAGACAGTATGAAGAGCTGTAGAAGTGAATGTCTTCAGCACAGAGATACTGCAAACCATGCAGACGGAAATGCCACTGCACACGAGTTAAACTCACTTCTGTAACTCTGTCCCAAACCAAGCTTCAGTGTATTACTCAAATACACATAAAGAATACACAGCACACACCGTATTTTCATAATAATATTGCTTTTTCTTTGAAACCTCACAAACTATGAATTCACCCACATAAAACAAGACAAGTTATTACACGACAACATCAACGGCAAACCAACAACAGTGCAAGATTACTAGAATAACTCTCAGTTTGGGGCTATGAATAAAATGTAGGTGTTTTTCGCCTTCTCAAGTATGAGCTCCATACTATATCTTACTATATAAGCCACAAATACCTCATACATGACACTCAAAAAACCCCAAAAACTAATCCTTTACTTAAAGCCCATGTATAATACATTATAAAGGTAATCGTAATGTGCATTGTAATGTATTATATGTTTTCATAAATAACAAAATAACCAAAGTAAACATGCATTTTAATATCTTAAGGTTTATTTGTCATATATTTTAGTGCATTACACTTTCTAAAATATTATAATTGCTTACAATTATTAATGAGATCATACAATGCATTATAAAGTGTGATACAAGGCATAATAAATGCATTAAAACTACTTTTATAATGCATTATATATAAAGGATTTAGGTAAAGTGTTTTAATTAATGTAATGCTTTGTTTCAATAAACTGCTCCATTAAAAAAAAAATGTAAGCGCCAGAGCTTTAACAGAAACACCACAAAATAACAGGCCAAAGGACGCTAAATCAAATCACAGCACACAAACACCCTCAGACAAAACCTGAACAAATCTTCATCACAAAAACAAAAAACACACACTCCAAAACAGCTGATGAGCAGAGGAACTTACTTTGCTGTCTTCTTCTCTGACTCAGCCTCCTGTGCACGATCTGAAACACAGAAATATGATACAGAACACATTTAATACGACACGCTTTCATGTGATAGAGGTGTAATAAAAGACATTCTCTTGCTTTCTCCCATCTGTTTCTCTCTCTCTCAACTTCAGTTTAAAATGTCTTGAGCTCAAATTCAGTATTGAAGGTTTTCCACACAATGGGTCTCATTCGTGAAACATGAGCAGAACAAAATGGTTCATAAAACCACTGTTAAACAGTAAACAGTTGCCTTGTAGCCTATTAAATGCAACAATTTATGTAAAAAATATTTTCTGACTGATTTTATTTTCTGATTAGAATCATTATTAAAATAATACAAATGCATTATAATAAAAGGAATAAAATAAGATTTAAAACTAATATTTAAATTCACCGAATTCAGATTCCGTGCCGGTGATTTGGGCCAGGATACGGAACGAGCGGGATTGTGAAGTTCCTGTCCGTGGGCGCCAGTCCTCTGTGTCCTCCATGATGCGTTTCCTGCTGGCATCACCGTGAGTCGGGACGTGGTAAAACTCAATGTCTGTCTCTGTGATATGTTTACGAGGAAATCTACATACACACACAGATACTGTCAGTCTCTTTTACATATAATCATTCTGTATATCATATGCACAATTCAACAAAAATACCAAACTGCATAGCCTATCAAATGCACAAAGCAACTAAGCATTTGAGAAATAAGGGCACTGCTTGTTCTTCGTTCTTTACCTGTTCATTGCAGGTTTTCTAAAGGATGCATAAAAAGGAATAAGACAAAACATTTCAATCATTCATTCTCTTTTAGAAGGGTTTTACTGATGGCACACACATTACAGATGTACTCACTTAAACACAGCTGGAGGACCACTATGAAGAATAAAATAAAAAAAATCTGTCATTACACAGCCTAACAGACAGGCTTTTGGAGGCATTCAATTCAAATATTCCCTTACAAAAATGCACCATGGTAAAAAAATGCACCACGTTCACTGATTATGGTGACAAAAACTCGCTCGGAAAACACCTCAAAAGTAGTCTTTTTGCACCGCCTGAGTCAGTATTTCGGATAATAGGTAATATTAACCCCTTAACTGTCACTCACAGTTTTTAACATAGAGATTATAGAGCACTATTCAAACTTAAATTTTTATAATTCATGAACGAAAACATTTTGTAACATGATTTGTATGTACCATTTCCATGGTAATGCAATGTCTGCTTTTAAAATGGGTTTCAAAGGATGAATTTTGAGATTTTAAGTTTTCAACTGATATGTAATTTCTTATGATTTCTAAAGCGTGATAGGGAAAAAGGCAACTAAGAAGACTGTCTGTGACAAAGGTCAGAACTCCTGTTATGATGTAGATTTTTCAGGTGCACACAAAAAGGTGGAAAAATATCTATTTAGGAGTCTTAGACCTTTCCAACGATAAATAGTTTGTCATGATTAGATTAGGATTTAATTGTAAAATAGTGAAGTAAACACCCGTCCCACAGAGGCTGTTGAGTTTTAAATCCTCCAAAGGAAATGAAACAAATGAAAGCAGAAACGCATGAGACCAGAAGATGGTGCTGCTGCACGTGGAATAAAACACACGCAACAGGTTTGAGAAGAAACTCATCTGGACCTCTGTTATCCATCAGTCAATCTAATCTCTCAAAAACATTTTCACGTCTGGGACATACTGATCGTACCAAAGCTCGTCTATACTGACACGTACAACATTCATAAGCTGTCAATAAATCAGCGCGGATGAACGGTGGGACGAAAGAGAGTTGGCAGGGCTCGTCTGTGTTTGACAAGCTGCAATTAAACACCTCTGACCACTGCAATACAACACGACACAGATGCACATAACATGCATATCGTCAAACTCACGTCAACACACTCATGCAAAACAATGAACCACAAATCCAGCTTTGCTTTGCTTTACTTGAGTGTGCTGCTCTGCTTAAAAAGTCATTACTGTTACATCCCTGCTTTAAAAACAAACAATAGAACCATCACAGAAAACTTGAATTTCCACTACAAACCATCAACTTTTAACAATTAAAAACATCAAAAAATGGTTCCCTGTAGTGCATTAGTATTTTGGGACATAGGTATGTTGGCCACCAATAGGTAACCAATTACTAGACCCACAGGGTCCATACAATTTCAATTAAATCAATACAAGTCCCATTATAACCAGCAAAACCATTACTAATTTTGTGATGGTGTCAATTGTTTTTTTCAGCAGGGTGTGGTGCTACACTAATAAAAATATTTATTTTTACTTAATTTGTTTTACATGTGCCATAGTAGTACAAAAGATGTTTTAAGGACTTTGGAAAACCATGTAAATCCTAGCAGGCTACATGAACATGGTGATCCTTCAGTACATTATTCATATTAAAATACCATGACATCACCATCTGATACCACTGTACTGTGATACCAATCTTGAGTACAATGTAAATTAGACTACATTAATTACACTACAAGTTACACTAAAGTTTAATACTAAGTGGTTCTTCACAGTGTTAGTTATATTCATAAAGAAATGCAAAGCTTCTTGGGAAAACAATGTTTTCACTACAAATCATGGCAATATTTACAACACACACACACAATGAAAGGAGCATCAGTATGGTACTGACTTTGTGGCTGGAGTCACCTGCTGAAGAGAACATATGAGAAAAATAACCATTAAGCTCATACAATCATCTCATCATCACTGGCTGAATATACATAACACTGATTCCTGAAGCCCTCTGAGACAGACCAACAGCTGAAAACACCCTGCGTGAAGCATTAATGTGAATGGATACGTATTTTGACCAGAAGAGTCAAATTGCCTTGATGGATTTGTTTCTTACAAACACGCAGATTTTCAACGTCGCAAGATGTTAACTGATGGACTGGAATTATTGTGATGTTTTTATCAGCTGTTCGGACTCTCATTCTGACGGCACCCATTCACTGCAGAGCATCCATTGCTGAGCAAGTGATATAATGCTACATTTCTCCAAATCTGTTCTGATGAAGAAACAAGGGTGAACTATTCCTTTAAAAACACTGTAACTTAATCCAGAGGAATTCTTTCCATTCAAACAAAATACAGTATCCAGAACCAGGCAAACGCAGGGCTGCATTAAAAAGGAATATGTTTTCCCAACAATTGCCTGTAAAAATCATAGAAACAGGGCTGGCACTGATTTGACTCTATAATGTACAGCTGTATGAGGATAATGAGGAGGATTTATCAGAGTTTATGGGAGAGGGAGGATAAAAACCATTAGATGAGTGCGTAGTATGACGAGAAGCATTTGGTTCTCATCAGTTTTCTGTCCCACATCTCTAATATTTTCCTCTTTCTCTCCTTTTTTCAGACACAGCATTCAGGCATTTAAGAAATATCTGGTTTACAATGAAATTCTAGCATAATGTGCCATATATACTGCATATTCTGGCACTCGTAGCAGGTTATGTCCTATGTACACATACTACAAAAATAGCAGTATGACTATTATAAGTAGTGCTATTCCAAACAGTTAACGAGAAGCAGAATGGGTTTATTGGGTGATTAAACTCTAATCTGTGCTGGTGTCAGGCTGATATCATGCTATTAATGTTATTAGCACACAGAAACAAACAAAATGAATCACAACAAACACGCTGATTTGATGAGACGTTTGTGTCACAGAATATGCATGTGCATCAGCAGCATGTGTAATTAGAGACATAGTTCTTCTGTGTAATAATGTCAATCAGCACTTAAAACCATCATTCAAATATGAAACCCACACAAAATACATCTGAGCTTCCCCTGGGACATTATCCAAGGGAGAACCCACATACACACACAACAGATAGCATTACACAGAGCTAAATATACACACAAACATCAGAGCTACTGACACCCGCCTGTAAACGAACAGAATCTCACATACGTCACTGCACGAAACGAGATACTGAGAGATGCTGCCAGTATGAAATACAATTCTGGAATATTAGTGACTTAAAGATCCCCACAAATGTTTCTAAAAGTATATAATGTATTAAAAACAACGTATTAAATGAAACTACAAAGGAAAGAAATGTAAATAATGTACTTCCTACTTTGGTTGGGTTTGAATGTTGGCATGACTTCTGATAACTCAATATGACATTATGCCAAGTATTCAAAACTCACCTGTTGTGTACTTATGGTTTAATCCAACCAGCTGAAGTGCATGTTTGGACTAAACCATGTTACAAAAAAGGTGGGGAGGGACATCATGGAAACCAACTAAATACAGTTTCATTTTCAAATGTTATGTTTTGGTCTCAGAGACAGAGTCTGTGATAGAGTTCAAAGGTGGGTTTTGGATGTAAAAATGTCATCCAAAATCATTTTTAGTGAAAACATCTGAACATTTAAAGATAGACTGACTGTGAGCTCGTAGGTTGTCTAAAAATAATATATGCATTCAAAATCATAAACTGTAAGCCGTAATTTAGTTCACATTCGTGAAGTAAGTCTAGTGCTGAGTAATATTGTAATTATATTAGGATTATTTTGTCATATGTTGTGGTTTGAACTGCGATATAACATTTGAAAATATATCTCATATTGCTATTACATCCAGACACAAAGAACTAACATCCTAATGGAAATGCAAACGGTACATTGTAATTTCTAATAGCAAAAATACATTAAAACCTCCGCCGAAACAGCTTAAATAGTCCGATTTGGTTTAAGCTGTTGTTTTAACTTGTTCTGAACAGTGATATATTAGTATAAAGTTTTAGTAATTGTGTTGTGTCATTCTCATTACTTTTAGTTTAGTTTTTTATATTTATCGTTTTTATAAAATTTTTAGAAAAAAAAATCCATTTTAGTTTTAATTAGTTCATCAAGTTAAAGTAAATGAAAATGGGAATTGAATCCTTGGCAACCAGCAGAAATAAAATAAGTTTTGTTTTAATTTAGTTAACATTTATTTTATTTCAAGCAACAAAACTATTTTCTATGGTTTTTGTGTAAGCTAAGTTTTGCCTCTTTGTCGCCATCTCGTTTGAAAACGTGGAATTGCAGTTACATGCGGAATTATCTTCCTTGCGTGGGGTTGTGAGTCGGCACGGCTCCAGTGCGGATGAATCTAATGTTTTGAGTAGTATGTGTGGCTGTCAGTCACCGCACCGGTGTGAATCCTATACTTAGGAATCACAGATTGAAGCCTACGTCTTGGCTAAACTTTCACCGTATATTGTCATCTGAACAAGTAAGTAAAAGTCTGCCACGTTTGTTCTGACCAACTGAGGAAAAAAGCATTACAATAAATCGCGCAACCAATGGTGATTAAATCTAACGATCGATTAGCTCATATCACATCAAACCGTGCAAATTATTATTGTTGTTATATTTTATTCTCAAATTATTAACGTTAACAACATCAGCATTGCGTGACAATGAGTATAGTGTGTATTAGCGTGTAGATTTCAATATCTGTTGAGTCTAATCTCTAATTGTCATACCATTCGAATTTCATATTAAGAAATTCTTTTAACCCAAAAAGCAAACTATGCTCCCTTCCAACTGGTTTTCTTTAAAATACAAATCTTGTGTAATCCCAGGCTATCTGTAATCAGAAGCATATTTAAAACTGGAATATAATTTAATTTCATAAACATAAACATATAATCCTTTCTGGATTACAAAACATTTTTAAAGATATTTTCTGAAACGTCTATGGAGGTATGCTTCCAGAACCTAAGCCACTGAAAAAGCAGTTTTTGAGTTGAGCTGTATATTTATAGGGTGTGTGGGGCATTGAAGTGTCAATCAAACTCTTACCCATTCAGCTGAGAGCTTTCACCCTGGCTTTCCATTAGGCCCCGCCTCTGGCCCATGGCAACCTCACAGGCATTCTCATTGGAGTAGAGATTGATGGGTGTGTTATACACTGAAGGGCGGGGGTACCGGTAGATGATTGGGTGAACCATCAGTAGGAGTGGGCGGAGCCTGTGGATTAGGGTTTTGAGCTGAGGAGGCGGGTGCAAAAGCAGACGGAATGGAGGCTATGTGTGGTGACCCCGCCCATCCAAATGGACGAGCGCTCCTATTGGAGGATGAAGTGATGTGGGTGGAGTTTGTGATGTCAGAGGAAGATGGAATGGAGGTTGTCATGGGAACGGGTTTGATGATTTCCACAGAATCATCCTAAACACGGAGGAAAGCACATGCAGGACTCAAACGAAACGACAACAGCAATTCAACAAAATCAACAGACAACAACAAATGGGTTATACAACAGAAGCTACACTGCTGGAGACCTAAATAATGTGTCAGTATGTTCAGAATGGATAGCTGACTACTTACTAAACAAAGTATATATTATTTTATAAAAAAAAAAAAAACTTCAGGACAGAACGGATTATGCCATGATAAATATTTTTGTCATATGACTTTATGATGCATTTTCCAGGCCCTGATCTCATTGACAGCGTCTTGCACTGAAAAAGCAACAGAAATGTATTCCTTTTCAGAAGTTTTTTGCTCACATGAAGCAACAGATGATTTCACCATTTTAACCGACGCAAATTAATGTTATTTATGTATCACTGAGATACTATTGTGGATTTTTTTTTAAGAATTGTGAATTAGTTTTTATTTTTGTATCTTGTTTTCATTAAAATTTTTGTAATTTTGTAGTATACAATACAGGGAGTATACAATATTAGTATACAATATTAAATGTTCATTATGCATTGTTCTAGTATTCTACTCTGAACACAACCTAAATGACAGCATGTGACTTTTAGCAATTCAAGACAGATAACTGAACGCAGCAAGTACACTTCTGTTGGCTGCAAACATGCAAAACTAAAACTCATGCATACATATAGAGCTGTGTCTGTCTCAGAGGGGAATAATGACATATACACAATACTCCAGTTGTGCGCTCTGGCTGGCTGTCTGTGTGTATTAATCTCATACCTTCGGTGCCACATCTGGTTTTGGAAGATTGGAAGCTCTGTTGGAACACAAACAATGGACAAAAACATTAATGAATCTGCTGTAACCACATCTAGAGCTGGCAGTGGCAATACATAGGGAACATCTAACTGTGGTTTGTTGTAAAATCACAGGCCTGTATTCATAATGACACGGAGCAACCGCATGGAAGTTTGTAGAGTGGTTCTGAATTTGTTTCGCCTGCAGGGGAGAACAGAATAAGGTTTGTATCCTAAAGAAACCAGGCCAGGTTTGGTTTTAAACTAGTACACTGGTGGTCAAAAATTTGGAATAATTATGATTTTATTGAGTACAAGTCAAAATACAAAATACAGTAAAAGAAAAACAGTAATAAAATGAAATATTATTAAAATGTTAAATAAGTATTTTCTATTTGAATATATTTTAAAATGGAATTTATTACAAAGATGAGTTTTCAGCATAATTTCTCCAGTCTTCAGTGTCATTCAGAAATTATTCTAATTTGCTGATTTGCTGCTCAATTATTAACAATGGCTCTTATTATTATTATCAATTGCGAGAACAGTTAATAAAACTGCTTAATATTTTTGTGGGAACTGTGACATTTATTTCAGGATTCTTCATTGAATAGAATATTCAAAAGAACAACATTAATTTGAAAGAGAAGTCTTTTGTAACATTTTAAATGTCTTTACTGTATGAAAATATGAACAGCACAACATTATTAATCATAAATGTTTCCTGAGAAGCAAATCAGCATATTAGAATGGTTTCTGAAGGCTCATGTGACACTGAAGACTGAAGTAATGATGCTGAAAATTAAAATATATTCAAACAGTTGCAATAATATTTCACAATATTACTGATTTGACTGTATTTGTGATCAAATAAAAGCAGCCTTGGTGAGCAGAAGAGACTTCTTTTTTAAAAACCATTAAAAAACTCTTAACAATTCCAAACTTCTGACCGGTAGTGCATGACATGGTGTGTTATTAAACTCACACTATGCTTTGACAGTAAGCGATACTGTTGCTGTGCATGTGTGTGTGAGGCTGGCAGAGGGCTTGAGTATTAGTTACCTTCTCTGAGAATCTGAACTCAAGACCTTCTAGAACAATCTCACACATCCCTTAGTTTTTATTTATTTATGAATCATTTTGACCTTTAAAGATGTTCCCAAAGGGAGGTTTTATCCAATTTAGCTTCTGGGTACAATTTTGTACCTAATACAGCCACACACATCTTGAAGAGTGTAGATGAGAGTGTTATATAACAGGAGATGTAAGCATTTGCTCCTATATGTGCAGCCTCGGCATCTTTGTTTCCAAGTAAACACACACACACACACACACACGCGCGCGCGACCATCCTGAGTTCATGAGAAGGCTGTGTATCCCTCCACAGAGGTCTTTAGAGTGAAATCCAGCGGGCCGGGCTGGGTTTAGCACTGTTGATCCAGTCAGATGAACATGAGCGCTCGCACTCTACAGTTATGAGCCAGTATCACTCGATATAGATCCACAGGACTCAGAAGACCAGCAGAACAACGCCAGAGAGAGAGAGAAACCAGTCTGATTTAATTCAGTTCATTTTGTTAACTGAATCATTTTTATTAAATTCATTGATTTCCCAGTGGTATTCAATCACATTTGACATAGTCTTTAAATATCCTTCCTAGAAAAAGTTGGGGAAAAAAATCAACATTTAGACTGTTTTAAGGAGCCAGTTTCTTGCATGGAATGAAATAAACAAGTCAAATGAAATCCAGATATTTAAATAGCTGATGTTAACGATGTACAAAGATGTAAAAAATAATGCCACAGACTAAAACACCACAAACCGGCTTTAATGTACACTACTGTTCAAACGTTTTGGGTCAGTAAGATTTTTTTTTAAAGAAATTAACACTTTTATACAGCAACAATGCATTAAATTGATCAAAAGTGACAGTAAAGACATTTATAATGTTATAATGTTCAAGTAAAGTCTGTTCTTTTGAACTCTCTATTCATCAAAGAATCCCTGACACAAATGTACACAACTCAAACGTTTCCACAAAAATATGAAGCAGCGCAACTTTTCAAAGATAAAAATCTGAAATGTTTCTTGAGCAGCAAATCAGTATATTAGAGTGATTTCTGAAGGATCATGTGACACTGAAGACTGGAGTAATAATACTGAAAATTCAGCTTTGCATCACAGCAATAAATTACACTTTAAAATATATTCAATGTGTCACAATATTATTGTTACTACTGTATTTTTGATCAAATAAATGCAGTCTTGTGTGCAGAAGAGACTTTTTAAAGTATAAAAATCGTAATTACTTCAACTTTTGAACAGTAGTGTAACCGGCCTCGATCCCGCTCCCCTCTCTCCACCTAATGCTTTCCTGTCAGCTCTCCACTATCCTCTCACAATAAATGCATAAAAAGTGCCCAGGACAAAAATGCTCATAAATATAACTAATAAAATCATTAACACACATCATATTTAGAGATAATTTGTGGATAATTATTTATACTTCAACCTTTCGGAGAAATTATGTCAAAAGACAATAAAAAATTAACTGCATCAGCATCACTCAGATTCTTAGAACATTCTGTCATTCTACAGTATTATAATATAATGACAAAGAAAGAGAGAGAAAATACACACACACACACACACACACACACAAACATAATGACAAAAATACCAGCACATGCAATAACCCTGCAATGAGAGTAAGTCTTAAATTACATGTGGAACTGTTTATTAAGTTAATAGTATTTAATTGATAAACAAAGAAGGTCATTCTTACATTCTTAAACTCCTTAGACCATTTTACTACACTCAGATGAACAGCTCTGTGTGTGTGTGTGAGTGTGCGTGTGTGTGTGTGTGTGTGTGTGTGTGCGTGTGTGTGTGTGTGTGTGTGTGTGTGTGTGTGTAGACATAAAACTATACAATCCCAGCAAACGGAATGTTCTCAGAACTTTGGCTTTGGTTTCTTACTAGTCCACCGTGAAGTTTCTGTGATATTCTGGTCTGCAGATCCAGGCACAAGTGCTGTCTGTGGGATTTTTACTACTACTATTATCCACTATGTGAATATCATAAGTCTGATCACTTACATTTCTACACGTTTACATCTGTAGCACAAAGGTGTAAGACGGTGTACATCTTCCCTACGGTGGCGTCATCATAATACTCTCTCAGAGTATCTGTTTGACGTCTCGTTTATATCTCACACCCTGAGACTGCAGTCTGACGCACGACTCGCTGATTTCCCTTCATTAATAACTCAAACTCTTTCAAACTCCACTTTCCTGTTCTGTGACAGTGTGTGAATGAACATTTGAGAAAAATAGCAAAAACAAGCCGCAGGAACAAAATATTACATCTGCGTTATCTCAATAAGACAGCAGTGAGATAAATGGAGAGCAAAAAAAAAAAATGCACGATAAATCGTATTTTGATTTATAAAGCATTTATTTGCCTGCTGGTTATTTATCCTGAAAACTTTTCATTTTAACAAATGAACAAGCTTCCAAACAAATGCCTCCACAAGCTTTCATGGTTGTGGTTGCCAGATTTCAAGAGTTTAAATCCACCATTCAGAAACTCATTTTACTTTTTAACTACAAATTTTACAGTTTATTATTACTTATTTATTTTAAAATTCATATAACCATTGTAGTGAGGACCGTGGTTTTACTTCTTGTGACCACCATCCTACTAATACTAGTCCGTTAAACTCTGGATACTTCTTTCTTTTTAGATGTTTAGTTCAAATTAATTTTAATTGAAGTAAAATGTTAATTCAATAAGCGCCCGATTAAAGATAATTATCAGTGTCTTATATAAATTAGGTGCTTCTTATTTACAAATAATAAAGTTCTTAAAGGGAGATTTTCCCAAAAATGAAAATCATCATTTACTAAACAGACCTTTGCTTTTCACAGAAGAAAATAATAGGACATGAGGGTATGCAAATAATGAAAGAATATTGATTTCTGGGTTATTAAAGAACTATTCCTTTAAGATGCTGTGTTGAAATCAGAAATTACTTTTTCCCTTAATTAATCAAAAGAGCAAAAGGACATGAAGGAGGGTCATTAATATATTCTTTTCAAGTTCGAAACCATGAAATATTACAATTTCTGTTGATCAGAATATTCTGAGGGTGGAAATTTCCTTACGCTTTGAACTCTCCTCCAAATGTTGATTTTTATCCTGCTGTATCTTGCTAATGGAAAATGGGATTTTATCCAGCTGTGAAATCCTGTGAACTCCGACACACACATTCAGGGATGTGCTGAAGTGCAGGACAGTGTGTGTTGTTCTGGTGAAACAGGCTTCAGCTTACACTTTTAGACAGTTAAGAGCTTAGAATACACAGAGAGAGAGTTCAGAGATAAAAGTGCAGGAGGTTTACAGAGTAATGTAATGCTTTGAGAGCAGTCATGAGAAAAAACACACATGGCATACAAATCATGTACATGTGAGGGCAAACTGACCATCCTACACAGTCCAGAACAGAGTTTTGCAACAGCTAAAAGACCTGATTGATTCACATTCTCTTTCTTGTTCCCATTACTTCACATTAGAGATCTGTGCAAACCTGTACCAGACCTGCCGATACTGTCCGATTTTTTTTCTTCTTGTTTTAAGCATAAATTCACTTAATTTTGACACATTTTTCATCTCAGAATCTTAAGTCATTTCACTTTATAAATGTATCTTGATTTAAGAATGTTTAGAAACTTATACTAGAAAACAAGACACTAAATAATGAGGAAGAAAAACATACAACCGAGTAGAAAACTGCATTCCACAATGCAATGTACTCAACCTGACCTTTAATTTCCAGCATTTCCAAGTTTATTTATCTCCTTCCTTGACTCACATGTCAGACATTTTTATACAAAACAACCTTTTATTTACCAGATGATAACTTGATGACACTCACCAAATTAAACATGCAAATGAGGTCATGTGACATTTTAAGGCCATGTGACTATAATGTAGCATACTACTGTTTGAAGTGTGAGTGGAGTAATGTGTCACTTATTTTTTTAAATATAGTATGCACTATACAGTGTACTGCACAGTAAGCTAATATTCCACTCTGAATGTGCACACAGAAAATGGGTCACATTAAAATTCAAAATACACAATACAGTACATATTAAAACGCAAGCCGGTCTGTAGCTCTGCCATCTTTTGCTGGCTCTTGTCTCTCTCCGTTTCTTATGTTTACAAATCTTAGCTAATGAAATATCAGTTAGAACAGATGAATTACAGAGAAACATTTGTGTTCTCTCTGCATCTGAGTCCAAATGTCCAAACTGTTTTTCTTTCAGAGTAATGTTTCAGACATTTGGGACAAAAGAGTGTTAACAGTCCAAATTCAGATCTGAGAGAGTCAAAATTAAGATCATCTGGCGAGAAAGTCTACTCTTAACAGGAACTTGAACAATATTAATAATAATGCTAAAATAAATGTACAGTATTATTTTCATTCATTACTGTCAGTGCTGATTATTATGAAAATAAATACATGCATAAACATTTTTATTTTTCTTGTGCTATTTATTTAAAGGGGTCATATGACGTTGCTAAAAAGAACAATATTTTATTTATTTGGTGTAATGCAATGTGTTGCATTGGTGTAATGTAATGCGAGGTGTGCTCTGATTGGCCAGCTATCCAGTGCGTTGTGATTGGCCGAATACCTCAAGCATGTGACAAATGTTACGCCCCTCACCGTATTGTGATGGCATTTCCTAACGCCGACGAGACTAAAACATACAACCCATTACAAACTAGGCATTTGTTGCATACAGTTGGGACATAATTGATTATAATGACTTATACTGTCTTTTTACGGTAAAAATGACCATGTCTGCATTTGTGATCGGAGAAATGACAAACAACAAGAGCTACTCTACACTGCTCAAAACTCGCGTTTGAATAGTCAGTAGCAGAAACCTACTTACAGGCTGTGAGTCAGAAGCGCCAGACTGTCCTTGCAAAGTTGGAATCGCCCCACTTTATAGAAACCGCGTTTGTGCAAGCCAGCATTAGGCTACTCTTCCAGGATCAGGAAATGGTTCTCTGTAAAATGCGCTGCACACACTCTAATATTTGTGTTGTACTGCTCTGGAACAGTGTAGTAAATACAACTTAACCACTGATTTCTAGTTGTGTCCTCTTTTGGAAGCCCAAACAAAGTAGTTTCACAACGAAACACAGCGTCTCCATGATACTACAGCTAGAATAAAAATCACTCTTTCATTGCGTATACGTTTGAGCGGTGTTATGAAAATCTCCCCACATTGTGACGTAGACATGTGGGGGCGTGTTTGAATGGGCCGTTTTAGGGAGCGTGGACAAGTCTTAACTTTTATAAAGAATATCTCTTTGGTTTTGAGACTTTAGTCTTTGCAACTTCAGGGATCTTATCGATGCACAAACAGCTTGTAGCACTTCAAAGAGAAAGGAAAACTTCAAATCGCAACATATGACCCCTTTAAATTTTCAGATAATTTTCCCAGATTCATATAATACAAATTAAAGAAGTTTACAACCTACCACACTGTAAAAGAAGAAGAAAAAAGAGCTTTTCGAACTTGTAAATAAAGCAAATGTTATTGGAGTACATTTTACAAGAAAATACTATTTCAGTTTTTCTACTTCAAAATTTCACCTTTAATTTAATGTCTTTACTAGTGAGCGATAATTGATTTTTTTTTTTCTAGGATTTACTTTTTTCAATTTTCACTTAGAATCTATATATTTCCCTTGTTCTTTAAGCAAAAAAACTCACTTTATTTTGAAATATTTTTCAAAAAAATCCAGATTTCACAGAAGATCCTTTATTTAATTTAGTATGACCGGTCATCTTTAATTTGTATCAGATGATTCTGGGAAAATGATATTAAAAATTTAAAAAGAAAATGCAATAAGTTACAGACGTGAAAGCAGAAAGTAAAAAGTAAAGCCAGTAACAATAAATAATAAGCTCTTTTTCATCTCTCTCTGGAAATGTGAACTCATGTTAGGGGTTGTTATTATCCTGAGGTTACTGGTTTAATTAAATCAAGTTAAACATTTCCTCCAATCGGTCAGAAAAACACCTCCCACAAACCCATCTAATCAAGTAACCCTGCTGTGAATGGTTGAATCTGATGCTATGCTTGACGTATTCTGTGCTTAGGAAGATGTGTGATCAGTTTAATCTGCGCTCTGATGAGGATCTGGCACCCGTCTGTGTGTTTAAGCATTCAGAACCAGTGAGGATCATTTGTGTGTTTGGATGTGGCCTAACAAACGTCAAACCTGAGCCGTAACACAAAAACAGACAGATGCATAAACAACATATGCGTACAATCAAGAACACACACGCAAAAAGGGAATAAAGAATTACAGGTTTTTGTAAAGCTGACATGATTTGATGTTTAGCTTAGTTTACGTGATTCAAGCTGTTGAGAGAGGCCGTTCAAGGGCAAAAAAAACAACACTGCGATTTCACAATTCTTTTTCCCTAAAGTACTTTCATTGTTGTTTCAGTGGATATAAACTCATTTTAGTTCATTAATATGGAAACAGAAGCCTGCCGTGTCTCAGAATGGCCAATATAAACATCCTCCAAACACACACACTCAACAAGGCAAGGCACTTCACTTCAGCCATCTTGGTGACAAGTTGACATGTGTCTGTATTCGGTAATGCGATATATCACGATCATGAATATGCACGATATTGTGGCCACTTCAAAATACAGAAAATAATTATTTATTACAAATTATTCCGATTTTTGAATGCATTTTAAGAATACTTTTCCCATCAACTGGTCACAATGCACAACACCTCTGTATACGCTGCGCCAAAGACGCATGCGCACTCTGATGTAAACAAGCACGAATGAGAAGCGCATGGCGGAACGAGTGAAGGAGACACGCTGAATGAAAGCACATTCACTCTCTGACAGCAGATGGCGCTGATGGAACAGCAGAAATGCAGCCGTTACCCCGGAAACCCTGTAAACATACTTTCTGTTTCTGAAACATATAAATTTTGACTCTTTATTGTTCAGTCACACTTTACAATTAAGGCTACAGCCGATGAAATATTCTTCTAAACATTCATGCATCTTAGGTACTTTCAATATTTAATAACACGTTGTTAAAATCAAAAGTTGCAACTGTGTTATTTAATGAACTCAAGCTAACATGAACAGTTGTATTTTTTAACAAAAATTTACTTCTGTAGCAAATGCAGCTATTGCTCATTGTTAATATTAATGCATTAACTAAGGTTAACTAATGAGATCTTATTTTAAAGTGTTACCTATTTGTCTATATAATATTTTTTACTTTATACATTTTTTTGTGTATTGCTTTATTGTATTTAAATGTTGTTCTTTTTGTTATAAGAAAAAAGTTATTAAGCCTGTTATAGCTACTGTATTATGACAACACTTTTTTGCAACTAAATTTAATTTTGTGATAATACCGTATACCGTGATAAAAGCATTAGCAATTAATCGCAATTCGCAACATGAAAATTTGATACCATCATATGCCTAGTTACAAGCAAATACAGTTCCTGTCTAGACCGAAATCTCAAAACTGACTGTAAAATATGTTTCAAAAACATCAAAACAGGCAAATATGACAATAGCATTATAAATTATGCTTGCACAGTCTGTAATAAAATAAACAGCAATGATTTCTCCCATTTATTTTTATTACTAGATGTCCAGCTTTCCTCCTACAGCATACTGTCTCTAATGTCATATAGAGCACATATTACACCTGTGCTATGCATATTATGCAACATGCATATTTATATAAAAAATAATAAGTGAATATATCTACACATCCTATCAACAAATCAAACAATTTTGAGCTTATAACAACAACAACTAAAACTTTAAGCAAAAACAGCTTAAATAATTAAGATATTTAACTTGAAGGGTTAGAGAAAATGTGTAAATTGTCAAATTATGAATGTTTTGGTATGAGAAGCCTTAAGAAATTAACATTAGAAATGGACTTGATATGAGCATCTGTGTGAGCTACAGCAGTGACACTGGCTTCTCTCACAGCGAACACAAACCAAAAAAATACAAATCAATAAAATCATTCACTGCATGTGCTTTTAATTAACATGGAGTCTCTCGTTCTCTCTGTGTAATCTACTGTCATCTATGAGAATCAACAGAAAGCCTGTAAAACTCCACATCTCTCCAGCGTAACTGCAGCTTAAGCCAAGTCTGGCATCTCCACAGCAGCTCTCCAATAAAACCCCAGCGTCCTCCATGAGTGCTAAAAGACCCGCAGACGCACACTTCAACACACTCAAACATACATCTCACAGCTTCTTTGTTTGCTTCTCGACAGTTTCCGAATCACACAAAAGCATTTAATGAATAAAATTACCCATTACCTGCTGTAATTACAAATAACACAGAAAATATAAGCCATAAGAGGTAAAACTAAACCCAAACCACAACATAACCTGATAACCCAAACTAAAGCATACAGTATCACTGCATGTGCAGCTGATAAAAAACATGTTAAACATTTATAATGAAACATTTGCAAATTATATGTTGCTTCCAAAAAAAAAAAATGATATGGCTAAAATTTCAATGGAACATGACTGCTGTTGTTGAATGGCTGTCAGTGGAGAAAGATGAGAAACTTGACTCCTTGCATTACTCCAAGTACAGAAATTCAAACACGTCTATTTTAGTAAGCTAGATTTCATGCATCACTCTATTCTGAAATTTTTCAAAATGCAATTCATGCAACAAAAGTTTTCTCTTTCAGGTCAGCTACTGTCGAAACAGAGCAACAGTTTGAAGAGACATCATGCCAATGCTAAATGTAAGATTTATGTGTTTGAATTGCATACAAAAATAAAATAAATTAATAAAACATTTCCATTTATTTGGATTACATAGTTTTAACAAATAAACTAATAAACTTTATGTGATGCATATGTCAGTCATACATTAAAGGGGTCATATGATGCGATTCCAAGTTGTCTTTGGAGTGTTACAAGCGGTTCGTACATAAGATACATAAAGACCAAAGTCTCAAACCCAAAGAGATATTCTTTATAAAAGTTAAGACTTGTCCACGCCTTCCTAAAACGCCTCATTTAAACACGGCCCCACATGTCTACGTCACGGTGTGGGAAGATCTGCATAACACCGCCCAAATGTTTACGCAAAGAAAGAAGGCGTAACTTTTATTCTCCCTGTAGTATTGTTGCCGCTGCCGCCATGACGCTGTGGGTTTCCAAATCTGGTAAGGGGCGTAACATTTCCGTCACATGCTTGAGGTATTTGGCCAATCACAATGCACTGGATAGCTGGCCAATTAGAGCACACTGTGCTTTTCAGAACGATGAGCTTTGTAAAAATCGGCGCGTTTCAGAAAGGCGGAGCATAGATGAGCAACAATAATGTACGGTATGTGGTAAATAATGTGTTTTTTGAACCTTAAGCCGTGTAAACATTGCATTACACCAAATACACAAAATAATGTTCTTTTTAGCAACATCATATGACCCCTTTAATGAAATATGTAAGAAAATGGTCAGATTTCTGCATTCAAAAAAAATCATGGCATAGTTCTTGGTCTATGTATGCATGCATTGGTCTATGTAAATAATTATGCTTTTAAAATGCATTTATTTAAATTGCCTCAAATCAGTTTAAATCTGTTAATTGTGAAAAAATGATGAACATGGTTTTTTATATGCAATTCAAATACATAAATCTTACATTTAGGCCTAAATTAAGCGAGTATCATTAGTTCTGGCAGGTCACGTGAGTCAAGCTTGCATCGGCTGACTCTCAGCTGATCATATCTACCTAAAGGAATACGACTGCTGTTATGGCATTCTCTATCCAGCATTATATCAGCTTTTTCACTTGCTCAGGAGAAAATTACCCTCCTCCATCCCCAACTCCTCCTTTCGCCACAGTCAGGACTTGGCTTTCTGATATCTGATACTTAATTTCTAGTGATTATCGTCAATTTGATTTCGCAGATACTATTTAAACTAAACTGATCTAGACAATGGCATCTCTGAATTCAATAATGAAATGCCTTAACTGAAAATTGAGTGTTTAATCTTATTTTTATACATTACTGACAGTCTATCCTCCAATTTGATACTGTTAAATGCTTTGACACAATCTGTATTGTTGAAAAGCACTATATAAATAAAGGTGACTTGATATTCCTCGTTGAATCAGACTGCTTTTATCTTGAATAATGTATTACACTTAAATATCATTAAGTATATTACCGATATCTGCTTTGTTCTGTTCTGTTTACCCGTAGGGGGGTATTATTGCTCATTCATGACAGGCTGAATAGATGGGCAGGGATTGTTTGCCCAGAACAAAATCATACCACCAAACCAAACTGTATGTTAATTGTCTATCATTTTGACGATAGTGGTCCTGATAGAAATATTTTTAAACGTATCTCCAAAAAAAGGTTTCTTCGCATATCTCTCTTGAAAAAAACAAACACATTTGAGCATATTTTCTCTCCTAATTGTCGTGTTTGACATGGTTCATGCATCTGTCTGTCAGTGCCAGTCTCTCTCTTGATGTTTTCATTTCCACCAGACCAATGCGTGAGTGTTTTTCTGTCTCCGCTGAGCAAACCGAGTCTGTGTCTTACGTGTCAGCATGTGCGTGTGTGATTCCCATGGCTTGACAGTGAGACAAAACTTTCCATTAGTGGACCAAACAGGGAAACAGGAAGCTGACACACATGCAAACAAAACACACTTATTCTGCTCTCAAACGCACAGAGAACCAGTCAAAACAAGTCTGGACAATTGTGCTCCACTAGTTCTCTGCACATACTACAGATCAAATGTGAATGCTTACACAAAAGGACTGTGATCATCTGTTGAGCTTGTGCAGTCTGATTGTTTTAGCTTCATTACTACTGAGACTTCCCTTATTCATCAAATTATAATAAATAAACAAACAAAAGGAGAGGTCCCCAACCACCGGGCCGTGGAAGAATTTCTACCGGGTCGCAAGAACGTTCTGGGAAAAATGTGTATAGATATGACACTCTATACTGCAAGTTTATGATTGTTCTAATTATTCTGTATTTCCGTTGTATGCGAATGATATGGAGTAGCAATCCATAAATGAAAGATTGCTCTGATCTGTCACATATTAGGGGTTAAAACGGTAAAAAAACTGTAAATGTTTTTTGTTTTGTTTGCTTATCCGAAAAAATAATCCGATCTGTGACTAAATAAATACAATACAATATAATGCGCTGAACCACTATATAATGCTATTATAATACTATACAACAGTATAATATATAATATATATCTCTGTAAACAACCCCCCACACACACACACACACACACACACACACACGTCCAGCCAGTCTGCGAGAATATTTTCTAAATGTAACATTTGTCAAGGCTTCTTAAATTTGTGTGAAGGTAAGATTACATTTAAGTAACATTTCAATTTCATATTGTTTCTCACACAAAATTATAAAATGTCTTGGAATATTACATTCATGGTCTTTTTTTGTCATATTTGGATCTTGACAGCTCTTTTGGTCAATGTCTACTTTCTTAATACTTTTCAGAATTAAAAAAGAAAAGAAAAAAAACAAAACAACAGAAGGCATTATTCCATAATAAACATTTCAAATAGTAGAATGGGATGTTCTTTTGTTGTCACGTGATCTCATGTAGCATGTTTAATTCAGCGAGTGGCGTATCACCTTGAGAAAAAATATAATAAATAAATCAAACAAACAAATAAATAAATATGAATTAAAAATAAATGAATAAAATAATGACGCATAAATAAATGAAATAATACAAAAATAGTTAATAAATAATGCATAATAAATAAATAAATATATAAATAAAAACACAAATAAAATAAATGACTGAATTAAAAATGAATAAATAAATATATACACATTAATTTAATTAAATTAGTGAATAATAAATACATTTAATATATATATATATATATATATATATATATATATATATATATATATATATATATATATATATATATATATATATACATACATATACATATACATATACATATATACATAGAAAAAATAAATAAATTTAATATAACTTCCCTGTTAGTCCATCTGAAGGTCAAGGCAAGCACACTGCATTGTGGGATACAGTATTCCATGCATTGCTGTATACTGCACATTTGGCAAGGTTTGTTTGTGTATTCTGTGCATACAGGCAATTTGCATAATGTGAACAGTATACACTGCAGAAACAGAGTGCATGTTTGTACCAGAACACATACTTGAATACTGGACAGTACTATTTCCTATATCATGTATGAAAGGTATTTGTCATTTTTAGCATAATAAATAACTTTTTTGCCCATTACCAAAGCACTGCATATTCTTACTTCTGTAAGGAGAGGATGAGTTTGTCTGTGCTGGATTTGATCTTATTCTGAGCCTCGAGGTTGTTCATGCTGTCAGTGCTGATGCCGTCGATGGACAGGACCAAATCTCCCACAGCCACTCCTGCTTTAGCAGCCTTTCCTCCATCCAACAGCTGAAACCACACAGATAATGAAGAAAACAACAAGCCATATTTATCTTCTTGTTAAATATATGCCACGAATAGATTGGGTTGCTCTTTTAAATATAAATAACAAAATACCTCAAATGATACTTAGAATCTCATTTTTTACAAAGTAAGGCAATCCTGAACTTTTGCTGATGCAATATTTTCAACATACACTGCCGTTTAAAAATTTTGAGGTCAGCAGATTTTTTTTTTTTTTTTTAAAGAAACCTCTTGCTCAAAATGCTGTAAAAACAGTTTTACTGTGAAATATCATTACAATTTAAAATAAATGTTTTGAATTTGGATATACTGCAAAATGTATGTATTCCTGTGATCAAAGCTGATTTTCAGCATCATTATTCCAGTCTTTAGCGTCTCATGATCCATCAGAAATCATTCTAATATGTGACCCTGGACCACAAAATCAGTCTTAAGTGTCAATTTTCCAAAAGAGATGTCTAAGATACATAATCTGAAAGCTGAATAAATAATCTTTGCATTGATGTATGGTTTGTTATGATAGGACAATATTTGGCTGAGATACAACTATTTGAAAATCTGGAATCTGAGGGTGCAAAAAAATCGAAATATTGAGAAAATCACCTTTAAAGTTGTTCAAATGAAGTTCTTAGCAATGCATATTACTAATCAAAAATGAACTTTTGATATATTTACGGTAGGAAATTTACAAAATGTCTTCATGGAACATGATCTTTACTTAATATCCAAATGATTTTTGGCATAACATTTTTTTTTTATAATTTTGACACATACAATGTATTTTTGGCTATTGCTACAAATATACCCCAGCGACTTAAGACTGCGTTTGTGGTCCAGGGTCACATATGCTGATTTGCTGCTCAAAAAACATTTCATATTATAAATGTCAAAAATTATATTTCTATTCATTTTTGATGAAAAGAAGGTTCAAAAGAACGGCATTTATTTGAAGTAAAAAAACTTTTGTAACATTACAAATGTCTGATCAATTCAATGCATCCTTGCTGAATAAAAGCATTAATTAGATCTTATTGACCACAAACTTTTGAATGGTATTGTACCGTACAAATCGTAATTCAAATAAAAGTGACTAAAAACAGACATATAACTTGCACTTTTGAACTCAGGTAAAGTTTCACCGTAATAGCTTTAGGAAACAATAAGAGGGTGTCAGTAAAAGAGCTTTCAACAGTAAACAACTCAAGACAAAAGTTCTCGTTTAGTGCAAAAAATAAATAAATTAAAGTTCAAGTGGTTCGTAAATCACAGCGGACGTCCCTGCGAACCTGAGGCCGGTGCGGTTGGACCAATTCAAACAGGATTTAAGTAAAGATAACTCTGAAATCCCAGCCTGATGCGCAAGTGGAGCGTGACATTACAGCAAACCGCAGTCCACTTTCTGTCTCAAACCACTCAAGTGCTCTTCAATTATCACATGACCACTTCTTTAATAAGATTATCTTCTATAAACACAAACCCTGCAGATGGCAGACATATGCGTTCATGTGTGCTCAGCTGCCTTTTATACGAGATGCTGTAAACATCTGAGACTACATCTCATTCATCAATGTTTTGCCACAATCTTGCATGAAAGCGGCTCTCTTTCTTGTGCACTCGAGAAAACATTTATGCGGCGAAAAGACAAGAACTTGGTTGAACATGTGGTACAAGTATGCAGCATCGCTGGTTTAACGCTGCAATAACCCAAAAGCACGCCGCGTTCTTTGATTCCTGTCATAACTTCTGTTTCCACTGGAGAGAGTAAACAGAAATAAAACACAAAGAGCATCTGAGAGCAATTACAGCGCAACGGCACCCAAAGACAACGTGGATGCTGTTTTTCATGAAACCACAATCTCGGGATAGCTAAAGCAAAGCCAATTTGGAGGTGGAAACAAATAATTAACTCGCAAACACATGTTTTGGGGTTGTTTTTGAGCCGTTGTGTGCGATTGTAATCGCTTCTTGGGTTCTCTCATTAATGCTCTTGAGAACATGTGGCCTGTTGGTCTTTGATTGAGTTCAGTTGCATGCTGAGCCCGAGGACAACAGCAGACACTACACACATAAACACACACAATAAACACATCTGAAATCAGGAAGTGCGTTTCAAAAGAAAGGAAATGGGACCAATATGAGATCTGATGGAAGAACATGAAGCATGTGTGTAAGAGTGTGAATTTGCATATAAATGTATGTATGTTTAGTGAATGGGTTTGAGTCTTTAAAGAAAAAAAATGCAGCCAAGATGAAAATTCATGCATTTATTCACTGACTTACAGAGTTTCAGTGCTGCAGATATAAAAGATATTAAATAAATATCACAACTTGAGCAAGAAAATGTGCTCCCTTTTTGTAATAAATTGATAATTGACTTGAAAATTAACTACTATGACTATAACTTAACTCCTGGTCAATATATCAGAATACTGTTTAAAAGTTTGGGGTCAACTTTTGCATTTATTTAATAAAAATGACAAAATACAAGTAAAATTGTGAAATATTCTTAGAATTTAAAATAACTGTGTTCTATTGTAATAAATGTAGTTTATTCCTGTTATGAATTTTCAGCATCATTATGAAGTCTTCAGTGTCACATGATCCTTCAGAAATCATTCTAATATGCTGATTTGCTGCTCAAGAAACATTTCTTCTTATTATTAATGTTGAAAACAGTTGTGCTGCTCCATACAGTATTTCCGTGAAAATTATGATACTTTTTTTCTAGGATTCTTTGATGAATAGAAAGTTCAAAAGAACAGCATTTACAGTATTTGAAATAGAAATCTTTTGTAACATTATAAATGTCTTTACTTTTGTCACTTTTGATCAGTTTAATGCATCTTTGATTAATGAAATTATAAATTTCTTTAAAAAAATACACTTATTGAACTTTTTGACCATTTTTAGACCTTCGTCGCTCTATGCTTTCATTGCATGGAAAAATCTACATTAAAATACTGCTTAGTTCTTTTGTGCTCATTGGAAGTCATGCAGGTTACTCTGGAAGCCTGTATGCGAACACATATTTTAGCTGGGCCTGAATCTGGTGCTAAATATTTTCATGACTTGTTTACTCATGTGGTGTGACAGTGGTTTTGAAAGTCAAGACGCCACACCAGTAATTACAGAGTTGCACAGCGTTTCAGTGCTGGTTAGAGCACCAGTGCCAAATGTTTTCAAGGAACAATCGACACTTAATGTCAAACTATGCTTGCAAAGAAGAAAGCATAGTTATATATAATTCTTGGAATAGGTCACTCAAACAATAAAAAATTGCTGAAAATGTTGTCACCCTCAAACCATCCAAGATGTAGATGAGATTGTTTCTTCATCAGAACAGATTTGGAGAAATGTAGCATTACATCACTTGCTCACCAATGCATCCTCTGCAGTGAATGGGTGCCGTCAGAATTAGAGTCCAAACAGCTGATAAAAACATCACAGTAATCCTCAAGTGATCCACACCACTCCAGTCCATCAATGTCTTATGAAGTGAAAAGCTGCCTGTTTTTTAAAAAACAAATCCATCATTAAGATGTTTTTATCTTCAAACCATTGCTTTTGGATAAAAGCCTGTATCCATATTGGTTTCTCCAGTGTAAAAGTCGTCTGGTCTGAATCGGGAGAGAAATCTGCACAGATCAAGCAAAAACAGTCCAAAACAAGCTCTAAACTAATATGTTGGTGGACTTTGATGTGTGAGGACAACGGAGGTTGGACTTTTTTTTACAGGAGGAAGTCTTATTACGGATAGAGAACTTGTAATGACAGTTTAAAGTTCAAAACGTCTTGATGGATTGGTTTCTTGGCACCCATTCACTGCAGAGGACCCATTGCTGAGCAAGTGATGTACTGTAATGCAACATTTCTCCAAATCTGATGAAGAAACAAACTCATCTACATCTTGAATGGCCTAAGATTTCCTAATCTGGCCTAAGAATAGCCAGTTTTCATTCTGGATGAGCTATTCCTTTAAAAGGCCCACAAAAGGAGATGTTCAGCAAAAACTTCACACTGCTTCCTTCTATACAACATAAAAGCATCATATACAATAGCAGATACAAAATCTCATTCATGTTTTCTTCACGAATGGATTCAGTTTCTCAATCACACCACAGCACATGTAAACCTGAAATACAACAGGTGGTGATTTTACACAGCATAACCATGATGTCATACCACATGCAGATGGTCTGCCACTCCACACTCTCAGAAATAAAGGTACAAAAGCTGTCACTGGGGCGGTACCTTTTCAAAAGGTACATGTCTGTACCTAAATAATCCATTTTGGTACCTTGAAGGTACATATTAGTACTTAAAGTGTACATATTAGAACCTAATAGTACAAAAGTGTACCTTTTGAAAAGGTACTGGCTCAGTGACATCTTTTGTACCTTTATTTCTGAGAGTGCAGCATCAGTGGCTTTACTGTTTCTGTGTTGCACAGCTGCAAGGTGAACAGTGAACAGAAGGTCCATTCTACTTCATAAACGTCCCTCAGAGACACGCCACCCCATTCAGCTAAACTAGGTGCGTTCATTAACTTTAATCTAAACACACATAAACTAGCTGTGAATACTCATAAAACGCCTTATGTGTGTGTCTGAGGAACAGCGCGAGTGCTGTCGAAATCAATACTCCAAGCAGAACACAGTCTGTATATAGAGAGTGGCCAAAACTGTCAAGAAACGTCACTGCTGAGAGAATGAGTGCAGTAATATTCAGATGAAGTGTGTGAGATAGATACCATTTGCCTCATCACGTTACACTGACCAGATCTGCGCAAATAATTTAGCCATGTGTTCAAAAAGTCAGACAGAGGGACATTTTATTCAGTCTTGGATCGTAATGAATGCTTGTGTTTGTTTCTGGCTCTACAACAATATAAAAAATGGGTGATTATTCAATTAAGGGGAATTTTCCGTACCCTAGGATGATTTTTTGTTTTGTTTTGTTTGGTAAAATTAAATACAAAACCATTCGTTCTAGTTTTAAAGATAAGTTCTTGTTAAAATATAAAAATTAAATATTAAATATGCAATTGTTTTAGAAAGAAATTAGTACTTTTATTCTGCAAGGATGCATTAAATTCATCAAAAGTGACAGTTCTACACAGTTTCAACAAAAGTATAAAGAACCATTTTTCAACATCGATAAAAAGAAATATCTCTTGAACAGCAAATCAGCATATTAGGATGATTTCTGAAGGATCATGTGACACTGAAGACTGGAGTAATGATGCTGAAAATTCAGCTTTGATCACAGGAATAAATTACATTTTAAAATATATTCAAATATAATATAGTTATTTTAAATTGTAATAATATTTCACAATATTACTGTTTTTACTGTATGTTTGACCAAATGAAGCTTTGGTGAGCATTAGAGACTTCTTTCAAAAACATTTTAAAAATAAATGATCATCTTCAAACTTTGAACGGTTTTGACCACTGAATGACCAATCAATCAAGTACTTCAGAGCACTGTGTAATCAAACAGCATAAATGGCTGAATGAATGGTTGAGTTTGTTTGCTGCTCGTCTCACGTTCACATGTGGAATCTAGCAGGCTGTTTTGGGCAGATTTATAGGTGAGACTGGACGCACAATCTGCTGACATGTTCAGGAGAAGCGGTACAGTTTGTACTTGAACTACATGTCATTAATAATTCAATGAAATTATTATATCGGGTTTCAGGAGGAGCAGACAAATCTTCATTACATGTTTTCTCACAAGGGGCATTAAATAGATACAACAGATACATGTTCTTTCCTGTGTTTGTATCTTTAATTTCATTCAAAATTTTTGATAGTTGTTTTAGGTAAAAATAACCACACTGATTTAAATTACAGTTCTAAAATAATCTCACACATAAAATGTCTGTTTGTTGTAATGTTTTTTTATTTTTTATTGTTTTTTTTGGGGGGGGGGGGGGGGGGGTCAGTAAGCAATTTACCCATGCACACTAGCAACACCCCAACAACCACCCACAACATCAACCATAGCACACCCTAGCAACTACACAGTAACACCCTAGAAACCACCCACAAAATTCTAGAAATTGTATACTCTTAAACAACACTCTGAACACCTTTGCAACCACACAGCAACACCCTAACAACCACACACAACACTCTAGAAACTGTATACTATTAACAAAACCATTCTGAACAACTTAGCAACCCCACAGTAACACCCTAGCAACCACTCAGAACATTCTATAAACTGTTTACTCTTAAACAACACTCTGAACACCTTTGCAACACCCTAACAACCACCCACAACACTCTAGAAACTGTATACTATTAACAAAACCATTCTGAACAACTTAGCAACCCCACAGTAACACCATAGCAACCACTCACAACATTCTATAAACTGTTTACTCTTAAACAACACTCTGAACACCTTTGCAACCACACAGCAACACCCTAACAACCATCCACAACACTCTAGAAACTGTATACTATTAACAAAACCATTCTGAACAACTTAGCAACCCCACAGTAACACCCTAGCAACCACTCACAACATTCTATAAACTGTTTACTCTTAAACAACACTCTGAACACCTTTGCAACCACACAGCAACACCCTAACAACCACCCACAACACTCTAGAAACTGTATACTATTAACAAAACCATTCTGAACAACTTAGCAACCCCACAGTAACACCCTAGCAACCACTCACAAGATTCTATAAACTGTTTACTCTTAAACAACACTCTGAACACCTTTGCAACCACACAGCAACACCCTAACAACCACCCACAACACTCTAGAAACTGTATACTATTAACAAAACCATTCTGAACAACTTAGCAACCCCACAGTAACACCCTAGCAACCACTCACAACATTCTATAAACTGTTTACTCTTAAACAACACTCTGAACACCTTTGCAACCACACAGCAACACCCTAACAACCACCCACAACACTCTAGAAACTGTATACTGTTAACAAAACCATTCTGAACACCTTAGCCACCACACAGTAATACCCTAGCAACCACTCACAAAATTCTAGAAATTGTATACAACATAAGCTTAAGTACATAACATACAAAAGTACAGAAAGAGAGAAACAGAACACACACCCAGCTGTGATCCTGTGTACTGACACTAACCAGAATGAAGCAGCAGCTCCAAACCACAGTCTTATAAAGCCTAGTTTAGACCAGATCCCTGTATTAAATCCCACCATAAACCAGAATTCAGAATATTAAATCTCTGTAAAGCTGGCTGAGGTACAGCGAAGGTCCAAACCAACACAAACTTCCCACCGCTTTTCACAAAAAAAAAAAACCACACTCCCACAACCTCAGACCCATCCATGTCCAAACCCGACACACTCCCCCCAAAGGTTTATTTACAGTCTAAACCTGTCACAGCGCCCGTCCTGTCTGAAATCAGCACAAACGCTCGAAGAAATACTGCATCTGCAACCTACAAGTTCACGCCAGAAAAACTGCAGCTTAATCCTCACGGCTGAAACCTGCAGAGGACCTCTGAGAAAGCAGCTAACTTTACCATCGCATGAACTGGAACATTCTCGTTTTATCTTATCAGCGACTGAAAGTTTATCACCCACACATACACACTCCTCTGGAGATGATGTCATGAGAAATGCAAGACAAAACTTGAGGCAGCAGGTCTGTTTTAAGTAGTTAACTTCAGTCAGGCTACACACATGGCTCTCCACACTCTTAAAAATAAAGTTTGTGAAAGGTGATGCCACAGGAGAACCCTTTTTGGTTCCCCAAAGAACCTTTCAGTGAACAGTTCTTAAAAGAGCGCTTTCTTAGTGTGAAGAACATTTTAGAACTTTTTTTTTTTTTTTTGTGGAATGTAAAGGTTCGTAAAGGTTCTTCATGGAATCACTGACGCCAATAAATAATGTAGAATACTTGATTCTGATTGGTCATTGCATCACACTAGCTTTCCATGAAATACAACCAATAAAATAAAATAAAAATTTAATACAAATTGTATTTAATAATAATAATAATAATAATAACAATAATAATATTAATTAAATTAAATATCATTAAATTAATGAGAATAAAAATTGATTAAATAAATAATTTAATTAAATAAATAAATGTATAGAATTTTTTTTTATTTAAATAAACTTTTTAATAGTGTACATATCACACTAATCTTTGGAAAAATGTTGCTAGAAACGCTGGAAAGACTACATTAGTTTTATAAACAGCTGAGCTACTGTCCCAATACATCAGTAATACCGACTTCCCAACAATACAAGACTGTAAATCATAGATTTATAATGTGTCCAGCTAGCTGACGGCTGCGCTCCCAGTTTTTACTGAGGACCTGAAGTTGAAATAACATCTTTTATGGAGTGTGAGTAACGTCTGTAGCGGGATCCGAAAGAGCTCTCACTCTATTGATAAAATATTTTCACTGGCTTCCCATATAAAGCGCTCTAAGCCACAAACCAGACCAACCACAACATCACAAACTCTAACTTGAAGAATCACCGTCTGACTGAAAAAATACATATAAAATTGTCCAATGCATATATTTTCATACTTGAATGCACTTTTTTTTTTTTATTATTAAGTTTTATTGTATTTTAATATTTTTGTTATTTTTTAAATAATTGTTTTAAATATTTAATTTAATTTGAATTTATTAATTTTATTTGAAAATAATATAAATAATAAAAAATTTAATAAAATAACACTCTAAAAATAGCTTGTAAAACACAACAGCATAATTAAAAATAAATAATAAATAAATAAAGACTTAAAAACACTGAGATGAAGAGGGGAGGGCAGAAGAAAAGAAGGAAGAATCTGGAGAGGGGGAGGGAAGGAAATAGAGAGAGGCAAGGAAAATCAATCAGAAGGTCATTTACATCACTCCTCGGCCAGATGGCATTGTGGGAATAGCTGTCATGCATTGGCAGCCCAAACTGGTGTGTGACATAAGTGCATCTTAGCGAGTGTGTGTGTGTGTGTGTGTGTGTGTGTGTGTGTGTGTATGAGAGAAATACTGTAGATAGAGAGAGGGTGGAAGACTCATTAGGAAATAAAAAGTATGAACAGGTGGAAAGGAAAGGTTACATAGATCACTTAACAGATAAAGATATTAATATTCAGGAGGAGCGGGGTAAGCTGTGCCACTTGTGTCTTACGTTTGTCCTGCAGTCAAGACGAAATGAAATGAGAGGTAAAACTAAGAGTCTTAATTATATTTTAGAATATCTGCTATCAAGTGACATTAGAAAAAAGCACCTATAAATATACAGACACAGAAATACATCTTGTCAAAAGTAGTCCACATCGGGACTAAGTTGTAGTGTATGAATACAGAAAACAATAATTCAGCATTTGGCAGATGCTTTTATCCAAAGTTATTTGCATTGCATTTCAGCTATATATCTTTTTAATTCATGCACTCTCTGGATATTAAATCGCTGGCTTTAAATTTGAATTTATTTATTAGGATTAACCCCTTGAGATGTACCATCTCGTTTTCGAGGGGGTCCCACAATGTATCACAATCACAACATAGTAACAAAAAAACAAAACTAAACACTTCGCTAGTGGCATGCTCTTCTGTTAGAGCTAAAGGTATACTGTATAAATGCAATCCCATTTTTTTTTTTATGCACACTACTTTGCATTTTCATAAACTTGCAAAGAAAAAGTTTAAAATGAGAATATTTTAATTGCAAAGAGACAGTTTTGTACTGATATTTGCAAAAGTATTTCTTGCATATATAATTTACCCCAAAACCATTTAGCTACTGATGTAATTCTCGGACAAAATGCTTTATTTAATCATTTATAATTCATTTTTAATCAAATAATTTTAATGGCTTTATACACTGGCAATTCACCAATTTGTATGATATACTCTACTGTTCAAAAGTTTGGGGTCAGCAAGATTTATATTTTTATTCAGAGAGGATTATGTAATTGATCAAAAATGACAGTAGGGACATTTATGAAGTTAGATTATAAGTATTACAGCACAACTGTTTTTGACATTGATAATAACAATAAAGTAGCATATCAGAATTATTTCTTAAGGATCATATAACGTATTAAAATATAAAATATTTTAGATATTTCTTAAATTCTTTATATTCTAATCATCTTTCACAATATTACAGTTTTACTGAATTTTTAATCAAATAAATGCAGCCTTGGTGAGCAGAAGAGACTTCCAAAACATTCAACATTTTATAGACCCCGAACTTTTAATAGTGTTTATTTTAATACATGGGTTTGATTTCATTTCACATTTGACAAGCAAAAATATTTTCTCCTGTGTATCTCTCAATCACAGGCAGCTGTAAACGATGGGTATTTTCTAAAAATATGATGACATTATAAACACTGCGCAGTTTCAAAACACAGTTTACACCTCTCTCCCCTATACATAATAATGAGGTCAAAAGCAACAGAAAAACAGACAAAAAAAAAAGAGAATAAAGAGGGGGGTGCGAGAGACCATTAAAGGGTACAGATGGTGTCGGGGGGTCAGAAGGGGTGTATCATGTTTGAATGAGTGTGTGTTTGTACTCACCCGTGAAATGGAGAGAGGCATGTTGAAGTCTTTCCCCCCCTGCAGTCTGAAGCCCCATGGGGCCGGACCCTGTAACACCACACTGTATTTACCACTCATAGCTGTCTGATATAAAACACACCCGCAGAAGCTGCCAAACACTCAGAAAATCCTCACAGAAGGCCCTGGAAAGACAGACAGAGAGAGAGAGAGAGGCAGAAGTATTCAGTCAGAAACCGTTGAAAAAGCTTGTGATTTAAACTAGATTTTTACTTTTTCTAAATAAAATGTGAGTGGAAAAACTGAATGCTAGGAGGTTGCAAAGGCATTTCTATGCGGTTCAAAGTTTCTGAGAAATAGAAACAGAGATGCTTAGCTTATGAAACACTGCTAATGAAGTTTAGTAGCAGAAAGCAGTATAAAATATATATTTTTAAAAAACATGCTCAGTGTCAACAAGTAGAAAAATGTTGGTTTTGCATACACTTCAGTTCAACAGTTTGGCGTTGGTAATATTTTTTATATTTTAATGCTCACCAAGGCTGCATTTATTTGGTCAAAATACAGAAAAAAACATTAATATTAGGAAATATTATTACAGTTTTAAAAAATGATTTACTATTTGAATATAATTTAAAATATAATTTATTCCTGTGATGCAAAGCTGAATTTTCAGCATCATTACTCCAGTCTTCATTGTCACATGATCCTTCGGAAATCATCCTAGTATGCTGATTTTCATAATGCTGCTTAATATTTTTGTGGAAACCATAGTAATTTTTCAGCATTCTTTCATGAATAGAAAGTTCAAAAAACAGCACTTATCTAAAATAAAAATCTTTTTTAACATCATAAATGTCTATCACTTTTGATCAATTTATTGCATCCTTGCTAAAAGCATTAAAACAAGCTTCTGAACAGCAATGTAATACAACAAACAGTCATACAATACAATAATTCATTATGCATACGTTAACATGCATTTAACAAAGATAAAATAATCATTCTTTATATGTTATTCAGATATATTTACCTTCAGAAAGCAACAACCTTGACAAAATGAAACACAATCTCCTTTGCAAAGCAGGTCGTAAGGTCTGACACCAAATGATCCACACAGACAGCAGATTGTCCATTTATACCCATCTATCAGAGGGTGTGTGTGTGTGTATTTTGGGGGATGGGATGGGGGTGCTAGGCTTACACGCTGATATTTTGGGAACAGACCCTAGATGTGCTGCCAAATATTAAGGAGGAACCATCATAAAGCCACCAGAACCCAAAACAAAGGTCCTGAGATTAGACGATCAGGATCAGATGCTGGAATGTTCCACGGGTCAGATGGGTGGCCCGTCATCGGCACATTTCAAGAGGGAATGCTTTAGCCTGCCAGTATCTCTGTCTATTGCTCATATTGTCCAATAATTTGTCATGGGAAAAGAGTAAGCCTACTCTAAACACTGGAATACAGATGAGTTTCACATGTGATCCATGCTGCCATCACGCATTATCCAGAATGCTCTTCATCTGCTATCAGTAAGACAAATGTTCCTATCATTAAACAAACCCAAACGATGGAAAATTATAGTAATGTTTCTATTATGTTGTATCGTGCTGTGTTGATTGTGCACAGCTACTGTTGCACTACAATTTCCCATTTGGTACAAATATAATCGATGGATGGATGGATGGATGGATGGATGGATGGATGGATGGACGATAGACTGGTAGAAGGATGATGGATAGATGAACGGACAATTGATGGATGATAGACAGGTAGATGAATGGATGGACGGATGAATGGATGGAAGATTGGACAGACAGTTGGATGAATGGTAGATTGAAAGATGGATGGATGGATGGACGGACGGACGGACGGACGGACGGACGGACGGATGGATGGATGGATGGATGGATGGATGGATGGATGGATGGATGGATGGATGGACGAATTAATGGATGAAAGATTGGACAGACGGTTGGACGGACGGACGGACGGATGGATAGATGATAAACTGGTAGAAGGATGATGGATAGACAGATGGACAATGGATGGATGATGACAGGTGGATGGATGGATGGATGGATGGATGGATGGATGGATAGATGGATGCACAGACGGACGGACCGAGATTCAAAGATGATAGAAAAACAGACAGATGGATGAATGGACAGACTGATGGATAGATAGAATGATGATTGGAAAGATAGGAAGATGACAGCTGGAAGGATGGATGGATGGATGGATGGATGCAGAGATTAATAAAGTGAACCATAGAACAAACCACAGAACAATCTAATGATAGATGGATGGATGAATGGATGGATCTATCTCTATATCTTTATATATTTCTATATTTTGAGAAACTACAACACATGTATTGGCATGCTGCCGGTCAGGGTGGAGAGGAAGAGGATGTGAGTTCAGAGCTGGACAATAGACAGGTGATTATTAATCATATATCCAGACACGCACATACATACACACCACATACATATTGTGCTTCAATGTACGGGAAAGAATGGAAGAAAATGTTCAGCAACAAAGTCTGAATACAATGAGAAGCCATAGGGTTAGTCCTCAGGCGGTCTGGGGATCACTGACCGTCTGCCTGTCTGTGTGTGTGTGTGTGTGTGTGCGCTGAGTGAGGGGTTTGTCTGGTATCTGACCCAGATATAATATCAATAGTTAAAAACTCATCACACTCCATGTGTTCATCCCTCTGTCCACACACACACTCTCATCTCTCTTGCCTCAGAAGTGCAGCAGTACACAATAAGGAAATCACATTAGTGGCATGTGATAAATGATATATGCGAACACACACAATAGAGTGTTCAGAGGCACGCTGAGTGGCGGCAGTAAGTAGCTTTAGGCTTGAGTGAGAACAGCTGAGACCAAAGCCTGAACAATACATGCTGTCTGTGTGTGTGTGTGTGTGTTCATAATAGCTGTCGGATTAAGTGCCTCTCTGGTTTACAGTTTTCTCCAACAACATGCGTTATAGATCCAGCAACTCCAGTGGGAGACACAAGGAAAACAGATTGCTGCTTTGTGTTGTGTTTCTTCTGGCTGCTGGTCATAGGTGATCTGATTCATTAGCATTACAAAGAGATTTAACTGCATTAACCACATATAAGTCACTATTACAGTGTGTGTGTGAGACATTTCTGAATAAAACATCATGCACATGAACACACAGAAACTGTCTGGCTGTATGTGACTTCACACTAATCTAATTTAATCCCAATCTGTCTGCACTGAATCAATGCAGTTACTCCAGACGAGTAACTAATGCAGTCGTCTGATACCTGCTGACAACACTTTCAAACGTGGAACTGTAATTGCATAGAAAAGATGTTAGGTACCATTCATGTCTTGAGCACAAGCATTGTAAGACGGGTTAAACACTGAAGTTAAATACTTGAAGTTGGGTTTGGAGTTTGTTCAAATCTCTAAGTAGAGCAAGAGTAATGCTTGACTTTTTGAAACACTGCTAAAGCAATAACTATAGCCAGAAGAGGGGTTAGTTCCTGGAACAGTGAGCAGATCTTCACAAGGACCAATCAATGTTCTGCATGCTAAAAATAAATAATGAAACCGTGTCTGCGCATCTGAGCATCTGCTTGCTGTGCTTGTATGTGAATGAGTCAGTGACCACAGAGATATATGCATGCAATTTCATTCAAAAAATTTAAGTATACACTAAAGTGGCACATTTTATTAAGCCAAACAGACATTGCAAAGAGGCTAGAAACAGTTAATCCAAAAAGATCAAATAAGATTGGTATTTTTTAAAACTGAAGCTAAAAAAAAAGCTAAATAAAAGTAAAATTATACTAATTTGTAAATATAATGTCCTGAAAAAGTTGTGTGAAAATAAAATATATATACAGTGCCCTCCATAAGTATTGGAACAGTAAAGACAAAATTGCTCTGTTGGCTGTGGAGTCAAGACATTTGCAAATATGATTAAAAGATGAATATGAGACAATACTACAGAATGTCACATTTTATTATTAGCCGTTTCATCATATACATGTTTTACCAAATAAAAAGAACAGCACTTTTAGAGTTCATCCCACTCATTGATGTGAGCATAAGTATTGGGGCAGTTGAACAAAAGGCAGATATAAAAGATTAAAAGCTATTATTTAGTTGCAGATCACAATACTTATGCTCACATCAGATAGAGGGATGAAACTCTAAAAGTGCTGAACTTCTGAGCTGGTAAAACATCTATGTGTTGAATCACCCAATAATAAAATGTGACATTCTGTAGTTTTGTCTAATATTCATCTTTTAATCATATTTGTAAATGTCTTGACTCCACAGCCAACAAAGCAATTTTGTCTTTTCTGTTCCAATACTTTTGGAGGGCACTGTATATAAATAATATAATAGAAAAAAATAATTTTTGGTTTCTGCAAATGATAAAATAAAAGTTTTAATGTAGTCAGATTGATTTTGTCATATTGAATAACATTTTTGACTTTTGGGGAAGAATAAAAAATTGTATGAAACCAAGCACTGTACAGAAAAGATTCTGCAAAACATCAAATTTAATGTCTCTAATGTATCACTAAATCACTAATATATGCCTTTTTATACATGGTAATTTAGTGGTTTAAACAATTTTTCTCATCTGCTGCCTGTCTAATTTGCTCATGAAGGTGAAGACAGGCTTCGACCCCAGCCTGAATAACATATGACATCCCCCCATCCATATGGGGCCCCCGGAGACATTCATGAGACATTACAGCTCCTGAAGAACACTACCAAATGCTAATCGTTGATCGCTGTTGATTTCATTTTATTCTCACTATTTCACACTCAACATTTACTCCATTTGTTATAGATATTATTAGGAAACTTGTAGGCATGCCATGTCTTTTATTATCTGTGTCCTGTCCTGTTGCTGTCTTTCTGTGGAGCTTCTGTCACTAAAACAAATTCCTCGTATGTGTAAACATACCTGGCCAATAAAGCTCATTCTGAGTCTGATTCTGATGTCAACACAAATTTTGCTAAACTTTGTTTTTCAAATCTAACATATTTTACAAAAAAAAAGAATTAAATAAAACTGCATGCATTCATTAATTTCATCAGTGAATATCAGTGTGACTCACTCAAACCCCTCATGAATTAGTATAACTAAATAACCAATGTCATCATAGTTTTCTATAGTTGTTGATTAAAGTAAACACAAACACTGGCATGCATCACTAGAAGGCAGATAAATATAATGAAAGAAGATACAAACCGTGTTCCTAAAACAAGAGAATCGGGTTGGGGCAAGTTGTCACATTTATATAAAGACATGCTGTTCATGAGTTTCATCTGTTCTTTTGAACAAAACAATTATATATTTTTATTATAATTTTTAAAATGATTTTTCAGAATAGTCTTACTCTTTACATTTAGCATTTTAAATACAGAATATTTATTTTATGTTTACTAATTTTTACTTAAGATAGTTTTTCACATTTTAATTCTCAAATCGGTGTCAATCGGAGTCTATAAACAGCAAGTGCTGTAGTGACAACTTGCCCCGTTTTCCCACACACTAAAAAGTATTTAACTGAAATCCATGTAAAACCCTTGATTCACGTGGCTGTGCTCCTAGGACAGCTTTAAAGTTTCTCCTTTCTTGTGTCATGTGATGAGCTCGCGCCTTACCTGTGCGTGCAGGTCTGAAGAAGAGTCGCGTGAGCTGCGGCGGCGCTGAGAAGCTCATGGTTCCTCCGCGAGTGACGTCATCAAACATGGGCTGGACATGCAGAAAAGCAAAACACTACAAAGACCTTCCCGCAACCCCCACACACTTTTTATTTTATTTTATTTTTTTACTTTATATGGACGCTACATTGCAAGACTTATATTTTGTACTACTATTAAGCAGCTTGTATTCTGTCCATGCAATAAAGTTCTGTAATAAAATAAAAAATTAAATTAAGTATAGTTGAATTATATTTAATTCCAAATATTTAATTTATATGGCACATTGTACTGATGCAAAATAATAATAATCTTTTTGAGGGGGGTAAATAATTGTGCTTTACTACTAAGGGATGATTGATTGTATCTTTTATTTCAATAGTTTCTTACTTTTATTCTGATCCCCTTTCATTCAGTCGTGTAAAAATGCTATTTAAAATTTATTTTTGAAATTTAAAAATTTTGTAATACTTGAAAATGTACAAATAAAGTGGGTGGGGGGGGGGGGGGGGGGTTGTTTGCACCAATTATAAATATAATGTCCTGGCAAAGTTGTGTAAAAATAAAATAGCTGAATAATATATATTATGTATTCAGTACAATATATATTGTACTGATAAAGTTATGTAAAATAAATAAAATACAAAATAAAATGCAAAATAAAAACACGAAAAAGCTACTAAAATCGACGATCAGATAAGTAATGATTAATGATGAAACCCAACAATCCTCACAGTCACAGAGAGATAACAGTCATTACTGCACAGCATAGTACCTAAATCACACAGGCCCTGTCTGGCCTTCCCCTCCATCCACAGGACGACAGCTTTTACAGAGACTACAGACTGTTTAAACAGTCTGACATGTTAGACAACGGTTGAAGACCTCACACACACAGTCGAAAAGCATGCGCATTGATGTTAATGGGGGCTAAATAGGATGTAGTATAAACACAGACCACGCCAATGCATAAAGAAGCTATTATTAGCATTTGTACAAAGAATGGGGATCAATAATGTACTCTAGTTCAAACTCTCCTCTAGAAAAAGCAGTGAGAGTGATTAGAGTTTATTTTATGCTCTGGGCTAATGCACTCATAAAGCAACAGAGACTGTTTAGAAATCAATGCACTCTAAATACGGTCAAATCTCTCTGAAGCACAGGCTAGTGTTACAGATATTAAGGTTCTTGACTGTGAGACAATAGTTACACCATTTACTGAAAAGTTAATCAATTGTGCATTAAAGATAATCAGGGAATCGTATACACAGGTTGTGATTGCATGAGATGCAGCGTCCTCTGCTGGATGAAGGATGAAAATGAAGCTCTGTGTCTTCTAGGATATTTGGCAATTTCTATGGTAATGCCAACAGTATATTTATATGATATAAATTAATTATGTAAATTTTTGTCAATTATCAATTATTTTGTTTAAAAAAAAAGAGAGAGTTCAAAAACTTGCATCATACTTCCTGTATATATACCTGTTGACTTGGACTAAACCAATATATCTCTATGTAGGGGCTTTGGCAGGAAATATTGGTTTGTAGTTATTGCAAAAAAAAGAAAAAAAAGAAAAAAGATGAACAAAGCTAAACAACACAGAAAAAGCTTTGGTGGTGGAATCATTTTCACTCACAAATTTAATTAAACTTAAAAGTTAGAAGTAGAAATAAATAGTATTTCCTCATAAATCATAACCTTATAATCTTTGTATTGTTTACAACTTTTTTTCTTCAATTTGATAAGTTGCTTTAGTAAAGAAAAGCTGATGAAATAAATACATGTAAATGTGCCTTTTGGTCATTAAAATAAGTAATGTTTGTTAAAAAAAGAAAAAATAACTTTTTATAATGTATTAAATATTAATATATTTTTAAAATGGGAAGGGATCTATTTAAAATCTAAATATTTTAGTGTACTAGACAGCAAGACAAAAACACAGATTTTATTTAGATATGATTATTATTTTCCCCGACAACACCGATCAATAAACATCACAACATCACTAACATATTTGTCAGTATGTATGGAAAAACTGTTCTGATCCATGAGGTTTATGTGTGCGAAGACAAAAGGAATGCACAAATATATTATTTTTAGAATTTCTTTTGACAAAAAATTTAAGTTTTCAATAAAAACAGATAAGTCTGATCATCATGTACACAAAAAAAAAACTCTATAAAGGTAATTTCTCTAGCACCGATGCATGCTTCATGAAGTGCACAACTAGTTAGAATCAGAGTTTATCTAACAGTGTCAGATCAGCGCTGGTGGGTTCATGTGAGAAATCTCTCTTTAGTGTCCAGTAGCTCTGCAGGGCAGTTTATGTTTGTGAGGTCAAACATTAAGTCCTGACAGTGAGATTCAGACTTTTGTTCTCCTACTGTATCTTCTCTCATATTGCTCTCTGAAGCTGGACTGATGATGATTGTGGGAGCGTCCGAGGAGCCGTGGGTCACAGGGTCGTTCTTAGGGTTAAATGAGAGGTCAGAGGTCATATTGGTACTCCTGCTCATCTTAGTGTCAATGACTGTCGGTGCTGTTGCCATGGCGAGGGAACCAGAGACGAGATCTCGCTCGCATAGACTGAACGACTCTTTCATCTGTACCGGAGGCTACAGAACACAAACACACTTGGTGATTGCTGTATATGGACACACCCCCTCCTGTGCATTCATTTTGAAGTCTATTTAAAGGAATAGTTCACCCAAAATTTAAAATTAGCTGAAAATGTACTCATCCTCAGGCCATCCAAGATGTAGATGAGTTTGTTTCTTCATCAGAACAGATTTGGAGAAATGTAGCATTATGTCAATTGCTCAGCAATGGATGCTCTGCAGTGAATGGGTGCCGTCAGAATGAGAGTCCAAACAGCTCATAAAAACATCACAATAATCCACACCACTCCAGTCCATCAGTTAATGTCTGGTGAAGAAAAAAACTCAATGTTTGTCATAAACAAATCTATCATTAAGATGTTATTAAATTCAAAAAAATTAAAATGAGTCCTCTATCCATAATATTTCTTTGTCTAGGGATAAAGTCATCTCTGTCATCTCTCTCTTTTCACTGGAGGAAGGGTTATTATGGATTATGGCCAGAAGAGATGATTTAAAGTTAAAATGCTTTTCACTTCACAAGACATTAATTGATGGACTAGAGTGGTGTGGATTATTGTGATGTTTTTACTCTCATTCTGACGGCACCCATTCACTGCAGAGGATCCATTTCTGAGCAAGTGATGAAATGCTAAATTTCTCCAAATCTGATGGAGAAACAAAATCATTTACATCTCGGATAGCCTGAGGGCAAGTACATTTTCCGCCAATTTTTACATTTTTAAACCTCACCTTCTCTATCAGTAGCGAGGAGCATTTGAGGCTCCGTTGTCTCGATGAGTTTCTAAATGACAAGTTGGACCTTTTCTTCATCAGGTCTAGCTCCACTTCTCCCATTACCTACAATCTCACACACACACATAAACACACCCCCTAAAATATAGATCCATAATGAAGGTGAGGACAAACCAGCACCTTATTCGGCATCCTAAAGTGTTTCATAACAGCAGTGTTACTGAGACAAAGTGAGTAGTATTCAGCCGGTCATGTGATTTCAAGTTTAGGCCATTGATATGAATGGAGTCTCATCTGCAGTCATAGAAACTCAAGCCTACAGATGGACCTTTCTACTGTACCATAGTACTGGAGTCGTTGGCGGTGGTTGTGTGGAGTTTGTTCTTGGAGACCGATGACTGTCTGCTGACACTGGCGTCCTGGACTGAGGCCTCGCTGTTGGTGGAGGAGGTGAAACAGTCCTTCTGAACGCGAGACAGGCAGGACAAACCTGGGACCTTCTCAGCCAATGTGGCTCTGCAGACAAACGAATATATGTCATTTGATATATAGAAAATGTATATCACCATTTCTTTTTAGTTTTACTTTAAAAAATTTTAGTTCACTTAAATCGACTTTTGGTGTGACAAATGATTATAAAACAACATGTATAATAATTATACAAGAATTTCAAAATATTAATGTTTAGATGTTTTTGCAACAGTTGGAATGCATGCATATTATATTATATTATTAATTGTTTGAATTAGTTTTAGATAAAGTATGGGGCACTGCTGCCACTGCTTGACATTAATGTTCTACGAACCCTTTGTATTTATTTTTTTCCACACACAAACATGTATTTTTGCATGAAATGTGCGTGATTGGGAATTTTGTTTGTTTTATTACGGTGTCTATTTACCTGTATTTGGTGTGAATTATGGCATATATGAAAGGGTTGTAGATGGCAGATGATTTGGCGATGACCGCCGGCAGTGTTTTAGAGTAGGGTGTGAGGATGTTTGCATGCCTGAGAAACACAGGAAAAAATTGTTACTTTTAAAGGGGTCATCAGATGCAAAATTCACTTTACATGTTGTTTGAACATAATAAACAATGTGTGTTGGAAGTGTGTGTACACATCCACCCTATAATGATAAAAATCCACACAGTGTTTTTTTTTAAATCCCTGTTTTAAAATCCCCCTTCTCTCATTTCAGGCTGTTCTGAGATTCCTGTCAGAATGACGTAGTTCTGTACAGGCCCCTCCCACGAGAGTTGATTGACAAGGCCGTCTTACCTTACCTTACCGATTAAGCGATTGAGGTGTTTAGTTGTTGGATGTAATAATGAATATAGCAGTCGTCATTTACTCCCGACATCTGAGCCGCTGAAGACGCAGAGGATTAACGTTACTTTAGTTTTTGAAGTGAATGCGCCGATCCCCGATCTACAAAAATGCGTCTATGTTCGTGTGAATCATTCATGATCCAGCTTCATCTACAGAAGAAGTGAGCATAAGGGTTTTTTATGAATCTTTGCAAATCGCCTTTTCTAATGATGTGCTAGTCAGCAAGTTTCTAGGCTGAAGTTTAGTCTGCTCATCACTCCACAGAAGAGAGGGGCGGGGTCAGCAGAGCTCATTAGCATTTAAAGGAGCATGGACTAAAAAGGCTTGCTGAAAACAGAGCTGATTTTGACAGGTGTTTTTACACTAAAATGTTAACCAAAGTATGTTATAGACTTTTCTTTAAGACCCTAAAGAATCATATCAACTTGTGGAAAATGGGCATTCGATGACCCCTGTAAATGCATGTAGGTCATTATAAAAATTCAAGTGCAGTGCTGAAGAGCGAAAAAGAGGTTACGATGTTTTATAATCACATCCTACTTCTCACAGCTGTGCTGAGCTTAACTACTATAGAGATCCACAAACACACACACATACACACTTACATACACAGACAAATGTACATCGAAAAGTGCCAGATAAACAGTAATCATGGGATTTGCAGATTACACTTCTGATATATATTAGAGCAAACTATTTATAGCATCTAGTATACTGATTCAATGCATCATATATTGAGGACTCTCCTCATATCTATCTGTATCTCAGTAGCATGCTCAGTACTCTGATTTCCAAAGGGATCGCTAATAACAATAATGGTGAATCATTTTTTTGACTTTTCTTAAAATCAGCGTCAAGTTCCCACTGTGACAAGTTACCCCACATTTTTGTGACAATGTGTCCTGTTATAAGGTTAACAACTGCAAATGAACTTGAAACTTTTTTATGGCCAATAACTGTAGTGAGTACTTTAAAATATATGGTTAAACAGAAATTGTACCCCCATTAATGAAATTATCCACATTTTACCCAATTTTAAATTGCAAACACAGCAAATAAGATGTGTTAGGAACAGCACTCTTTCAAATTTAGGACAAATACTGTATTTCATAATTACTTGTCATCAAATGTATCTCTTTAATCTCAGAGGAAAGACCATGTCATGCCTACAGGACAGATAACAGAGCAGTACAGTGAACACAGCGCTTACACAAGTAAGCTGTTGTTTGGCTCTCATCACATGGCTGTAAAATCAGGACGAGGCCATAATTTTACAACCACATACGGTTGCATGTGACAATAATACTGATATTTACGTATAATGCATGTAGTCACGGAATTGGATGTATACTACTGTTTAAAATTTTAGGGTTGTGAGAATATTTAATGTTGTTGAAATAAGTCTCTTTTGCTCAACGAGGCTGCATTTATTTGTAAAAACAGTCATATTTTGCAGTGTAAAATAAATGTTTTCTATTTTAAAATGTAATGTATTACTGTGATGAAAAGCTGAATTTTCTGCATTATTACTACAGTTTTAAGTGTCACATGACCCTCCAGAAATCATTCTACACTCTAAGGACAAAAACAGTTTGTATCAGTGATGACTTGTAATGAAATTATGTTCAAGCAAATTACATTGAGTTAGAGGAATAATTTATAGCATAAACACAATTTTTTGTTGATTACTCAAAACAAACAACAACAACAACCTCATTTTAACATAACCTGAGTGGTGGCCCTGAAACCAATTCATCTATCTATTAATTGTATCCATTAATCATATCTATGATCTTTTTTTTAAATCAATTCAGTAAAATCGATTTACAGAAATTTCAGTTTAATGGACAATATTAACTTGATGTAATCAAAATAAAAAGAAATCAATGAATTCAGAAATTGCTGTTTAAATTACACAGTTGATGTTAATAATAATAATGATAATTTATTTTTTGAAATTTTTGTTTAAATTACACTCATTATTACAATGATGTAATGATCAACATTATTATGTCAACAGAACTTATCAAAATAATGTTTGCAACTTGAAAGGTTTAATTATTTGCAACCATGCATCTATTTAAGTTGTGGTAATAGGTCTCCTGAATAGCATTTAGCAGAAATTAATATTTTGGAGGAAACTGTGATAGACACATTTTCTTCTTGTGACTCTTTGATGAACAGAAAGTTCAAAAGAACAGCATTTGTTTGCAACAGAAATCCTTTGTAGAATTACAAATGTTACTTTTGATCAATTTAATGCATCCTTGCTGAATAAAAGCATTAATTTCTTTAAAAAAAATGCAAACTTTCGAATGGTAGAGTGTCACTCATGCATGCAGCACAAACTACATCCTAAGGGATGCATAGGAATAATCCCATGCATGAGCAATAGATTTAGTGATGCTTTCAAAACTTATATGAAGACCACGTGAATATGAAGTCCTCAGAAATGTATAAATACAACTTTCTGCAAATGTGTAGATGCTCAGCACTCACCCTGCGCAGGCGATGAGGGTGATGCATGCGTAGGGAGCCCAGGACAGCACATACACCACTATGACCACAGCTGCTATTTTAGCCAGTTTCCATTCACTCTTCATGGACTGCTGCTTCACAAAACTGGCCTTCTGAGAGCTCAGCCTCTCTAGATCTCTAAACACACACATACATCATTCATGCAGTCATAAATGCTTTTCAGTGAACACTCTTCAATTACAAGACGCCTCAAGGAGCTCGGACCTGCTGGCGTTTCGTACGGAGAGGAACATGAACAGGTAACAGTAGAGGATGATGGCCAGAGGGATGAAGAAGACGAAACAGCACAGCATCATGGTGTAACTCTTGTTGGTGGGAGACGGCGAGACATAGTCCCACGTGCAGGATGTCATCAGACCTTCAGGGATGTAGGAACCTGCAGAAGCATTAAAAGACACAACAGACATTTCAAGCTAAAGTCACATCTTAAAGGGATAGTTCACCAAAAAATGAAAATGCAGTCATTATTTACTCAAGTTCCAAACCTATATGAGTTTCTTTCTTTCTTGATCACAAAAGAATGTATTCTGAAGAATGTTGGTAATCAAACAGTTGCTGGTCCTGTTAGTCTGGGGTGAAGCAACTGTTTGGTTACCCATTTTCTTTATATATCGTGTAAATTCAACAGAAAAAAGAAACTCATACCGGTTTGGAACCGCTTGAGGGTGAGTAAATGGCGATTTTTTTACATCTAGCAATTAATAATCAAGATATCAGCACTCACTATTGCGAGAAAAACATCATTTTAAGACAAAAAGTCGCAGTTAGCTTTTTTATATTTTTATTCCTTGGCATTGACAATCTTCCACAATCACCAGTGTCAATAAAAATACTTTAGCTAAAGTGTTTTCCGTAATATCTGCATAAAATAAAGTTCATAAAAATAATCACTTCAGCAAAGCTTGTGCAATTTTCGAATTATTTTGATAAAATAATATTTTTTTTTGTTTAATAAATATACTGTCAATTTTAAAAATACAGAAAAAAATATTAAAAGTTTTTTATTTACATTTGTTTATTTTATTTTTTTTATAATTTGAAAAGATTCTGAAAGCTTTGAAGGAGATCCCATAATAATATGTCTGTTTAGAAACAATAAATATGGTTTAAAATAATGTTTTTTAGATCAGTTTAGCAGAAAATCAACTTTGCATTGCTGTCCATGATCATGTCAAGGATCAGCTAGATTTTCATGTGCGTAGTGAAACTAGTTTTTGTGCTTATCTGGTGGATTATCTTTTTTACTATGCACAAAAACTGGCATATCTTTATTTTCTTTATTATAACCTGAAAATGACACCTACTTCATTATATTCAAAGTCTAAATTTAATAGAAGAACAATGAAATCTTACTCCAGCCAATCAGAGGAGCCAGACTCCAGGCCAGCGAGTAGATCCAGATGCACAGGATGGCCAGAAAGGTTCTGCGTTTGGAGTTCCACTGGATGGTCTGCAGTGGTTTGGTGATGACCAGGTATCGATCGATTGAGATGGCCAACAGGTTTATCATCGAGGTGATGCCAAACAGCGCACCACAGAATGCATATATTTTACATCCTGAACACACAAAGAAAATATATAGAGAATATAGTCTGTATAACATACATTTAAGACAGGACATTCATTTGGGTTACATTTTTTGATAGAATAATAAAAAAAAAAATATTCATTTTATGCAAGTTTTTTAGTTTTTCAAAATAAAAAGAAAAAAAAAGAAAATGTTACCCAGTTCTCCAAATATCCACTCCTTAAACAGGCAGTTGATGAAGAATACTGGAGATTGTGTGATGGCCATGAGGAAATCACTGACCGCCAGGTTCACTATGAAATAATTTGGCAGGCTCCGCAACTTTTTATTACTGCACAAACAATATTAAGATCAAGTTATATTTATTCCATTGTTAAAACAGAAAGAACACAGTTTATGAACAATGAATTTCAGGTGTTGCTTCTACTTATGTGATTTTCTTTTTTCTGTCAAAGACAAAAGATATTTTGAAGATATTTTTGTTGCTAACCAAACAGTTTAGGTTCCCATTGACTCCTATTATATGGACAAAAAGTACAATGGGAGTCAATGCGAACCAAGTTATCTTCTTCTAAATTTACATTTTTTGATGAACTGTCTAATAAAAGCTTGTTTCCACCATTAAATAAATTTATGTCTCGCAATTCTGTTTTTAATAAAAAAGGTAATTGCGACTTTTTTTCTAATAACCGTAAGTTTATAGCACACAAATCTGTCTTTTTCTCTGAATTGTGAGTTTAAATCTCTCGAGTTATAAGTCGTAATTGCGAGTTTATACCTTACAATTCTGTCTTTTTGTTTGCACCACAGAAAAACAAAATAAAGAATAAGAAAGGGAATTCAGATTTTTTAACACAATTCTGAATTAGAATTTTAAAAAGCCAGAATTGCGAGAAAAAAGTCACAAAGTTGCAATTACATTTTTATTTTATTAATTTTTCTTGGGGCAGAAATAAGCTTCTATAACTATCCTTTTAATTGCATTTTAATGAAAATATATAATATTATAAACAGATTTTATTACACACACAGAAATCTTATATCCCTACTAATCTTTGCATTTAATTTTAAATGCATATAAAGAAGATGGGATGCAAATGAGAGCTATTTGTCAAAGCTGACATCCAACATATCATATGTCCCCATTGCAGTTCTTTCCATCGATGTACTGCAGTTCTAGGGATTCCCAGCATTCCTGGAATAGCAGTCAATTCCTTCCACTCTACAGAAGCCCATGATTTCAATAATTGCACCCATTTATGAAAATGAATCAACCTTGTTATTTATACCTCATTCACAATATTTCCCTGCCCTGAAAATGGCCTATTTTGAATACAAAGAAAGAAACAATTATGGAAAATGAGGATTAGGGCTGTCCAGTGACCTGCAGGGTGTTTGCGTGAGTAACTTTAATCTGAGCAAATGGGGGTAGTAAAAAAGAAAAGAGAAGCTCTCACTGCCCCAATTTACTAAAACAATTAATGTCAATAACATATTTGAGACTTGGAAGGATTATCCAACAGCTGAGAGATGATTGGTCAGAAACTCCCTGCCACTATATCACTTTAAGACTTCATTTGAAACATGTTTTATGATAAAAACAAAATGCATACTGATACTGCAACTGGACAAAAATGATACAAGGCTATTTAACACAACTTCTAAACCAATGAAAGAATGTCTACCCCAACAAAATAGAACTAGATAAGGTAACATTATAGTAATTCATATTTATAATGTTTCGCGTCTGGTCTCGTTCTGTCTCGCGTATCTTGTCAGTGTACATATATATATATATATATAGTTGGTTTTTTTTTTGGTGTTTGGCTTCGTGTTATGTTAGAATCATTATTATACTCATACCCTTTGTTCTTTAATATTTTGAATTGTTTTTAGCTTTTTTTTCTTTTGTTGTTTTTCATTTAAAAGTTAAGTTTCAATTTTGTTTTATGCATTTGTCATTTTTATTTAATTTCTTTATTTTTAAAACGTGTATAGGTAGTATTTATAAAGTTTTAGCTTTTAGTTTTTGATCTGTTTTAGTTGTTTTAATATTACTATTGATTGCTTCTGTTGTCCTCATTTGTAAGTCGCTTTGGATAAAAGCATCTGCTAAATGACTAAATAATAAATAATAATGTAATAAATGCTTTTAATATCATTCATTTAATCCAAATTTAAAGTAATAATTATGTGAAAACAGTATATCCTTAACAAATATTATCAAAAATTACAGTACATTTAAAAATAATTATATCTTACACCATATACAGTTTTCCTTTTTACACTTTAAGCATCAATAACTCAAATATACATGAAAGTGTCTGAATCCAAGTTCAATCATGTTTAATAGAATTCATGCACATTCCCTAATCTATTAAGCATTGTATCATTTAATAATGTTTGGTAATTAATTAACTGCATCATAAGGTGCTAACTAATAAAACACCAAACTTTCCGAGATGAGCTAAGAGATTGGTTCAAGTTCTTCAACTCAACAAACAACTAAGCATTCATACCTGTAGAAGGCAAACATGACCAAAGCGTTGCCCGTGACTCCTAAAGTGCCGATGATGAGGATGAGGAAGGCGATGATATAATGCACATGATCCGGGATGTCCAGGCTTTTGTAGATCTGCCGTTGAGGCTCCATCACAATGCAGAAGATACAGCAACAAACACTGAAGAACAGCTCTTCAACAAACCAAACCTGAGCGCAGACTCAGTCATGGTCTCTGTCTTCTGCTTCCCGCATCACTTCCTCTCAGTCTGTCTCTGCTCAGAGTAAGAGAGAGTTTAGTTAAACACTATCAGTAACAGCAACAGACGGACACACTGCGACCTACTTGTCATATCACATGACACTCCCCTCGCTCCAGCATCTGTCCCACCCAAGCTTTCCTGTCTTCAGAGCGATCCCACGCTCATCTCACACACACACAAGAAGCAGGTTATGAAAAATGAGTCTGAATATTATCAGTTGCACATTCTGTCCTCTTTGAACATGACTAGAAGAAGAGAAAACACATGAGACTAAAAGAAACAAGACATGTGTCAGATAGATTACAGTGCTTTACATCTTTCATCACTGATCTGTAATGGATGTGAGAGGGTCAGAGAGAGATTCTGAATGAGAGAGAGTGATTCAAGCAAAGAAAACACCAGGAATGTTTCTTCAGACTTCAGAAATGTCACAGAGCAACACAGCCACCAATACCATCCACCAGTGCTTTTTTTTAGCATACTATTACAGTATTTACTCATTTTTATATTTTCAGTTTTCATTTCAATTTTAGTTTACATTTTAGTCATTTTAGTCTTTTAATTTTAAACTTATTTCAGTTAGTTGCCAAGGCAGTATTTCTAATTTTAATCAAAAAAAGTTTTTTCGTTTCAGTTAAAAATAACAACACTGCAATCCACAATGCATTTCTGAACAGGCTTCTGTATTTCATCCATATCTGAATTTTCAAAAACCAACCTGATGTCATGAGAAAAAATATGAATTTGCTAAGTATAGTAAAAGTGATATAAATACATCACACTGAATAATTTAAAAGTGGTAAAAAGCATAAAGCTACACAGAGGACAGTGAATTTACTCAAAGTGATTCATGTTACTAAGTGGAAACGACCATTTAAAATGTGTTTTTGCCAACACACACTCTAACTATGTCACGATTTGACAAATTAGTGACTAAATCAAATTAATTTGATTTGTATGTTTCCAAACAATCTGCTTACTCCCCACTGACAGTTAGGTTCAGCGGTGGACCTTCTTGCTTATATTTTTTCCAAAAATTATGTTTTTGTACAAATCATATCATGTAGTGATTTTTAACTTACTTATCAACCATTTATGAAGTATGTTCTAGCATGCAGTGTGTTGCGGAGTCCGAAATCGTATAATCTCCTACTATACAGTAGGCAAAAACAGTATTATGTCAAATTCAAAGTATTCATAAAAAAGTAGGGAAAAAGTATCCGGATAATTTACTGCATCCAGCAATCTTGATTTTATTGTCAAAGAGTTCTGCTGTTGCTCATTTGATAAATACAAATCTTTGGACACACTTTCGACTGTGACCACCTTGTTTTATCCTACAATAACCAGCGAATAAAAAAGCTTAATGGTTCGTCCTAAGAGACCTTGTGTGTCTGTCCGCATGTTCTCTCATCGCTTTAGCACCATAATCCAGGCATCACTTCTGTTCTCTCCATGGCAGTCAATGGCCGCTGTGGGATTGAAAGATGTGGGATTATATCGCTCTCCATAATCCAACATTTTAGCAAAAACCTCTCAGACAATAACAGCATTACTTTAATTCAGCCTATATGACAAGTATGCTCACAGTAACCCACCAGCCTCCAGCAGATTATATTATAACATAAGAGGTTCTCACACCTAATCTGAGATCGGTGGGAGCACAATTTACATCATTTAGAAATAAAGGTTCTTGATTAATGGAGATGAATGTGCACCATTCAAAAGTTTGGGGTCAGTAAGATCTGTGTGTGTGTGTGTTGATTTACGTTGAAGTAGAGATTGAGAGACTTGCAGGTGGGACCTTTTACCTATCAACCACAAACAACACCTTAGCAACTGCATGGCAACACCCTAGCAACCACCCACAACATTCTCAACTCAATATAATGATTAAGACAATCTCGTTCAGATGAGTGGAGGGATTTAGGGATCCTGACATCTGATATTTCTATAGGACAGCTGCACATGTAAGGCTGATGTAAGCTTCTTTAGCCTGTCTTGAACAAATCATCCCTCTGCAGCACTGTGCATTAATGTAACAACGGTATGAAATTAAATGTCTGTTTAATCAAGAGAATGTTTTGCAGTATAGTAATAGTGCACGAATGGGGACCAGCAATAGCCTGCATAAACAATATGAATGTTAGGTTGAAATGTGATTTCAACCAATGCAAATGACGGAAGCAGATTGTGATAAATCGAGTCTAAGGTGCAAAAATAAAACATTTAGAAAATAAGCTTTCACTTGAATTCTGTTGACATTTACGTAGTCAATTTGCAATTAAATCACAATCTTCAGAGATAGAAAGATTTTCTTGGAAAGCATTACGTTTGCATAGAAATAAATCATGAGTTCGTAAATGATCTGATTCCACATGACTGGCGAGCTACTCCCCAGTGAAATAAGATAACGTGTAATTTACCAAGGCTTTAAACTTTGCTGTCGGAGTCATGTTGAATCTTAATCTTATGTTGTTTTGGGATTACTCTTATTTTGGGCCAAGATGAATTGTCATGTTTTGTTTTTTTTTATCTGGAATGAATAGTTTTGATTACTTGCTGATCCTCTGTTGGGCTTAAACGTCGGCTCCAAGCAGAATAAATGTGTCAACCTGGGCAGAAAAGAAGGAAAGGAGGGTATTTTAGGGCATTAACACAGACACACTGAATATCAAAGAACAGTTGTGTCATGAATCATGATTACCTGAAACTGATATCAATATAACAGCACTCTTGTGGCTTGCTTGTTTGAAAATGATCATTTATCGATCTGAATGCTCTCTATCCAAGATCAAACTTGGGTTTAGGGCAAAAATGCAACCCAAAATGGTTATGAAATTTCCCTATAATAACAGGGGATTCAAAATCTACTGTGACAATAGACAGTTTAATGTAAGATACAGTCAGACATGTTTTCTAGCACAGAATATCTGAGACACAGGCATCACTAATAGCCTAATAACTTCTTTGAGCTAAATCTTTAGTTTTCTCAGAAATCTTTTGCTGACATCTAGTGTTAAAAATACAAAGAGCTTTGTTAAAATGTAATTTCTTGTTTTGATTCTGTTATTTATTGACGGTAAAACACCTCATATAGCTATGTTTTCAAATAATTAATAGAAAACTGTATTAAATAAGGTAAAAATCAAGCAACACTTTTTTTATTAAATTACACTAAAGGCGAAGAATATTTTATTCTCATTTTCCTACAAGTTTAAGATGCTAATTTTGGTCGCAGATAGCCTATTTGAGGTTCGTCACAAGTTAAAACATTAAAATTGCTGTTAAAATGTCCATCTATATATATATATATATATATATATATATATATATATATTACAACTGCGTGGTATATCTACTGTTTTGACCTTTTGAGAAAAATTCATAATTACAAAGTGGCTAATTGTAATAGGCAAGCGTCTTCTTTAAAATAAATTTAAAGATACACCTGCGTAAAATTAAGTGTCTGACATTCTTTTTATTTTATGAATAAAATCAATAAGTCACATTTTTGATGGCAAAATGATAGGCTTTTAAAACATCAAGGCAGAAAAATTAAGAGATGCATTTTTTGCAGACATCCATTAACTTACAAAAAACAAAAATAAATAAAGAGCTACAGTAGCTATAAAAGAGTCTTTGGGATTCATAACAGTTTGTAGCTAGAAGGAAAAGAGAGGCAGAGACGTTAAAGAGAACCCTCTGATACAAAAGAAAAATCACATCACTTTGTCTTTCCACCACTAGCAGCCTAAGAGTGCAAACAATACCTCAGAAGAGAGAGATGTACTACGCTACGTGACAGATATTCATCACAACCATCTTTATCTATAAATTCATCAGTCTAAATACTGATTTCAAATTAATGGTATATGCAATGGACCCTAAGGACAAGAACTGGTTGCAGAATCATACAGTAAGTGCCATAAAAAAGGGCTTGCAGATTTGAACAGTTTGGCGTATAAATATGTTTAGTTGTGACTATTCGGTATGCTTTAAAAGATCAAATGTTGCATGATGGACAAACAACCTATGAGCTGGGCTTGTCTTCAAATATATGCATGCTCGCTTATGAAATATTATAACATTTATTTACTGTGACTCAACTACATTGAAAACCAAAAGAGTGCAGAAGCTAAAAAAAAGGCCAACTCTTGTTGCTGGTGCAGGGATTTGGTGTATAATGGAAGATTCACAAGAAAACACTTTCATCCTCATCTCATCACATACACAAGGCTAAACGCTGTAGGTTTGGCTCTTTTATTACGTTATAGCTTACTGTTGACTAACTATGATCACTTTGAAGGGTTGAATGGAGCAAATATTCATTTTGGCTGCAATTGCAAAAGTATTTGTTGCTTCTCAGCTGAGGTCTGTGATGTTGGTGTTCCTGATATTGTTATTTTGATGATGTTGTTCTTGGATCACAGATACTGATGTTCCCGATCTGTAGCTGGTGCTTTTAAGGTGTTCAGTTGGTGCAGGTGTTGATGTTCTTGCCGTCAGCTGCATCATCAACCAGAGACAGATGGTAGTCTGTGGCCAGAGTGAAATGAGAAATGCATCCCACTAAACCTCGTATGTACTGCCTGTTAGTGTGCAACGCGATCTCCTTCATCCCACCTGGAGAATTTTGAAATCAAACTCACCAACAGAACTAGACAAATACATATATATAGAAATCATTCTAATATGCTTATTTGCTGCTTAAGAAACAAATGAAATGTTGAAAACGGGTGTGCTGCTTCATATTGTTATCAAAACTGTAATCAGTTTATTTCAGGATTCTGTAAGGAATAAGAAGTTCAAAACATATTTTATTAAACATTATAAATGCCTTTACTGTCACTTTTAAACAATTTAATGCATCTTTGCGGAATAAAATAATTAATTTCTTTCAAAAAAACACTTCTGAATGGTAATGTTTTTTATTCCTACTTTATTTCATACACAATCTTGCATGAGCATCTATTGTCATTATCATAATCTTTATCACATTATACAATTAACTTCATAATTGTGTTTATTCTTACCAATGTAAAGGTCACCATTGATGTTCAGCTGTCTCATCTTTCCAGGAGATCTGCCTGTTTTAGCTCCATAATCATCGACGGTTAGTTTACCAGACTGTCCATCCCTTTAAACAGAGACAAACCGTCTTGACTGTTAAACTGAGAAAGCACCAGCCGCTTTAAATGGTGCAAATAGCCTGATATTTGATGTAGGGTTTACTTTTCAATCAGAAATTGCTAGAAAAAAAAAATACAAAAAACATGCTGAATTATATGAAATTTTGACCTGACAGCCTTCACTCTGTGCCATTTGCCATCACTAAATGTGCCATTAATGACCACAGCGGTGGCTCCGCTACCAAGACTATAACTGTAGAGAGAATAAGAGATGTTAGGAGGATCTTAGGATCTGTCGATTGTCTGACATATAAATGTAAATCTCATGCCTTTAAGCATGTGGGTGCATGCAGATGGATATGTTGTTATACCTGAAAATGAGCGCTCCGTCTTGAAGGCCGAGAGACAGGTAGTCACTGTTGGCTCTCATTGGACTGTCCCCCCGCCACAGTAAAAGACCATCTTTAGACGTGCTCTTAAAACGCATGAACATGTTTGTTCTGGAACCTGATACCCTGCAGAGACACGCGCCGTTATATTAGCATGTGTGCATGCATGTACAGTATGCACAGAAAAGATCGGCCTCTGGAACAAACAATCGGCTTCTGGAAGTAAAATCTTTCCTTTTCTCCTTTGGGTAATAGATTTTTAACTTATAAAGACAGGCTTTGAACTCCAAGGTTGTTAATCAATGGCATATGCTTTTGATGAAGCACTGTAAAAAATAAAAAGTTGAGAAAACTCAAAAATCAAGTTCTCAACTTTTTATTTTGTACAATTACTTGATTTAACAGTGGAATTCAAGGTGGAAAAACTACATTACCCATGATGCTGTGCAAAATTCCACCAATCAGAGAATTGCAGTGAGCAAATTGCACCAAAAGAGTTTTCAGGGAACACACTGTCCCATGAAGCACTGCAAATGATGTAATGCACATTTTACATAACACTATTGTTTTTATAGTTATAATCAACAACTTTAAATGAATAGTTCTATATTTCACCATTGTTTTTCATTGTCATTTGCAGTGCTTCACTTGATTGTAGTTCTTTCCCTCACTAAAACAGTACTTTTTTTTTGTCTGATTTTCAAGTACGCTTTTACTTAAAATCCAATTTTGTAATGTTGTGATTCACTTTAGGGCTGGTTGGTTTAGTTCATGCCATATAATGTATTAAAGACTTTTTGAAAATCCCTATGAGAAAACTGAATGGAATAAATACTTCTAGAGTCAAGGCTGCTGAAAAAGTGTTCAGGGACTAATTCACTCTACTGATTTGAGCGCAGTGATACAGTGTAAAAGCAATAGTTCTCTACCTTTTGAGGATATCTCTGTTGTCGTATGTCAGATAGCTGCGTCCAGTGAACTGAGGGATCTCAATAGATTCAGTGACAGCTGATCCAGTGAAAGACAAAGAGTGCACAGCTGCACTGTTACATTCACTAGATGGCAGCACACATAAATACACTAAGGCCATTGTTATTAGAGAGCAGACATGAATATGAGACATTTTGCCTCCAGTACTTACCGTTTAAGCAATAATTCCCACATTCTGCACAGTGAGAGCACAAAACAGAATAAAAGAAGCTTAAGAAAGATTTTGAAGTGTTATGGAAGAAGTCTGCAAAGAATATCAGAGCGATATCTCAGTCTAAAACCAAGCAAAAAATGCTGCTTGTGTACTGCTCAATCCCTCTCCTGGAGATCTAGCTTCCTGCAAAGTTTAGTTTCAATCATATACTAATATTATCAGATGCAGTATGCAGTATGCGATGCCAAGTAGTTTACATCGTTTGCAGTCATATTCATACAGATATTTGCAATTTTTATTTTTTTCAAAAACAACAAAAAACAAAAAAACCTTATTAAATAACAAGTCAAGGAGGAGTCATTACCGGCATGTACGATTAAATCTACTGCGTTGCACTGTGGGATTATTATTATTTATTTATTTTTTGCAGTGTTATCTGGTTTTATAATGCACATTTTGGCAAATATAGCTGATATGATTTATATACTGTTACAGTACTTTTATTAACTTCTATTTTTATATTTTGTTTTAATTTGAGTTTTAGTAATTTTGTTCATTAAAATGACAAAAAATTATCCATACATGTAAGAAATGAACCATTATAATATTAATTACTAAAATAAATGTGCTATTATTCTATATAGCTTTAATTCATTTTTATTTCAGCTTTAGTTTTAGTAATTTTAGTACTTCAACTTATCTTCCAATCCACTTACTTCCATCCAATTTTCTAGTTTTCCATCTAATATTTATATTTTATTTCTGCTTTATTTCAATTACCGTTTTTTTCTTTGCATTTTAGTAGTTTTAGTGTTTAGTTAACATACTATGAATTAGCAGCAGACAATTATGAACGGTCTACTTTTATGCATGAAATACTAGCATACTGCTTACTACATGGTGCACAATGTGTACTGTATACTGGCTACTCTAATTTTAATGGATAAAGTATGTTTTTGTCACATATTACATTATGCATTATGCATTATGCATAATATATCTCATGAGCAGTATGTAAGTATTGCATATTGAATGGGTGGTGATGGCGCAGTGGATAAGACACATGCCTTTGGTGTGAGAGACCCGGGTTCGAATCCACTGTGAGACACCAATGTGTCCCTGAGCAAGACACTTAAGGCACCTATGCCTTAGGGTTGTTTGTTCTCACCTTTCTGACAGTGTTTCCCATCATACCCAAGCGCACAGTCACAGTCGTATCTGTCCCGCTTCGGCCTGCATGTTCCTCCGTTAGCACATGGGTTCTCCACACACGGGTGATCTGCGTTCAACACGTTCACCCCGAAAGCCTGACCGGGATTCAGCTCTATAATGTGGTCATTCAGAGTGATCTGGGTTAGGAGGAAAGATTGAAAATAATAATACAAACATTAAATCTGCATATGGATCAACTGCAGCATTGAACACTAAGCATCTTTGATCTCATATTGAATTAACTGCTGCTGAATTTACGCTTAAGTCGTGATTATTTGTTATGTGGTTGTCAGGGTCCGTTGGGTGTCTGTAGTACTCTAGTACCTTCTGCACAGTTCCACTGAAGGGTCTCAGGACACCAGCGCTCGTCTTAGTAATATCATAATTAGGAACTCCTCCAATATAGAGAGGAGAACTACACTTTATCTGTGTAAATGCACCCTGAGAGAGAGAGAAAGATAGACAAAGATTATTATTTTTGTTGTTATACAATACACTATATACATACAAAATAATAAGAAAGCATACAGATCCCTTGTATTATACATTTATTTCTTATTGAACAGATTTTCTTATCATAAAATGATGTTCAAAAGCCCATATTAAGTGAAAATTGTGTCATTCAAGGAAATTATGTGGACTGAATGAAACCATAAAATGAAAAAATATAATAAAATATTAAATAAAATAAAACTAGATTTAAAAATATATAATGAAACTAAATCACTAATGAAATATTCTGAATCTTTCACTTAATGTTCAAAGGATTGGGGTTACTTGCATTTCTTTTAAGTAAATTATTAATTTATCAAACTGATCAAAAATGACAGTAAAGACAATTATAATGTTATCAAATAAATTCTGTTCTTTTAAAATTTCTATTATTTTTATCAAAGAATCCTGAAAAAAAATCAGTTTCTACAAAAATATGAAGAAGCTCTTTTCAACATTGATAATAACAAAATAATTAAAAATAAAAATGTTTTTGAGCAGCAAATCAGCAATTTCGAATGATTTCTGAAGGATCATGTGACACTGAAGACTGGAGTAATGATGCTGAAATGACAGGAATACATTGTTTTCTGTTTGAATATATTTTAAAGTTGTTTTAAATTGCAATAATGTTTCATAACATTGCAGTTTTTATGGCATTTCTGATCAAATAAATGCACCCTTGGTGAGTATAAAACATTCCAAAATATTTTAATGTATCTTATTTTAAAATATTCAAATATCTTACTGACACCAACTTCTGTACGGTAGAGTAAATGTTTTAAAATAAGATGAGACTGTTCACCTCTGCCATGCCTTCCACTGGTCTCTGGTTGTCTACCTGTAAAATGCCATTTTTTGCCGTACGAGAGACACGAAACTCGTGCCACACGTTCAGAGCGACGGCCTCTTCACTCCTGACAACGGAAGCAATGATATTGTTTCTGGTCTTTACAGAATATTTACCAACTGTGGATTCACAGTCATCTAGAAAAATGGAAAGCAAGTCGAATGTATAGCACTTCACTACACACTCCACCTGATAACTGTGGCACCCGAACCGCAGTCGAAGCGAAACTCCACATATCCGCCCACCAGGCTGATTGACAGGAAGTCATGACTAGCCGCATCATCGGTGTAGAGCAGCGTGCCGTCGGGCTTGGTCGGCTGGAAGGTCATCTCGAACTCCATGAAGGACAGGTAGTTGTGGGAGGGCTGAGGCAAGGGGGCGCTGGCATACGAGTACATGCTCTCGTTAAACTGGGGTAGAGACAACAGGAAACCTGAAACGAGAGGTGTTAAGAAATATGAAGTCAGGTAATGACACACAACGTGACTGGCTGTGTTTGCTGGTTCAAATTCATTTTGGAACCTGAAAATAACTGTGCAATTACTTCTGACCTAGTCACACTTTTGCACTTTTTAAATCATGCATTTTTACTACAAATATGTTTAAACATCTTGAGATAATTTTAACTGTAGTGTTTTATTTGATATTACATTTAAAGTAAATATATTTGAAATGTTCTAAATTGCAAATTTATCATTAAAAATTACAAATTCATTTCAATACATGATATTCAAGTTTTAGAAATAACATTACAGTATGTTTTATATTACCACAAATGCTTGTCAGTACATTCAGCAGTACACTTTAACCATATTTCAATTCAAAGACAATTATTAAATTACATTTAAAGATGTGCTTAAGTCCTACTTAAGTGAAAATGTGTGAATGAATCATTTTATTTGAAATCTAAATATATTACCATTCAAAAGGTTGGGGTCAGTAAGATTTTTTATTTATTTTAAATTTTTTGGACAGAAATTAATACTTTTATTCAGCGAGTATACATTAAATAGATCAACAGTAATAGAAACTTTATTTTCATCAAAGAATCCTGAAAAAAAAATCACATCACAACACAAATTTTCTCAACATAAGCATCAAATCAGCATATTATTAAGATTTCTGTAATTATAAAATTACATTTAAAGATGTACTTAAGTCCTACTTAAGTGGGTAAAAAAGCACTCTTAAGTATAAATTTAAATGAGAATTGTTTCAGTTAATTGTCAATAACATGCAATTAAGTGTCCAAAAACTTTTTTTTTTCTTTTTTTTTTGGAAAATCTAAAAGTGCAGAAAGTTTTGTGTGAGGGGCAGGTTTAGGGATAGAGTTAGGGGATAAAAAGTACAGTATAAAACACCATTATGCCTATGGAATTTCCCCAAAAAACATGCAATCAGTGTGTGTGTGTGTGTGTGTGTGTGTGTGTGTGTCTGCGTGTGCGTGAACACAAGCAAACGCCAGAATGTGTGACTCACTTTCCTCACAGAGGAAGCCCTTATAGCCCAGAGGACACAGGCAGATGAAGCCGTCTGCACGGTTGGCAAAGCAGATTCCTCCATTAGCACAAGTGACCTTCTCACACACACTGTTGCTGCACTCGCCTGAAACACACAGACGAGAAGATGCTTTGAACACATATACAGTGACATCAACATGTACTGTATGTGGACATTTAAAAAAGGTCTGAATATCAATGCATTGTGGTACTGTCGTTCAAAAATTTGGGGGCAGTAATAATTGTTTTTGAAAGAAGTCTCATCAAGGCTGCATTTATTTGATCAAAACCACTGATAAAACCGTAATATTGTGAAATAATATTACAACTTTTGCTATTTAATATATTTTAAAATTTAATTTATTCCTGTGATGCCAATTTCCATTCTTCAGTATCACATGATCTTTCAGAATCAGATCTTTCAGATTTTCTGCTCAAGAAACATTTCTTATTATTATTAAGGTTGAATATTGGATCATTTTTTGTTTTTCAAGAATCAGAATTTATTAGTATTCAATTGAAATATAATTTCTGAAAATGTGAAAGTCTTAACTGCCACTTATGTTTAATTTAATGCATCCTTGGTGAATAAAAGTATTAATTAAAAAACTAAATCTGACCCAAACTACACAGTTCTCTGAAGTCAGTTAATGATCACATGACATGCATGTAAACAAATAAAATATTTCATTTTTTAGTAAGTGCTTTATTTTGATTGCTTTTATTTTTCAATTATTTATTATTTAAATTTGACTTATGGTTTAATTATCAGCTCTTTCATTTATTTGAAATAAGAATACTTTAAAGCACAATATTTGACAAAAAAAAAGACTTTAAGATTTGAAAATCATAAAACAATAGCTAAAGCTAGATAAAGACAAAATGTATTTGGACACTCATAGTTATGGGGTATGTCAAACTAGCCGATGTCTGCTCCGCTCAGTGCATTTCCTTTAGGCCAGGGTCGGATGTCAATGGCTTTATTGTTGATAGTCAGACTCTGCATGCAGCCCTGGAAGCTGCGATTGGTGCCCACCGCCCTCACCAGCCAATAGGCATTCGGAGCTCCGCCCAAAAACAAAGGTGTACGGAACGTTATTTTAGTGTACTGACCCTAAAAGAGAGAAAGAACAGAGGTTGTTAAATACATTTCATAAAATGTCTTGGATGCTGATTGGTCAGAACAGCACATGACACAAAACCAGCCACAACACCCAACTTTATTTTTTTCATATTATTTTATAATTTTGTGCTGTGTTGGTGTATGAAAACATGCGTACCTGAGAACGGCCCGACACCGGTGTGTCATTATCTAATCTCAGCCAGCCATTCATGCCGTCTCTAAATACTGTGACCGTGTGCCACTGTCCAATCACAATGGAGCTGTCACTCATGATCTGAGCTGCACCCGTACCACAGTTAAACCTGTGCACATAAAATTCAAGATCAATTACCAATAATCACAAAATCAATTAAATTTCATTGAGAAAAAAACCCTGAAATGAATCAATATTTCTCAAAAGGATAAGTGAAACTGGAGATTACAGTGAAGCCAAAAAATGTTATAGGTGAAACAATGAAAAAATTATAGTTTTACGTTAAATAATAATAATTGATAAATGAATATAAATGGAAAAACCAATCATGATTCAATAAATAAATAGTCTGAGAAAGAAAAAAATCACAATGCAAATATTATGTATTATATAAAGGCTATGTAAATATTTTGTATGTAGTATTAGTTATTTTTTTGTCAGAATAATTTCTCATTTCATATTTGGTTAAATATGTATATATATGTGTGCGTGTGTGTATGTATATGTATATATATATATATATATATATATATATATATATACACACACACACACACAGGGAATATGGGAATATATGAAAAAGAAAAAACAATCCAATATGCATATACTAACACACACACGTATGTATACATATATATAAATGTGTGTGTGTGGAAATCACAATCCTGTATGCAAATCTTAAGTATGGATTACTTTAAAATATAGAGGACATCCAAGGTGAAATTTAGCTACAAAACAGAGCTTGACTGGAATCAGCACGAGGTGAATTGACAGCAAGAACTGTGTTTAAAATCGGAGATACCTGTAGTGTAGTTTTCCCCGTACAAGGGCCAGGGAGGTGAAATCTCCTCTACCGTGTTCATTCTCTCCACAATACAACAGCAATCCATCCTCAGCCTCAGCCTGAGAGGTCAAAGCAGTCCTTCATAAGCATCTGATCTCAAAAACCTCTCAAATGCATTAAAGTCTGCTTGTATATGTGATTACCTTAAACTCCAGGCTAATCTGGAAGCTCTGGTAAGAATTTTTAAGAGGTTCAAAAGTCACGTGGGAGTAGCCATAGAACTTTGGGAAATTTACCGTCAGACCTGTAAGACACAAAACTAAGCGGTTACAGCACTTCCTGTGACACTCGTTTTTTCAATCTTAGATTTGTACATGCACACACCCTCCGTATACTGTGTGTCTCAGTCTCAAGAGTCTATAGATCCAAACACTATAGATATTTTTCCACCTTTTTTGTTAAAGAATTATGTAGGAAACGAACAGATTAATTTATGACAAGAGTGCACCTGACAAATCTACATCATAACAGGAGTTCTGACATTTTTCCTAGTTGCCTTTTCCCCTATCACGCTTTAGAAATCATAAGAAATGATATAGTTGAAAACTTAAAATCTCAAAATTCATCCTTTGAAACCCATTTTAAAATCAGACATTGCATTACCATGGAAATGGTACATAAAAATCATGTTACAAAATGTTTTCGTTCATGAATTATAAACATTTAAGTTTGAATAGTGCTCTATAATCTCTATGTTCAAAACTGTGAGTGACAGTTAAGGGGTTAAGTCTGGTGGAAGTTAGCAACATGGTAAAATCACAGCAAAATGTTTGTCTTGCATAGCCCCACATTGTGAAAACGCATCGGTAATTTATCATAACTATAATATGCTGTCCAAACGTGTGGAATAATTACATTTTTTAAATGTTTATGAAGTCTATTTTTCTCACCATGGCTGTATTTATTTGATAAAAAAAAAAAATACTGTAAAAATACAGTAATATTGTAAAATATTATTTTAATTTAATTTTTAATACACTACCAATCAAATGTATAGGGTATGTTTTTGCTTCAAATAGACATTAATAATTTTATTTGGCATGGATGCAGTAAATTGGTTAAACAAATGACAGTAAAGATATTTATGACATGACATAAAAAAATATACATTTCAATAAATACTATTAATAGAATATGGAAAAAAATGTATCACAGTTTCTACAAAAAAAATAAGCAACAAAAACTGCTTTCTACATTGATAACAAGAATCAGTAATCAGTAACTGAGCACATAATAACTGATCATTATTGAGCAGTAAATCGGTATATTAGAATGATTTCTGAAGGATCATGTGACACTGAAGACTGGAGTAATGATGCTTAATGATGATAAGGATGATAAAAAATAGAAAAACGTCAAACTTTTGGCTGGCAGTTAATATTAAACATCAAATACAGTATGTACTGATTTACGTCATTCAGAAAATTGACTCTCATTGTTAACAAACTCACCTTCTGAGCAGAAGTCTCCCTGGCGACCGAGGTTGCAGTGACATCGAGAGCCTCCAGTGTCGTAATCGTTGATGCAGAAGCTGTCAGGAGGGCAGACCGTCTCGTCACATGGTACGTCATAGAACCGGGGTCTTTCCCCTTTCCACGGAGTCATTGACGGACTGGGAGAAGGAACTACGGGTGGAGGCGTGGTGGGGGCGGAGCCTGTCAGTATAATAGGTGTGGTGGTTGTCCTGGAGGCGGAGCTAGTGAGTGTTGTTGTGGTTACAGGAGTTGTTGATGTGGTCCATGCTGTTGCTGCTGTTGGAGTGAAGCTGATATTTTTGGTAACAGGTGTACGCATCCTATAAATAACATTTCCGTTTCCGGGAGTCCCGACCCGGGAGCGGAGCTGAGACCGTCTGCCGCTTTTCTTACTGCTAGGAAACGACTTTATCTGCAAGAAATGTATAGATGAATGCCAGAAAGATTAAATAACAACACATTCTTTGTAAAAAAATAAAAAATAAAAAGTTTTGTATTTTTTGTTTTTCTGTGACTTTTGCCTTTCAATTTTAGGTTTCTTTAACAACATAAAAGATGGCTCACCTCCTCAATGAAGACATCATAATCAGAGTCATCGATTTCAAACCCGTCCTCATCTTTACTGTCAGAGTTTGAGATGTAGACGTTATAGTCTCCACTGCCTATATCTGATGAACCTGTTTTTTTTTTATAAAGCAGTGTATATTTCAGTCATTTGACCTCATACCAAGTACAGTAAGCAAGAAAAAATCATCATGATTTCATGCACAAAACACACAATTTTAAATTTCAAAAACATGCTAGAAACCTAGGTTTCTGACTGCACAGTTTTTTGTTGTTGTTGTTTTTTAAGAAATCGGGTCAGTTTGTACAGAAAGAGGTAAATTGCACTGGAATAATCCAAGAAAATTATTGAATTACATTTCAAAAACTTCAACATTGAACTTCAACAGCACTGCCAATTCTCCACCTAAGCGTTGTTATTCAACTAAAACTAAACCTTAATTTTCATTAATTGAAATAAAAGGTGAAGTAAAATAAAAAAAAACTTAGACTTAAACTTGAATGAAAATTAGGAATATTGCCTTCACGACTAACTGAAATAAAATAAAGTTTAAGTATTAAAATCACTAAAACTGAAATAAAAATAAATTCATGCTAAATAGAAATATTAATAATGAGAACAAACAAAATTACTCAAATTAAAATGAAAACTGATAATATGAAAATAAAAGCTAATTTAAAATACTAATAAATGTTATAATAGTGCAGAATAATAGCTACTAAAATAGCACTATTGCACCTTGGTCGACAAAAGCTAAAAAAAAAAAAAAATTCAAATATGAAATATACAAACTGAATGCAAATTTCTATATTTCTGAATGTTTCTTGTTTCTTTTGGAAATGCATTTCAATTATTCTTCTTTTCTACCTCAATTCAAATTCAGAAATTAAATTAGTATTTAAACAACATGCTCCATTCAGTTCTTAATAAAGCACAACTCAAGTTGAGTGGTGGCTCAAGACCAAGGGGTTCTCCCCGAAGGGAAACCCGCTTTGCATGATCAAGGTCATGCGGCGGTACCTACGTGCCTTAGACATGTGGAGACAACCTTTGTTCTTGCCTCAGGGCCCGGTGTTGGGAGCTCCGTGTCACCGCGTAACGCTAGCGACGGACGCGTCCCTCACCGGTTGGGATACGGTCATGAGTGGCCACCCTGAGTGGCACATCAATTGGCTGGAGATGCTGGCTGTGTTTCAGGCTCTGAAACAATGTCCCCTCTGGTACTCTCTAACTCATCCAGCTCCATGGGGGCTGGATGCCATGGTACAGACGTGGCCGAGGCTTCGTCTGTACGTTTTTCCCCCGATCGCTCTGCTCCCGGGAGTTCTGGCGAGAGTGTGCCGGGACGAGGTCAGTCTACTTCTGGTAGCACTGTTCTGGCCGGGCCGAGTATGGTTCTCGGACCCGATTTCTCTCCTCGACGGCTCTCCATGGGGGATTCCTGTCATGAGGGATCTCCTCTCACAAGCGGGGGTCTATCACCCCTGCCTGGAGATGTGGAAGTTGTGGGGGTAGCCCCTGAGCGGGCGCAACCCATAGCTTCCGGTCCCTCAACCGAGGTTGTTGAGACCATCCTCCAATCCAGAGCTCCCTCAACGAGTAAACTGTACGCCTTGAAGTGGAAACTTTTCACTTCATGGTGCGGAGACCGCCAGCTCGACCCAGTTAACTGCCCGATTGGTACAGTTCTGGACCTTGAAGGTTTACGTGGCGGCAATTCGGCCTACCACACCTCTCTTGGTGGGCAATCAGTGGGTAGACACCCACTAGTTACAGGTTTCCTCCAGAGCATGAGGAAATTGTACGCCTTGAAGTGAAGTGTCATTTCATGGTGCGGAGGTTGCCAGCTCGACCCAATTAACTGCCCGATTGCTACAGTTCTGGAGTTCATGCAGGCCTGTTCCTCCGCAGGGTTAACCCACTCCACCTTGAAGGTTTACGTGGCGGCAATTCGGCTTACCACACCTCTCTTGGTGGGCAATCAGTGGGTAGACAGTAGGGCTGGGCGATAAATTGATTTTATCAATTAAATCGAATGTGTAGTTTACGTCGACTGAATGAAAATCTGTTTTCTCTTTAACATCCGCTGACGCTCCCTTCTGGGCTCCCGTAGTTCCAAAAAGGCTCAGCCCTCCCCCCGAGTGTTTGCCATATAGGTTGGGCTAACAGACGATGCTACCGTCCATCGCCGATGGCTGATAGGCATCACGATGTTAAGCCTGCATCATAATCCCCCGCAATCCTCCGCATCCCAATACCGCATACAGAAAGAAAATGATGTGTAGGCTTCTACGAAACTCAAAGGGAATAAATACGAGATGGGAGGAAAATATATATTTCAATACTTTCTCTCAGGTTTTATCATCGGGTAATCATACTGTATATAAAATTGCGGTCATCAGGGAGCCACTATTATACCTGGCATTGAAACTGCTTTTGAATGTACGATCAGTTTTTAGTTTCACTTTCACTTTGGAGATTCATGATCGCACGTACTCTGTATATACTATGGAGCGGCAGTACTTACCACACATTTTACAAGATCAGATGCTTGTCAGTGGTACTCGGGATCTGCAAATCATTCGCCATCGTCCCGCCAAAAAAAAAAAACGTACAGTCACTGATATTTAATGCTGTTGAATGTTTAGTTTGCACTTCATCAGAACTATCTCCTATCTACTGAATAGCAAGATGTTAATTTATTATTTAAATAAAACTTATCAAAAAGTTTCACATCATTTTATGCTATGTTACATTGTTATGTTATATTTTCACTGTTTACAATGGCAGGGCCTGCCATCTTGTCTTTTTGGCTTGTTGTTTCTGATTGCACTTTAACCCCAAGGGGGAAATCCAGATCAAATCCGAGAAGGACAATCAAAACAAAATAAAGTTAAATCTTCTTTTGAACAACTTTTTTGTCATCTACAGATTGATTTTAAGTATGGGGAAAAAAATCGATTTAAATCGTAAATCGGATTTTTTCTGAAAAAAAATAAATAAATCAGGGATTTTTTTCTTAGGCCATATCACCCAGCCCTAGTAGACACCCCCTAGTTACACGTTTCCTCCACGGTGTGCTGATGCCTCCAGTACGGCCAGTCGTATACGTCCACAGAGCTGCCATGTTGAGAAGGGTGGACCAATTGCTTGTTTGCTACGGTCCCCCTAAGAGGGGTCTGCCTGCTACAAAGCAGACCCTCAGTCGGTGGATTGTGGATGCTATCAACACTGCCTATGAGTTCTCTCAGCTCCCATCGCCAATGGGAGTCAGAGCTCATTCGACACAAAGTGTGGCGGGCTCCAAGGCCTTTCTCACAGGTGTCCCAATACAGGACATCTGCAACGCTGCGGGAGGGTCTACGCACCTGACCTTTATCAGGTTCTATGGCCTGGACATGCGGGCCACTCCAAGTTCTTCCGTCCTCTCACCCTAGATGTGCTCCGCAGGGATACACAACTGGGCAGGGACTGGTAAGTCTGGCAGCGTAGATATCTCGTCCCCCTAGCGTCTTCGGATGCAGCTTGAGTTCCTGAAGAGGAACGTCTTAGGTTACGTATATAACCCCAGTTCCTTGAGGGAACGAGACGCTGCGTCTCAATGCCACACCTCCGGCATCCCTGCCAGCGCTTGCTTCATTTCTAGAAACTAACGCCGGTTTCACCGCACGTGCTTTTATACCAGCTGGTCATTACGTCACCCCGTCCGTGACGTCTCGCCCATCTATTGGATAGGTTGCACATGATATTCAGAGCCGCTCACGCTGAAGGAGTTCCCCTAGCGTCTTCGGACGCAGCGTCTCGTTCCCTCGAGGAACTGGGGTTACATACGTAACCAAGACGTTTTTGCCTTGTCCCAAAACAGGGAATAAATTGTAACAAATGTTGCAATTACTTTTTGTTTTGATGCACTACTTTTCGAAACTGACCAAAATTTGTACCTAAAAGTAACACATGAGATGGTCAGTGGTTGCCTTAATCCAGTTGTTTTCGGGTGAATCCAATTGGTTGGATGTGTTGACCAACAAAACCTAAGCAGCAAATTAGTACATAAATGACATTGCTGAGTGAGTTTGTGTGCAACTTTGAGTGATTGGACTGTAAATGTGTGTGTGTTTGGGGGGGGTCTGTGTTCTTAATCTGTCTGCTGGAGGGCTAGGGGCGGGTTACTAGCTGTAATCTTCCTCCTTGTGGTGTTTGTGTGATGTAGAGGAAGACACTTCCTCAAAATGAACAGTCTTTAAGATGCTTAATTTAATTAGTCTGGTTTTTCCAGCCACCATGCATGCAAACAAACCTGTGAGGAGCATCCAAACTATAACGATCACAACAAACCATGCAAACCACACGCTTAAGTATAGTCATTTAGATCCTTTTATCTAAAGTAACACATTGATGAACCAGTAACCTTACAGTAGCAAGACCTGGGGGTCTCATAAGGTTCTGTCCTGACCACACTGTAACTCACCGAGAGTGCGCACGGGGTTGTTAATGGCACTAGGAGGGCTGATCCTGTGTGCGTTCACGGCTCTGATTACAAACTGGTACTCCGTCTCAGGAATCAGACCCTTGAGCACCATAGAGTTTGACTCTACTGGCTCTCTGATGTACGTCCACTCAGTGTCCATCTCTGGCCTGCAACACACACACACACACACACATAACACTAAAACTCTACTACATTTTTGTATTTTTTTGAAGAAAATGTGAAGACATATTTGCAATGATTATGCTAGGGTCCAGCCCAAATTTATTATTATGACTTCTCGCTGTCTCGCCCTCACAGCAAATTCATGGAACTTTTTTGCAGGTTTTATTGTTAGGCAGGTGACATTGTGATTAGGTAGGATTTAAATCCTCTACTTGATTGAAAAAGTTGAATTAAAATAAAATAAAATATTGAATGAAAATCTTACACTCTAAAATGTATACGAAAGTGAGAAAAGTTACATTAGCAACAATTTTATTTAAGTTTGTTGCCAAGGCAACTTTTTTGTTAAGTTAAAGCTGAAATAGTAAAATAACTGAAAAAATTAAATCTTTTTTTTATTATTTATTTATTTATTAAGAAGCTAAATAGAAATATCAAAATAATATCAAAATCCCAAACAAAATGACTAAAACAATCTAAAATTTAATTTAAAAATGGCAGGGCAGATTTAAATCCTTAAATGAAGTAAAGCTGAAATAAAATAAAATATAAAATAAAAATATTACACTTAAAAACATCACAATGAGAAATGTTGCCTTGGCAACTAACTAACCAACTATTAAGTATTTATTTATTTATTTAGAAACTAAACAGAATAATATATATATATATATATATATATATATATATATATATATATATATATATATATATATATATATATATATATATATATATATAAAATAACTAAATCCCAAACACAACACAAAAATAAAACAAAAATTTTAATTGAAAATGTAAAAATAAAGCTATGAAATAATAAAAACAATACCCTGGTCCTCTGGTTGACAAAAGTTAAGTTGACAAATATGATGAAATATATAAATGCAAATTTCTACAGGTGGCACTTCACACATTACATTCATATACATTTCTTTGAATATTCAAATTGCAATTCCGTATTCCTGCTTTCAACCAAAATCAAATCAAATCAAAACTCCATGTCAAAATGAGAACATTCAAGTTTGCAAGCAACAAATGCACTGAAGACTGAGAAAGAACTGATAGTGCCATTAAAACACATCTGCAGTTCTGTGTTGTTCATGTTAAAGAGAGGCTAAATTGCGGTGATTATGTGGTTGTTAATCTGAGAAGCAGACGGTCTCTGGGGGGAGTGAGTCTAATCTGCTGGAGGACACAGTCCAACAATCATGTTGCATAATTATCAATGAGGATTACAAACATGCTAATTTCACACCCAAATGCACATATACTTAACACAAATGTACAGCAGGATACCTGTAAAATGTCTGGACACACTTTAGTGAATTTATTCTTTTATTATTTCATTTTAGCCTTCCATTTTCACTTTAATTTTAGTTAAAGTTTTAGTAATTTAGTTCTGTTTTTTGTCAGTTTCATTAGTCTTTGGGTTTAATTTATATTGGTTTATATACATTTTTATTTATTAGTATTAGCATATATCAAAAATGAGAAATGTTGCCTTAACGGCCAGAAAATGATTTTATATTTTATTTTAGTTAGACATTTATATCAAGTAACATTTTTTGTATGATTTTAGTTTTAATTACAGTTAAGTAAGAACTGTGCTGTGCACTTTAGGTCAGTGAAAAGCTTCTGTTCAATGACAAGAAATAGAGTAAAACAGACTATATGGACTTGTTAAGACTACTACAATATTAAATATTTTAATATATTTATTTTTTATTGAATATATATAAATGTTCATATATTAATATAAATATTGTAATTTGTGCAATTAATTATATAATCAATTAATCAATCATAATTAGTCAACTAACTGGCCTTTAGAAAACCCTTTAGATCTAAAGATTTATGTTGATATGATAAATGCAATTAATTATAAATAAATTGGAATAATGTCAACTAATTAATGAACTTCTTTACAAAGTTAATTTAATTTAATAAAACAACAAGAAAACTAATTCTTAACATTCAGTACCCAGTATGTATATGGATACTGTATAATGGTTTTAAAAGGATAAGCTGCACTTCATGATGATGCTAGATGAAAGTGATTATAACTGGAATCTAGATGAAGAAAGAAGTTCGAATATAAGAACGTTTTCGGTTGTTTCCCATATTTTTGGTCACTATATAATTCTCATATACTGCCATTTTTATAATTTCATATAGTTTTCATGATTTTACTATTATTTTAAAATGTAATCAAGGAACAGCAATCATCAGTCATTTTCCAAGAATTCAGACTGTTGTGTGATGTGGCTCAGTAGTTTGATGTGTGTGCTCATGCAGACTGTGCTGAACTGGTCTGACTGGGTTGGTTGTGTTCTAGAACAGTAACTGCATTAGTTTCATGAGTCATGTGGACATACAGGGCCCAACAGGGTAAAGATCACACGCAGAAACATCAGTCAAATCTATTATTTGATGAATTACCTGATATACGCCACAAGGAAGTATAGCACAGGTGCACTTCCTTCACTCTCTCCATGCTGCCAAGACAAGGCCAGCTCTGTGTCTGACACTGGGACCACTTTAGGCTGGGTCGGAGGTGCAGGAGGCATGCACTTTTCTACAAAATAAGAGAAATATTTCCTGTATATTGATTATTTCAGTTACTTAAGAAACCGGATGAGCTAAATGCACTGTAATGCTGATCAAAATTAATGTTTTGGGGTTTGTCTGCTCACCAAGAGAGCCAGTGCTGATGTCCCGGGGCATGCTGGGTCGGCCCTCCCCTGCCCAGCCATACGCCCCCACACTGACACGGTACTGTGTGGCCACCTTCAGGTTCCCCATCACCACATCCTAACAGACACACGGGAACAGCTTAGCATGCAAGACAGCACCATATGGCATTAACAGAGAAACAGATACTGAACATCTACTCACAAAGCTGGCTTGGCCATCAAACTGTCCCTGTAAGATAAAACCACATTTCTGCTGAAGTCAAATTGTTCATTTCAACTGTGGCCTCGTAATCATTATAGTCTGATAATTCATGATTTATTATTCTATGTATCATGTGTGTGTGTGTGTGTGTGTGTGTACACGTTGACCACATATAATGTATTTGTATTATTATAAATGCAATAGTATTTAGTTATTATTAAAAATGTAATTATTATATTATCATTATACAAATATATAAATGGTTTATTTTAATAAAGAAAATATAATTATACAACAATTTATTATTAATAATAATAATAATAACAACAATCGTAAAGAGATGGGACATACAGTTGTGAGCATTTCCAAACTCAATGGGACTTCCAGAGCCACAGCATTGCTAGTCGGACGATTATTCCTCATCTCAGTGTAAAACACCTGGTCAATAAAATAAATAAATAAATATTTACATGAACATTATGTACAACCCGAATTCCGGAAATGTTGGAACGTTTTTTAAATTTGAATAAAATAAAAACTAAAAGAATTTAAAATCACATGAGCCAAAATTGTATTCATAATAGAACAGAGAACAAATGTTTTAACTGAGAATTTTTTTTATTTTATGCAGAATATAGCTCATTTCAAATATGATGCCTGCTACAGGTCTAAAGATAGTTGGGACAGGGGCATGTTTACCATGGTGTAGCATCTCCTCTTCTTTTCAAAACAGTTTGAAGACGTCTGGGCATCGAGGTTATGAGTTTCTGGAGTTTTGGTGTTGGAATTTGGTCCCATTCTTGCCTGATATAGGTTTCCTGGAAGTATTCCTGGGCCCATTTAGTAATGTCAATGACAGAATCATGCTGATGAGTGATGCTGTTTCGTCTGAGGGCCCGAAGACCACGGGCATACAACAAAGGTCTTCGGCCTTGTCCCTTACACACAGAGATTTCTCCAGTTTTTCTAAATCTTTTGATGATGTTATGCACTGTAGATGATGAGATTTGCAAAGCCTTTGCTATTTGATATTGAGGAACGTTGCTTTTAAAGTATTCCACAATCTTTTTATGCACTCTTTCACAGATTGGAGAGCCTCTGCCCATCTTTACTTCTGAGAGACTCTGCCTCTCTAAGTCTAAGACATCCCCTTTTATAGCTAATCATGTTACAGACCTGATGTCAATTAACTTAATTAGTTGCTAGATGTTCTCCCAGGTGAATCTTTTCAAAATGTCTTGCTTTTTCAGCCCTTTGTTGCCCCCGTGCCAACTTTTTTGAGACCTCTAGCAGGCATCAAATTCGAAATGAGCTCATGTAGTGGATAAAAATGTAAAATTTCTCCATTTAAACATTTGTTATGTTCTCTATGTTGTATTGTGAATAAAATATTGGCTCATATGATTTGAAAGTCTTTTAGTTTTCATTTTTATTCAAATTTAAAAAACGTCCCAACATTTCCGGAAATTCGGGTTGTACAATGGCCGATCACTGTCAAATCATTCCTGCAGTTACATCTATACAGCACTAGTGTGGAAATCTGAAGAAAAATAAGACAGCATTGAGAGGCTTGTAAGTACGATCTGGCAACAGACAGATACTGATGGGTTTTAGCCCATAAGCAACCATGACAGCATTAACATGTTAACACAGAGACACTTAGTAACCTAACAGCATCCAGAGATGAAGACACCTCCAACTGTCTCCACAAATAGGATAAAGGGGGAAAACCTAAAGCACTTCACTTCTTCACACATGTACATTAGGTAAATTAGTAAACACTTCTGTTTGTAATTAAAGGAGAAGTGTGTCATTTCTGTGCCACTAGTGGAACCGAATGGAGCTTCTGTATGACTGGACCTGATGGTGAGCTCATATAAATATGAATGGAAAAATCATATAGCCACTCTCAATATGGTGGCTATAGTCCTGCCTTCACAAAGTTGTTTAATCAAGAACCATCCCTGGATTATTATAGTTAAACTACAATCATAAAAAAGAAAAAAAAATTACTTGAAATAAATGTTAACTGAAATTATATACAGTGCCCTCCAAAAGTATTGGAACAGTAAGGCCAATTCCTTTATTTTTGCTGTAGACTGAAAACATTTGGGGTTGACATCAAAAGATGAATATGAGATGAGAGATTAACATTTCAGCTTTTATTTACAGGTATTTTCATCTGGATCTGATACACAACTTAGAAGATAGCACCTTTTGTTTGAACCCAGCCATTTTTCATTTTACCAAAAGTATTGGAACATGTGACTGACAGGTGTGTTTTGTTGCCCTGGTGTGCCCTATTAATTGATTATTCAAACAATAAATAGCACTGAATGTCTGCGCTCAGTTTCAGATCAGTGCAGACTGTATTTATAGTTAGTTAGACGTGTAACCAACATGAAAACCAGAGAGGTGTCTATGGGTGAAAAACGAGCAATAGTGAAGCTGAGAGAAGATGAAAAATCAATCAAACCATTGCACAAACACTGGCAATAGCAAGTACAACCATTTGGAATCTCCTGAAGAAGAAAGAAACCACTGGTGTACTAAGTAACACACCTCAAACGGGTAGATCAAGGAAAACATCTGCAGTTGACGACAGAAACATTGTGACAGCTGTAAAGAAAGACCCTAAAACAACTGTTAGTGACATCAGCAACAACCTCCAGAGGGCAGGAGTGAAGGTATCACAATCTACTGTTCGCAGAAGACTTCATGAACAAAAGTACAGAGGCTACACCAGAAGATGCAAACCACTCATTAGCAAGAAGAATAGGAGACAAACCTCAAAAATTTTTATGGACTGATTTTATGAACCAAAGTGATGGAAAGGCTAAAGTTTGGAGAAAGAAAGGATCTGCTCATGATCCCAAACATACAAGCTCATCTGAAACACAGTGTACACAGGTGTACATTATAGTACACATTACACAAGTAATCTAATGGGCTTTCATCGCTTCTTCTGGGACAGGCTCATTAATCTTCATTAATGATGTAACACATGATGGCAGCAGCAAAATTAACTCAGAAGTCTACAGAAATATTTTGTCTGACAATTTACAGAAAGATGCAACCAAACTGACTGGGAGATCCTTCATCATGCAGCAAGATAATGACCCAAAACATAGTGCCAAAACAACAAAGGAGTTCATCGGGGGCAAGAAGTGGAAGGTTTCAGACTGGCCAAGTCAATCTCCACACTTAAACCCTGTAGAGTATGCATTTTACCTGCTAAAGAAGAGACTGAAGGGAGTAACCCCCCAAAACTAAAAGAGGCTGCGGTGAAAGCCTGGAAAAGCATCACAAAAGAAGAATACAAAAGTTTGGTGATGTCAGTGGGTCACAGGCTTGATGCAGTTATTGAAACCAAAGGATTTGCAACTAAATATGAAGTCTTTTTCACTTTAATCTATGTTAATTCTATCTGTTCCAATACTTTTGGTAACATGAAAAATGGGTGGGTTCAAAAAAAAGGTGCTATCTTCTAAGTTGTGTATCAGATCCAGATGAAAATACCTGTAAATAAAAGCTGAAATGTTAATCTCTCATCTCATATTCATCTTTTGATGTCAAACCCAAATGTTTACAGTCTACAGCAAAAATAAAGGAATTGGCCTTACTGTTCCAATACTTTTGGAGGGCACTGTATATATGTATAATATATATACAAACACAATTTAAAAAAAACCTCATTAACATTTCTCATAATAATTTAGTTTAACTTCATATACTAAAATAACTAAAACTGAAATAAAAATTAATCAAAATTATACAGACATTTTAAAAAAATCAAATTGAAAAATTGAAAATATTAATAAAAACTACAATAGTATCTCAATGATACAAAATTAACACTAATAACAGATCCATTTCGGTGGTAAACTAAATAAGTGAGCAGCAGTGTCTCTGTTATTTAGTTATCACTGTCATATGATAAACTCTGGGAATCAATGTGTTATGCAATTAGCAGAGAGGCACCGATTTATTTATTTATTATTTCTTTAAAAGTTAAAGCACAATTTTCTGATTTAAAAAGATGGAAGGATTCGTACCTTGTAGCCAGTGATAGTGCTGACGTGTCTACGGGGCATTTTCCACCGGACACTGAATGCAGTGCAGTTCACCGTCTCCAGCTGAATGTCCAGCGGTGGACTCAGCCTCTCTGACAGCAACAACAGGAAACAAAATCAACATTTTAGCATTCAGTTGTTTATACATGTACAGTAAACTCTTAGGAACGAAGGTGCTTTATTGGAATCTATGATTTCATGAAGAATTTTTAACACCCATAGAACGTTTCTATTGGGAAAAAAGTTCTTTAGAGTGTAAAAAGTTTCTTTAGAATATTAAAATATTCTTCACACTAAGGATGATAAATGTTTGTTTTTTTTTTAAACTAAAATGGTTCTATATGACACTGTTAAAACCCTCTATCCATAATATTGCTTCCTCCAATGAAAAAGTCATCTGGTCTGAATCAGGAGAGAAATATGCATAGATCAAGCTCCATTTATTAACAGTCCAAAATAGTTCTAAACAAATAAGTAGGTGGATTTTGATGTATGATGGACCTTTTCACTGGAGGAAGTGTTATTATGGATTATGGACAGATATTTTAGCCAGAAGTGGCGGTCTAAAGTTAAAATGCGTTAAGGATGGATTTGTTACAAACATGTAGCTTTTCGTTTTATGAGATGTTACTTGATGGACTGGACTGGTGTGGATTACTTGTGGATTATTGTGATGTTTTTATCAGCTGTTAGGACTCTCATTCTGACGGCACCCATTCACTGCAGTGGATCAAGTGATGTAATGCTACATTTCTCCAAATCTGATGAAGAAACAAACTCATCTACATGTATATATCTATATATCTATATATATATAGCCTGAGGTTGAATACATTTTCATCTTATTTTCATTTTAGGATGAACTATTCCTATTTGAAAGTCATAACAAGAAAGAACAAAATGAAGAAACTAAAAAAAAACAGACCGATTTTAGATGATGCGTGTGGACAAGATCATTCCTAAATTCTCTCTCTCAGAGTAAAAAGTTTATACAGCGCTGATGGACAGTTCAGTGTGTGTGTGTGAATGTCAACAACAACCCGATCATCCTTTCTGATGGCCAGTGAAACATGCAGCCACTGCTACTGCAAGTTCAAAGACAAAGCTTGCTCTTATTTTGACTTCATCTACCAACACCGAAGATTGCATCTATGGTTTCTATTACATTAGCCCATCATCATCGCATCCCGACACATTCATAAAGCTTGCATTAAAGATGCATTTATTCCAAACACGCCTCTCTCCTTTCAGATCATTTGCTTTCTCTCAAAATAAACACACATCAAAACATTTACTTTAAAGATTTGTATAGTCATTAGAGATATTAAGTAATTTGACTCAGTATGACTAATACACTCTTTGATGATATACGTTCCATGTGATCTTGCAAGTTGCAGGTGTTTTTGTGACAATTAAAATGATGCCTTCTGAAAATAAACCAATCTGAATTTAAACTAATTTGAAAACATGCAAATAAAGCATGTTATTGAGCTCAAAAATCAAAACAGGCTGCACTATAAGTCAAATACAGCTATAAATTAACTTGAAATAATGATCTCAAGTACACAGAGTCCTAACAAATATAACAGACCAACATGGAAAGCGATCTGGGAATGATGTCAAATAACGAGCCTTTCACAAGTGAGCAATTAATATATTAAAGTTTCATGTTGCATTATTTAGAGGAACAAGGTCAAATGCATCAGTGGGGAAATAGTAATAGTATTTTTTTAAAGAAGTAATATAGGATATATATATATCCTATATATATATATATACCATAAAACATTAAATTCCTTGAAAACCATGTGAAATGGCTTGATAAATGCAGCTTTCTTTCCTAGTTATATCTACTAAACAGGAAGTTGGTACAGGCAATATTGAAGGGCACGTCTCTTTATTTAAAATAATCCATAGCTTTTAGTTTACATCACAGCTGTGAACCACTTACTGAATACTCCGTATACAATGTTTCTTAGAAATAGCAAGTAAATTTTCAAACATTTCAATTAGCATGCTATATTGTTGTCCTCTTGATATTGCACTTTTTATAGTCTAACATGACAGTGCCTCTGTGTATAACGCAAGGTTCAAAAAGAAATTATTGATTGAGTCAGTGTGGAACAACTTGACTGGTCTGCATAAAGCCAAGTCCTGATCCCAGCTGAACACCTCTGGTGTGACTTTAAATGCAGACCTTGAGTCAAAAACTCATCATCAAACACCAATGATTTGTACATACACTATATGGACAAAAGTATTGGGACACCCCCTTCTTTAGAACAGAAGAAGGCACTTCCAAAACTGTGGCAACAAAGATGGAAGCATAATTCACATATTTAAAAACTTTATTTCCATCTCTGTTGCAACAGTTTTGAAAGTGTCTAAAATGACTGTACCCATATACAAGTCATTGGTGTAAAAAATAAAATTAGAAGCACACAATTCCCTAGAATATCATTATATGCTTAAACATTAAGGTTTGTACTCATGGAAATTACTAAAGTAGTCAAACCTGTTCATTAGAAGGGGGTGACCCAATACTTTTGGCAATATCGTGTATATATAGCCTATATATTGTTTTGTCAACTTTGAGCAGCACACAAGCATATAGATGGACCCAAAGCTAACGGACACAAACTAAAGCCACAATACACCAGATTTGATTGAACAGCATCTTTCATTTGAGAGCAACCCAGAAAAATGTAGATATCATTAAAGTATGGATTTTTAGACAACAGAAAACTGAGTAACAAAATTGGAAGTGATGTTTAAGTGTGTGTGACGGTAAGAAAACTTTTAAAAGAGCCTTCAGACCAAAAATGTCTAATTTTCATTAACAACTCTGAGTCAATACAAACTAAAGCGAAAAGGCTCCAGGCAAATATCTTTTCCAACAGATGATGCAATCAAACTTAAGGAAATTGCATTTACCCAGACCAACTTCTAATAGTCCAGCAAGTACCACTTCTGCACTTTCAATCCTTCCACTTACATAAAAGAAAGATGTAGGGCAGTAACCTCAAGATCTAACATGAAACGATGGCTGACCCTGTGCTCTAGCCCAAACCTGTCTATACAAACAGATTCAAGTGTATATGTGACTACTATAAGCGTGAATTTGTGAGTCTTTCAAAAAAATCAAGACCACCAAAGTAAATCTAGTTCCCAGTTCCTTGGCTATACCACTAAAAAGCGCATTAAGGTTAAGTATTCCCATATACCCAAGGGTACCAAAGGGACAAGCACCAATTTGCAGCATTTCATCTGAAGTGTCAGTTATCAGAGGGCTTGTTTATCTGAAATGACTGATGGTTTTTATTACTCTAAATTGTTGGCCAAGGGTATTGGGCATGATATCGTCCGGAGGGCATATGGACGTGCCATACAGCTCTGACCCTGCCGTATGACTGCGACCCCAGATGTCTCTGTGACAAATCACCTGCACATCCATCCATCAGAATAGCCTAAAAATTCGTCCCGCATGCATCAAGTGGATTATGGCACATAGAGAGGCTCCAAAAGTATTTAGAAACCAAATGCACGCTTAACAATGTGTGAATGTCATTGCATTAGATAAACAAATATCATTGATTTTATAGAAGGATATGGCAAACACACTTCTGAACAAAATCATGCTACAAAAAAGGCATGTTTAAATGATAAAACAGCTAAACAGCAGCTGATTAAAGCACAATGAGCAGAAGTTGTGAAGATGTTACCCAATTTGTTATTTATGTAGAATGACACTGACATGTTCAAATGTGTCCAGTTTGTTAAGGTCACTGTATGCATTCCCAAATAGCTAATCAGCATTAAAAAAAGAAGACTAAATTTTAACAAAAGAAGATGGGCAATGAAAATGACACTCACCTGACTTGCGTGCACTAGACTTTCTTGCACAAAGAGCGAAATCACACAGCCACACCAATGCATGAAGCACCATCACTCCCTTCTGGAGGCGCATTTTCAATCCTTTATGATTCTGAGATCCCGATCGCGTCAATCTGAGTTTCAAATGCAGTTATTCCTCATTTTAAACTTCTTGAGAAGAAAAAAACTGTGTTTTTTCTATCTAGACTGTTGCAGGTTTTTGTATGCACGGTGAAGCCGGTCTGATGCGATTAATGTCTGCTGAAGATCAGACACGCTCCTCATGCGCGGCCCCACAGGAGCCCAGACACCCGCAATCGACTCTGGACAACTTCAGCATCCACGGAGCGCCACAGCAGCTGTCCAAAGTGCGCAAATCAGCCCCAGACTTAAAGTTTCTTCTTATTTGAGAGCGTTTTAGAGCGAAGCAGTGAGGAGAGAAGGCAGAGACACTCAGAGTTAAGAGGATAATGGTCTAATCTACACAGATGGGGACTTGAGCTCGCTTCAGTAACTCTGACCAATATAGCAACACAGGAGACTGGTCGATAAAATACTACAGCACAGACTGAAGGATAACTGGGTGGAAAGTTTGAGAGGTAGAGGAGGGAGATGAATGGGCATTCTTAATTTGCCTGCTTTATACTAAATGTGACACTTTTTAAAGTTGCGAATTTTGAAAATGACATGGTCGAGGATCTTTATACAACAGAAACTCCAAGTCTATCCCTCTCAGCCTCGTTTTCATTCGCTTTCAATTTAAGAAGGTAGGCTATAACCAGATAGATAGACAGACAGACAGACAGATAGACAGATAGATGACAGACAGACAGATAGACAGATAGATGACAGACAGACAGATAGACAGATAGATGACAGACAGATAGACAGACAGACAGACAGACAGACAGATAGATGACAGATAGACAGACAGACAGATAGATGACAGACAGACAGACAGATAGACAGATAGACGACAGACAGACAGATAGATGACAGATAGATAGACAGACAGACAGACAGACAGACAGACAGACAGACAGACAGATAGACAGATAGACAGATAGACCGATAGATAGATAGATAGATAGATAGATAGATAGATAGATAGATAGATAGATAGATAGATAGATAGATAGATAGATAGATAGACAGATGACAGATAGATAGACAGACAGACAGATAGACAGATAGATGACAGACAGATAGACAGACAGACAGACAGACAGATAGACAGATAGATAGACAGACAGACAGACAGACAGACACATCAGACTTTATGGGTTTTATAAATTAACGCCTGTTGTAGATCAAATTTTAATTTATATGAAAAATATAGTCTTTAAAGGTTAAAAAGTAATTTTCGAATATAATTTTTTTTATTATTATTCTAAACATTTTTGCACAAATTCTTCAAATGTATTTTGTCAAAGCAGGTAATACCGAAGCCCTGCACTGCAGACTACTGACCTGTAGAGGGAGTGTTTGGCATTCATATGAGCGCTGGAAATACATTCAGCAGCAGGTTAGGATTTTACTATTAATATATATATATATATATATATATATTTTTTTTTTTTTTTCTTGCCGAACTATGAAAAACAGCGAAAGCTGATTCTAATACAGTTGCTTCATCATGGATATACAGGTAGGTCTACTTCAGCACGAAAGACAAGACGAACGGTAACTTCAATACTAAGACTAAAATAATTTATATGAGAGAAGGACAAGTTCTTCAAAGAGATACTGCTTATTTATGTGTAGCGAATTTTTTCACGTTTAAATAAGATCCAGGTGTCGGCTTTTCTTTGTTCATGAGGTCACGTGCTTCACTTCATCACATCACATCAGAGCTGATGCAGGTCAGGCATGAACTGGACTCACACTGGACCTGAATTACCAATCAATCAAATTACGAACCATCAACTACAAATCTGATCACAGAAGTGGACTTTGGACCATATTTGTGCGTGTAAACAGGCTGATGTAGTTTGTGAGCGTGGATCCCTGACAGAAGAACAGGAGAGTCAGATGAAAGGAAATATAATATGCAGGGTTTTTACTTGATAAATGTTTTCGGAAAGCACCTGTAGCTGTGATCATCAGTGCTGATGGCCGGATATACAGAGCTGAGCTCAGGTGAGTGTGATCATCTTTTTCATTTTTACAGAATCAATAATAATCATAATTGCAAATCATTTTTTGTCAGCATGAGTGGCTAGTTGTGGTAATTTTTAAAAGTTATATTTTTTAATTGTATTTGGGCTATAGGCTATTCTACTACTACTACTACTAATAATAATAATGCTATATTAGTTGGTTTATAATTATTATACCACAGAATTTAGAAAGTAAATTTTTTTCACAGTGGTTATTATATATTTTTTTTTTTATGAAAAATGTTTTAACAAAATAATAGGCTAATAATTCTATATGAAGTTGGTTAATATTGTTACTGCAGTTACTATTCTGACAAATATAAATTAGAAAGTGACTTTTTCATAGTAGCAAAGGGATAGATGTACTTTTAAATTGTTCTGGGCTATATAATAATAATAGTAATGATAATAATCATAATGCTATATTAAGTTAAATATGTATTATAATTATAAAATATAATGTATAAAGTGTTTTTTTTCACAATAGCCAATTTTTACTATTATTACACATAATTCAGAAAGGCTAGGTTTTTTTTGTTTTTTGTACTTTTAAACTGTTCTGGGTCTATATAGTAGTAGTAGTAGTAATAATAATAATAATAATGCTATAATAACTTAAATAGTTGTTGTTATTATTATTATTATTACAGATGTAATTTATAAAGTGCCTTTTTCACCGTGCCTTCAAGTGCCTGATGGAGAAATTAAGTAAATGTTAAAAAACCAACAAATAGTTTACAAAGGCTGTAGTGTAAAACCATAATTAAAGACTAAGAAAAGCGTGTAATTCTCCTGAATGTTTGACACAGGCTCTGTGAGCTGAGGAGAGAGTAAGATGAAGGTCTGGGGTGTGATGCTGGCGTGTGCCCTGACGCTGAGCTGCGTGTCCTCCGTCCCGAACCCAACCGGACCACAGGACCTACAGAGAAAACCATACAAACATCTGCCTGATGCTCGTACCAGCAAACATCTGCAGCCAAGAAGTCACTCAGGTCAGGAGAAGCCATTCGATTCTTACTATTAAATATATAAAAGTCATATGAATACACACACAGGTGTGATAAAGCGTATTTCAGGACACACCTGATACTGTTGTGATGGTTAAGTAAAGAAGTTTCAGGTGACCCATTGTACCTGGGTGAGACACTAGACACACACACTACTCTAGTTCTATCAGCTTACAAACTGAGCTTACAACTCCATTTGAACCTGTATTATATCTGGTATCTGTGGACAAAAGCAGTATTGTTGCTAAAAGCTGTCAGAATAATGCTAACTATATCATGTTATGGCTCTTTGATCACTCTACTCGTCCTGTCATAAAGGCACATCAAAACACTACCACCTTTACATTCTGTCAAAACACAATGTACAACGCACTTGAAAGGGTCATCTCAGCAGTCTGTGTTCTCCTTGAGATCCACTAGCCAAGGTGTCCTGCAGCAAAAACAGGCATGGTTTAGTTTTTGCACAACCACCCTGTCTGACTCTTAAAAAGTTACATTTAATTTTTTTATTTACAGTTTTAATTCATATTCATTTTAGTTCAGTTTTCATAATTTTCTTACGTGCTTATTTGTTTATATATATATATATATATATATATATATATATATATATATATATATATGAGGGAGAGAGCTGTATTTTGAGTTTTAGTAATTTTGTTTTATTTATTTATTTTTCTATAACTTTTTTATTTTGAAGTAATTTAGTTTTGTCAATTTATTTTTTTTGCAATAGTCTTAGCTTTTATTTATTTTTATTTCAGATTAGTTTTAATTTTGTTGTGCTTTTGCCATTTTTTGTTTTTATTTCTCTATTTTTATTTCACTTTTTAGTAACTTTGTGACATGCTTTTGTCAATTTTAATATTTTTTTTCAATATTTCTATTTAGCTTTAATTTTTTTAGTATTTTTTTCATGCTTTTGTCATTTTTTATTTATCTATTTTTTTTATTTGCCAGTTTTAGTTACTTTGTGCTTTTGTCAATTTTAATTCGTTTTGTATTTTTATTTCAGTTTTAGTTAATTTTAGTCTTTCAACTTATTTTATCTCCATGATATGACCCTTTCAAAGCATCACCTTTCCATATACAACTACCTTTGTAGATTCAGAGGCTTTTGTAGCTCGTTTTAGCGTATTGCTTAAATTCAGATTGTTTCTGTAATGCAAATGCAGGAACATCTCTTTCCTCTGTCATCCAGACAGCTTTCCCACACCACACTCAGCCTTCACCCACAGATCCAAGAGATCTCCAAAACGGAGAGGCTTCCTTCGTAACAAGATGGACAGAAAGAGACTAAGTCGTGACGAGAGAGAGAAGGGCAAAGGAAGAGCGTGTGCACTGAGACAAGTCCAGCTGAAAGTGTCTGATCTGGGTCTGGGCTACCGGAGTCAGGAGGAGCTGATATTCAGCTACTGCAGCGGCGTGTGTATGAACTCCCTCACAAACTACGACAAAATCCTCACCGGCTTCGCCGGCAACAGCAAAAATATTCTGCGCAGCTCTCCTCACACCGCCTGCTGCCGACCTGTCGAATACGACGACGACCTGTCCTTTCTGGATGACAACCTCATATACCACACCATGAAGAGGCACTCGGCACGGAAATGTGGCTGTGTCTAAGCAACTGTGATAGACAATGACACCAGATGGGAAAACCAATAGAAACTATTTCAGGTTATTACATGTGTGAGCATAGCTCGGTCGAGGGAATCATCATGATTGCATTTCTCTAAGAAGATACAGGATAAGGAATTGCAAGAATAGTATTGCAAGATGTTAAAAAACTGGTACATACACTCAGAAAAAAAAGCTAAATGCTAAAAGGTGTGAATATGTACACTTTAGGTACTAATATGCACTATTTAGGGGTAAATAAGGTAACTTAAAAGACCTTTTTTTTCTGAGAGTGTAAATCATTTAACCTATAGGAAGGCACATCTTAAACATCAAGACAGGATATTTTGTGTGCTGTGTTTTTATAAGTTCTTATGGTGTCTTTTTGACATTTAACCTCCACTAGTTTTGGTTAATAAGATAATTTTCTCAGATTCTTATGTTCATTGTTAAATACAAAACCCAAACGAATGGTTTTGATTAAATGAATTCATCCCTATATATATATATTATATATACATATACACACACACAGTGCCCTCCAAAAGTATTGGAACAGTAAGGCCAATTCCTTTATTTTTGCTGTAGACTGATAAATTTGGGTTTGACATCAAAAGATGAATATGAGATGAGAGATTAACATTTCAGCTTTTATTTACAGGTATTTTCATCTGGATCTGATACACAACTTAGAAGATAGCACCTTTAGTTTGAACCCAGCCATTTTTCATGTTACCAAAAGTATTGGAACAGATAGAATTAACAGATTAAAGTGAAAAAGACTTCATATTTAGTTGCAAATCCTTTGGTTTCAATAACTGCATCAAGCCTGTGACCCACTGACATCACCAAACTTTTGTATTCTTCTTTTGTGATGCTTTTCCAGGCTTTCACCGCAGCCTCTTTCAGTTTGGGGGGTTACTCCCTTCAGTCTCTTCTTTAGCAGGTAAAATGCATACTCTACAGGGTTTAAGTGTGGAGATTGACTTGGCCAGTCTGAAACCTGCCACTTCTTGCCCCCGATGAACTCCTGTGTTGTTTTGGCACTGTGTTTTGGGTCATTATCTTGCTGCACGATGAAGGATCTCCCAGTCAGTTTGGTTGCATCTTTCTGTAAATTGTCAGACTAAATATTTCTGTAGACTTCTGAGTTAATTTTGCTGCTGCCATCATGTGTTACATCATTAATGAAGATTAATAAGCCTGTCCCAGAAGAAGCGATGAAAGCCCAAGCCATTACATTACTTGTGTAATGTGTACTATAATGTACACCTGTGTACACTGTGTTTCAGATGAGCTTGTATGTTTGGGATCATGAGCAGATCCTTTCTTTCTCCAAATTTTAGCCTTTCCATCACTTTGGTCCATAAAATCAGTCCATAAAACCTTGTCCCAGAATTTTTGAGGCTCGTCTCCTATTCTTCTTGCTAATGAGTGGTTTGCATCTTCTGGTGTAGCCTCTGTACTTTTGTTCATGAAGTCTTCTGCGAACAGTAGATTGTGATTCCTTCACTCCTGCCCTCTGGAGGTTGCTGCTGATGTCACTAACAGTTGTTTTAGGGTCTTTCTTTACAGCTGTCACAATGTTTCTGTCATCAACTGCAGATGTTTTCCTTGATCTACCCGTTTGAGCTGTTACTTAGTACACCAGTGGTTTCTTTCTTCCTCAGGAGATTCCAAATGGTTGTACTTGCTATTGTCAGTGTTTGTGCAATGGTTTGATTGATTTTTCATCTTCTCTCAGCTTCACAATTGCTCGTTTTTCACCCATAGACACCTCTCTGGTTTTCATGTTGGTTACACGTCTAACTAACTATAAATACAGTCTGCACTGATCTGAAACTGAGCGCAGACGTTCAGTGCTATTTATTGTTTGAATAATCCGTTAATATGACACACCAGGGCAACAAAACACACCTGTCAGTCACATGTTCCAATACTTAACATGAACAATGGCTGGGTTCAAACAAAAGGTGCTATCTTCTAAGTTGTGTATCAGATCCAGATGAAAATACCTGTAAATAAAAGCTGAAATGTTAATCTCTCATTTTATATTCATCTTTTGATGTCAACCCCAAATGTTTACAGTCTACAGCAAAAATAAAGGAATTGGCCTTACTGTTCCAATACTTTTGGGCAGTATGTATGTGTGTATGTATTATCAATTATACCCCAAGTTATTTTTGCTTCGTCTAATAAAATGTAACACTAAACAAAATGTATTTACTCACTCCTACATTGTTTGAATCCCGTATGGCATCCTTTATTCTGTGGAGAGCTAAAGATGTTTTGCAGAATGTTCACGCTGCTCTTTTTCCATAATATGTCAGCACATTAAAAAATCTATTCCAAAAGATTCATGCACTGTATTTCAAGACTTCTGAAGATTTTCATGATGAACAGACCAACGTCTTTATTAAGTGAAAATCTTCCTATCTGTTGTAGTACTTGAAGCCACCATGAAAGGAAAATTCACTCTATTTTCTTAATGCATATTATGGATCTCATTGTGATTTAATTAATTTGTGCATTTTCAATTATATTTGACATCCCAACATTTAATCAATGTCTTGACTGAATCTTCCAGTATCATTCCTGATGTATGCAGGAATCCTCCAATCATTTAGTCTGCTTAAACTCCACCCCTTCAAGCTTCTTTCATCTGTCTCCACTTTTGAATGCCACGCCCACATCAACAACCGAAAGACAGAATCAAGTCCCCGCCGTACTTTTTTTCTTTTTCGATAATTTGTTCCATTCTGATGTACACCACAATAAAGAAGATTTGTTGCTACTTGAGTTTTATCGCAACTTAATCTCATTAACCAGAAATTAAAATATTGCCTCTCATACCTTGCCTTGTTGCAACTCGGGCTCACTGGAAATACATCTGCCTACATTTCTGCAAAACCTGCAATACATTGCTTTTCGTGCATTTTGCTGAATTTGTCAGATGATACGTCCATAGGACATGTATAATGTTTCCCCATTCTAGATATTCGCAATGCTGTACCGGGTGAGCTACCGTGTGAGTTTACTTTATCAGAAAAGCCATATTGAGAAGAACATGTGCCCCTGTAATCATAATTTCTGTAAAAAGGAACAAAAGTCGTTGGTGTTTTGCTGCCTCTTTGTATATTTCACCTGGAAACTGCAGTGAAATGTATGTATGATGCATTTCTAATAAGCCTGGCTTGCCTTTATAATATTAATATATCTATATCTTATCTAATTTATCTTAGTAACTTTTCTGCTCCACAGAAGAAGCTGTCACACGGATTTTCAATGACAATGAGCAAATGGTAACTTCCCTTTATCTAGCCAAAATGCCAAACTGACACGTCTTTATTTAGATGGGTATTTATGAGTCACTATTTGAACTAATTTGTTTTACTACTGTTTCATGTGGTGCTCTAAAACTTACTGTATTATTGACAAAGCTGGATATCCAGTTAATATTTACCTCTCAGCATTGTATTTCTTTGTTTTGTACAGCAAGGAAAATGTTAGCGAACCAAAATTTTGTGAATGTTATTTTTATATAATTTCTATCATTTTATTTTGTTTACCTAGAACAGATGGCTAATAGTCTTGCTAAAATCTTGAAATACAAGCATTAGCCTACCATTCATTACTTGATCATCAGCCTCCAGATCCCGGTCAAAAAGCTTCATGAAAAACTCACATTCAGCTGAAAGCTGGAAAATATATCATATTATGGAAGTAAAATGAGAGAGCATCATGTCATGCTGACTTTGTCAAAGTGATCATACCTTAAACCAAATTCACACCATTTAATTGACGTATGTCATAATGGCTTAAAAATCTTCACCTATATCATGCAACAAGACTGTAACGCGTGCAGTGAGTTTATAACTTGTATGTAATAAAGAGCTTGGGTTTGTGGAAAAGAGATGTATAAATAGAGAGTAATGGTGGAAAAGAAAAGAGAATGAAACGGGAGATATGGAGTGTGGTGGAGATCTGATCTCTAATTCAGAGTTCACATTTCGGCCGTCACACACACCTGTCATCACACACCACACAGGACAGAGTTAATACACCGACCGACAAGGAACAAGCTTGTTAATGCTGTTACCTCAACATGACGAACAAAGACCCAGGGCAATGGTTACATCAGTAATTAGTCAATAGCTGTTGTAAATCTGTCATTTGAGTACTAGACAGAGAGAAGAAGAGAAGAGCGTAGATGTTGGGTTCTGGATGTAAAAATCCATTTCCACCGAGATATAAGCTGACCATTTATTGGGGTTTGGACTGAAAAACTAAAGAAAGAAGAAAATCTTTAAAAAAGGCTGCATTTATTTGATTTTTGAAAAACAGTAAAATTGTTAAATATTACCATTTCAAATAATTTTTTTTATTTGAATACATTTAAAAAATATATGTGATGCAAAGCTGATTTTTCAGCATCATTATGAAGTCTTCAGTGTCACATGATCCTTCAGAAATCAATCTAATATGCTGATTTACTGCTCAAGAAACATTTATTATTATTATTATTCAAAACAGTTCTGCTTCATATTTTTGTCTGGACAATACTTTTTTTTTTTTTAAAGAATTATTTGATTAATAGAAAGTTTTTTTAAAAAAACGTACTTGAAATAGAAATCTTTTGTAACATTATAAGACTTCACCGTCTCACTGCCTGTGTGAAAATGTCTCTTACCTGAACTTTCTGTTCAGCTTGTAGCTCGACTCGAAGCACCAGCCTCTCCTTCTTTATCTGTAATTATAGAGCAGCATTTCAAGTCAATATCTGAAAGAACGACCACAGCATTCAGCTCAAGTGATGAAGCGCCTCATTACAGTGCATTGTGTTAACAGAAGACATGCCATCATGAGCAGTAATAATATTCTTTGTCTGTTTAACGTAGAGTCAAATGTAGAGGATCTGCTGAGAAATCTCCTGCTGCATAGGTTTACTATATTTTAATGGAATAGTTCACCCAAAAAGATGTAGATGAGTTTTTCTTCAAGAGATTTGGAGAAATGTAGCATTACATCACTTGCTTAATGGATGCTCTGCAGTGAATGGGTGCCGTCAGAATGAGAGTCCAAACAGCTGATAAAAACATCACAAACCTAAGTCCATTAATTAACATATTATGGACTTGCATTTTGGCCAAAAGTGACTGTTTAAAGCTAAAATGCATTAATGATGGATTTGTTTCTTACAAACACACATTTGTTCACAAGATGTTCATCGATGGACTGGAGTGGTGAGGATTACTTGTGGCTTATTGTGATGTTTTTATACTAAAATAACCAAAGCTGAAATGAAAATTGATATAGACATTTAAAAAAATGACTAAAACTTAAAATAAAAGTATGGAAGTGTGAAACATATCAGAAATTCAAGAGATAGGAATGGTAATAGTTTGTTTGACAGGATAGAAGAGTCGATTAAATACATTTTAGGATTATTTGAAATTGATGCGAGGAGAATCTAATGTTTGAATGCATTCTGAATGCGCAAATTACCTACATTGATCTATATTTCATACACATTTATTCTCATGAAGACCTGTGGACTATTGTGTCTTTCATCAGTTGAAATCTCGTATTCTCTGCAAGATGAAGGCTTCAGCCAATCATAACATACATTCTTCTCCCAGAATGACGTACAGGAAAAACATTTCCTTTGAGCAAACACCTGTTGTCCTGTTTCCAGCACCTGTGCAGCTGCTGACAGGTAAAATAACGTCATGTTCTACAGAAATGACTGAGCTTTGGACCAATGAAACCTCACTGGGGGTCATGTTATTTAAACATACAGTAGCATGAACATATACCGTATGCCCTTTATAGATGTAGAAATGATTTTTCAATTTTAGAAGCAAGATTCACATTTAACAGCTTGTTAACAGACCAGTACTTCTCATCTTGAAAAGCTGCATATCCTACATTTTTTTCTGAAAATTATCCTTAAAAAAAGTAGCATTTATGCAATTGGAACATGATTTCATTGCAGTGTTTGATGCATTTCATCAGTTCACTTGTGGAAATTAATACAGTCCTAATCATAGAAAATTCATGGAAATTCCCAACTTGTGCTCTGCGCCAAAATATTTCATAGGTTAGAAATTGCTTTTGGCAGGGACAATGTGCATACATGGTGGAAGTGAATCCATTAAACAGCAGAACATCATGTGAATTCATTGATCCAAAGAAAACCGGAGACAATTCACATAGAAAAACCACATTTCTGGTACTTCCAGTTCCAGTGGAAACAGAGGAGCCTCTTTCCTCAGCATAAAAATACAAAAGTCAGTGTAAAAAGTGCAAAAAAATAAAAATTAAATCAGAATAGATACATGATAGCGCCATGATGTGTGTATAAATGAGTGATTAACATCTAGCTGTCATCTCAGAAAAAAAAAAAAAGGTAAAATGTTTTAACGTTTGGCAGTACAAATAAGTTAATAGATATTGCTATTACTTCCAGTTCATTACACAGATAATGGCAAGTTGAGCACATTGCATTGTGGGATACAGTACATAGCACAGTGCGCTTTTACACTGAACACTGAACAGCAGTATTTTGTCCATACAGGCAATATGCATACTGTATAGAATATGAACTACATACTGCGGAAAAAGGTAGTGTGCTATTCTGAACATAACCTTTGACAATATTATCTAAACATTATGCTGTATATACACCTTATAGCGCCTAGTACTCTTTAATTGTTTACTCAAAGTGAGGGACACACTAGGTATACAACAGCAGTGTGCTACAGTACGGTCACATGACTCTATATTAAATGTGTGTTTAATTCAAATCTTGAGTCTTGTACAGTTGGAAATAAACACAAAGGCTGAAAAGCATACTTTTGTAGTATTCTAACTACTTCCACCATGCAAAGATATGACAGAAATAGCATGCTACTCTAAATTCAACAATATTTTGCATTTGAATTTTGTACTGAAAAGCCATGAAGTCAGAATATTTATTTATTAATGGAACGGTAAATTAAACCTTAAGACAACATTTTTTGATAAGATGAAATAAGTTGAGTGTTTATTTGATACATCAGGCTTTTGTGTTTTGTATGAGTATTTATTCAAGGGCTCAGAAACTGAGGGAAAAAATACATTTTGGTGCAGTTGCTGATGTTTATATTTAGAGCTTTTATGATCAAAGCTCTGCAGTTTCTAAACATGTAATGCAATGCAATACAATGATGAGATATGGACAAATGCACATTCCTCAAAAGCCTGATGATCATATTTGAGACATTTTCGCATGATTGTTTTAAAAAATATAATGCATGGATAATCAAACCTAAGTTGTTTCAGTCTAATTAGTGTTCATCTTGAAATATGACTAACAATATAAATGTAAACTTTATAAAAATCTATGAAGATTTCACAAAAAGACGTGAACTACAAACTGAGGCTGGACATTTTTGTAATCATACTAAAAATCTCTTCTATTGTAAACGACTGCTATGACAGAATTAGTCTCTCCACTGGATCTGAATTTGTGATGAGAACATTAGGACATAAGGATGGCATTTCCTGTCAAAAAAACATATTTTGACTGCACATCTGTATACATATTAAAAGTGCTATTCCTGTGTGCAGCTGTGGTTTGGTAATGCACAATAATACAGTTCAATGAGCAAAATAAGTAAAAGGGTGACACGTTAACTTACTGTGCCATTGTTACACATTACATGTATTTATAGTATAGTAATAACAGCAAATTATGCATAATTACAAGCAACTAACACTACACTAAAAATGATTTTTGTTTCTAAATAAAGCTTATTGGAGTGCATTTTACAAGAAAGTACTACTTCAGTCTTTCTACTGCAAAATTTCACATTCAATTCAATTTGCTGGGTGTTTTTTTTGTAATTATTTGTAAAATTTACTAGCAAAATTAGAGTGAAAATTAAATCCCACACCAATGTTTTTTCAGTGTAAACAATATTTATGTAACAAAGACATAAAAAAAAAGCACGACTTTAAAAAGTATTCATTTCTCATACTAGAAAAAAAGTCTTCTCTTCACTATACCTGTCAATAAAGGAAGCGTGCATGGCAAAAAATTAAATAAACAAAAAGATAATTGAACAGGATTTGCAAACGGACAGGATGACTCTTGCAAGTAAGAGAAGTAGAAAATTTATTGCAGTATTTGTTCCATCAGAGGCATGTGGGTCCCTTTACGCTGAGCAGGGCGACCGGTTATCGCAATTCTCCTTCGACACAGCCCTCCTCACAGACACTGCATGCTATACACAATAAATTACAGCCACACGGTGCTATCGTACAAAATGGACGAACAGCTCAACAGAGAAAATCATCGTCATCAGCCAGTAAAGAAGGAGCTATGCTATAGAAAGCCGCTTGACGGTAAGAAATCCGAAAGGAAAATGGAAAAAAATAAAAGGAAGAAAAAAAGTAAAAAGATCAACAAACTAATTCAACATTCAGTATATATTTAAATTTCTTTTATAGATATAAACAATATTTTTATGTTAAACTATGATACACTGGCAGTAGAAATCAAACAACCAGAAATCTGCTGCACAACAGCGAAGGAGCACCCATACAATGTTTCTCCAAACATTTTATTCCTGCGATACGAGGATGCACTCTGGCGCAGAGGGCCAAACGTCACCGCCAGACCCAGAGTGCATCAGAGAGAGAAAGAGTCTGTAGTGTAGAAGAGCCGCTTGTGTTTGTGTGTGTTTGGCTGACCCAGAAGATGTTTGGCTGACAGACATGTTGGTATATGGAGAGACGGTGAGAGTGTGAGTGTGTGTGTGTGTGTGTGTGCGCGATGCATTAGGCTGAGAGGATCCGAGATGGGAGGTATGTGCGTGCTTTTACGTATTATTAGCTGGAGTTCCTGTCCTTGGCAGCGTAGAGTGACCGTAGAGTCTGCGCCACTTTGTGGTTGAGCTTGTTGCCATTGGTGAGTGTGATTTTTTTGTAGATGATGTCAGTCTCTCTGATGGTGTCCACCCAAGGCACCAGCTTGCGTCCGTCGCGCCGCTTCGCCTCGGTCCAGGAGCTGGAGTATGAGCCCGCCATCCAGTGGATGCTGTAACCGTCGCTGTTCCTCTGGATCACGCGCGCGATCTGTGGCCGGTCTCGGTATTTGGGGCAGTGGATGGCGATGATGTCCAGTGCGCTGACCGACTCGTTCATGTTCGTCGACAGCAGGTCCGCCGAGTCTGCCGTGCGCCTCCCGCGTCGAGACGCCTGTGAGGAGAGACAGAAACAAAATGTGAGCAATGACTGGTCAGACGATCTCTAACTTGTCTACTGGCACTAACAATTTATTTGAATGTGCCTTATCACATTTATTATTATACAGGGTTTCTGCAGGTTTTATGAAGGTAAATTATAAGACCACGTAAAGAAAACAATAGTGAACACACACCCGGCGCGGTGGGCGGCCATATTGTTGCGGCGCTCGGAGAGCAGTTTGGGGGTTCGGTGCCTTGCTCAACTCCCCCCACCTACAATCCCTGCCGGACTGAGACCTGAACCCACGACCTTCGGGTTACAAGTCAGACTCTCTAACCATTAGGCTATGACTGCCCTCAATGTAACCATTTTAAAGAAATGTCAACGGAGCGAACCAACCCCGTCACATCACAGGCTGTGGTATTGAAAGATGGCGGCACCCTGGCTCCAAAAGCTATAACAAAACATCCTTTTTGCTCAAAAATGGTTATGTCAATCATGTCTGTTATATATTTTTTAACTAAAGTGGAAATCACTTCACTAAATAATGTTAATTTGACTGACTGCTTCACTTCCACTTTAAGGCCCGCAGAAACCCTGCTATAATAATAACAGCAACTTGTGTGGTTACACAGCAACTAACATTAAACCAAAACGTACACTGTAAAAAATCAAAGTTGTAAATAAAAGATTATTGGAGTATGTTTTACAAGAGAATACTATTTTAGACTTTCCATTTAATTTTTACACCGAATAAGCTACTACGAGGATTGGACTGGGTTGTTAAGGGTGTGTTATACTGACAAAAAACTTGTTTGTTAACTTGTTTATTGAGCCGTTGATCAATACCACATTTGTAATCGTGCAGATATTTGGGAAAAACAGTATGTTTGCTTGTGTGACAAAAACCGCCATATATGGTTTTTATGTACCTTATATGTCTGTATGCTACTAGGCTACATTGAAAGCATGCACTCTCAAGGTGTTTTGTTTGTTTTGTCAGAGATCTGGCTGTGCTGTATTGTTTTGCGTTCTCTCACCCCTGGTGTCCTCTCCTCTCCGTCACTGTCCTCATACTCGGAGTCAACAGTGTGGTGGTTTCGGGGGCTTGTGGCTGCTCCCCCCAGCAGTGCCGTAATGGCTTTATTCCTCACGTTTGCACTCGTCTCTCCCTCCTCGTCTTCTTCGTCAGGGTCCAGGTGCTCCATCAGCAACTTAAACTGAGAATCAAACAGTGTAAATCAGCAATTCTCAACATCTTCACTCAAAGGTCCCCCATTCTCCAACACAATAATTCTTCAAGTACTTCTGTTAATAAAATCACTTGAAAACAGCAGAAGTTGGAATGCATATATATATTTCGAAAAGAGCCTGGAAATCCCACACCACCACCGAGGTGGGTAATGGACGGTGCGGATGGGATCGCGGACCGCAGCGACGGCGGGTTAGTGTATGACTTGATTGGCATTTGCTGGCTTTGGCTAGCCTCCCACCAAGCTAACGCATACGTGCCTGTATTGAATATGTTTACACATCGCTCCAGTAGAGTTATTGTAAGCCAATCTGACATTATACAGTTTACACAAAACTTTTCCGTTTCCTTCTAATTCAAAATTATCCCACACCTTGCTGGTCTTTCGCGTGGTCATTTTGAGCTCGCCGCAAATTTGAAATGAAGAAAACGCATGCGAGGTCTGAGGTAAACGTAGTTTCCGCCCAAATACGCTTTTAAAAATATTTATATATTTAAATATTTTGACGTATTCTTTTTCAAAAGTTTTATTTTAACTTATTTAAAATGTAACTTAAATTTGCAAGATTTGTTTTTTCCTCTCTCGTGTAATCGACAATTGTTTTCAGCGTCGACAATTATTTACATGAAGTTTGATAACTTTAAAATAATAATAATAATAAATATATTTAAGTAATTCTTAAAAAAACTATAATTCCCTGGGAGTTTACCGAGATGATTACTCTTGCTAACAAATATTCTTATAATTGCTATTAAAACAATGTTAAATAATAATACTAACAATATAAACATTCCACTTCTTGAAAAAAATGTTAAGAATAAATAAATAAAAAAAACTTACATCAAGGTACTGTTTGACGATCTTCCTCTTCAGCTCGTAGGTCATCTCGTCACGAATCTCATCATTCTGGAGGAAGTCGATGGTCTGCCGTGGACTGAAGTTGACCGATGACTTCCTGTTGACGGCTTTATCGTACACCTTCGCCGACTCCGTGGGAGAGTACTTCTGAATTTTGCTGCATTGGAAGAGAGCAGAATAAAGACAGTAAATATAAAACCTGAAGAGAACAGCAATCATTTCAGGGTTTCTGCAATGCATGATGGGTGTTTGTTACCTGTCCGAGAAGCCGTAGAGGTTCTTGAGGTGTTGTTTGAGCACCAGCAATAACAGTATGCCTTGTGATGCCCTAGCAAAGTCCAGGAGAGATGTTGTGTCGTCAGGGAGACGCTCCATAACAGCATCAGCATTCTCGAGGTCAGAATCCGAATCGGACTCTGACTGCCTGGCGCCCTCCGTGGGCTTGGGCTTCCTCACCCGCTGCCCTTCCTCATCCTCCTCATAATCATCATTGTCATACTCTTCATCTCCGCTGTTCTTTTCTCTTTCCTCGTCCTGCTCTCCCCTCTCCTCCTCTGAACCGTTCTGCTGCTGTTGATGTTGATGTTGATGATGATGATGATGATGATGATGCCGCCGCCGTCGCCGTCTCCTTTTTCTGCTCTTCCTGCCTGGAACCTTAACGAGAGACTGGGTACAACAATGGCTGGATTAGAAGTCATGGTGGAACTGCTGTCACAACCTTCAACGCATTAACATGACCATCCATGTTTACATCTATTAAACAACTGTGTGTTAAATACAGTCATAACAGAGGTTATTTACATATATAAACCTACATATGCAATTACATATATAAACTTAAAGGAACAGTAGTAATTGGATTAATTGCAAGAATGGAGAATGTGTTGCTTTAAAATCTAAATGAGGTTTTTGTTGCAAAATAACTGTGATCATTAATCAATTAAAAAAATAAAAATAAATCTCCCATTTAATATGACTGTTCAAATATAATAATAATAATAATAATAATAATCACAATAATAAATTATATATTATTATATTTAGAAAAAAATAATTGAAGATATAAATAACTAAAATAACATTACACTAATATAATCAAGTATTAATTATAATAATTGCATTTTACAGAACAGAGAAATTGATTAAATGCTCACACCACCCTGTTTTGGGTAAAAATAAGAAAATTAATGTAATAAATAAATACTTCTCTGTAAAGAAATTTGAAGTAAACGTACAAAGTTTTTCTCCAGTGTTTTACCACCTTAAGTAGTTTTCATTCATGCACAAAATAGACCTCATTATCATGTTTTAACATTGTTGTATTTGTCTTTTAAATAAAAAATTAAGCCCTTAATTTTGAGCCAATTTTTCTTTGTGGTATTAAAAATGGTACTGAATATCGATCAAAGTTTCAGGGTTTCAGTATTACAGTCTAATCACAATACTAATATTTATTCTTCACTTTTAATCGTTGCGTTTTCAAATGTACATTATAAGTGACCCAAACACAAAATACATGCAGAGATGAGTTTGTGTACCACTCTGAGACACAGGATCATGAGCTGCTTGTGTGTAAATGAACAAAGTGTTGCACTTCACTCTAAAATCATCAGATTTAAGCAATTCATGTGGACCATACTTCAGGTTTGAAAATAAGGAAATCCATATGAATATGGGGTGGGATCATATCCCTGATTATAAGAGGATATCATGCATTTAATTTTTGAGCCTTATAATATTAATCAAGACCATTTTTATATTTTTTATCTTTAGCCATTTGTGCTACTGTGCCTTTAAGACTATGTAAGCGTAATTTTCCCACTGCAAATGGTCAACAGCGCTTTGATAGGCTCACACAGAGATGCTAGTTTGCACTGCTCCATCCTTCAAACACAGCTGCTTCGTAAAGCTGGATTACACTGTGACAGGCTCACAGAACAATCAGTGCTGAAATGTGCTACACAAACTGTTTTGGTGAGACACAAACACTTGAGAGAACACTTACCTCTTTAAATGTCTGCAGCAGGTTGCTGCCTGACACAGACAGTGTGATGTCTATATGATGCATGATGAACAGCGGCTCCTCCTGAGACTGATAGGGGAAGTATGCCAGATTATCAGCGATGAACAACAGCATGTTCACCTCAATCTTCTGCTCGGACACAGAGAGACAGACAGATGGAAAAGGTCAGTCTCAACATCACAACAATGAGCCAGCGTCAGGTAGAGAAAGACAAACAAAGAGCGCTAACCGAGCTGTCGTCGAACAGATTGAGCAGAGAGATGAGGAACGCTCGCCGGTGTTGTCTGTTTGCGCGGACCATGCTGTAGAGGTGGGAACATTGAGCAGAATTGGACTCATCCTGACGGAAACCACGGACCACGGGTCCTGCTGATCCCAAGACGGCCTGCTGCACTTGGTAGGACATCTTCATCCCTGCTACAGCTTTCATCTGTAGAGTAATTGAAGTTATATGATTGAATACTAATTCAATTAAATATTGCAATAAAGAAATTTAGCGTTCAGGTTGATATAACCTGGATGTTTCACGGTATAATGTGATTTTGAACTACATTCTTACATTCACAGCTATGATGCATTTGATCAGTAGGAATGGTGAACTAGAATTATACAATTTATGAAAAAAAAAATGATACTGCATGAGACACATATGTGAGATTGGTGCTCACATGGATGAATCCAGTGTATTTCTTATCAATTTCCACCAGCTGCTGGTCTGCTTTGTTCCTCATGGTGGGCTCTGGGTCTGTCCCCATGGCGATCAGATATGGCACACACTGTGATTGGAAGGAGGAGAAGGAAAAAGTGACAAGTTCTGCAGCCAAGGTTGTGGCGGTGATTTATTTATTTTTCTGGATTGTGGAAAACAAAAAAGAACTATAGAATGGAAATAAAAATCCAAAATGCTGATCTTTTGAAGTTTCTATTCGTGTTTCCATCAAAATATTAACACTGATAAGAAATATTTCTTGAGCAGCTAATCAGTATATTAGAATGATTTCTGAAGGATGATGTGACACTGAAGACTGGAGCAATGATGCTGAAAATTCAGCTTGGCATCACAGGAATAAATTACATTTTAAAACATTCACACAGAAAACAGTTATTTTCAATTTGATAATATTACTGGTTTTACTTAATTTTTGATCAAATAAATACAGCTTTGGTGTGCGTAAGTGACTTGAATAAGATCATACCAACTCCAAACGGTTTTGGGATTGCAATTATAACAAGGAAAAACAAAATAACATTCAAAGGTTTATGATTCTTTGCAGGACTAGTGATGACATTGACGCTGGGTTTATGATGTCACTGTTGTTGTATAGGGGTGTGTGTACCTGTACGGGGTGTATGAGTCCCTGGCTGAGGGTCAGAGCGATGACATTGAGGGCGAAGTGTCGCACGCTGGACTGCGTGTGGAAGAAAGACTCCAGCACCTGCTTCAAATAGAGCTGCATAATGGAACTGCTCATACCAGAAGAGATGTCACCCATCTCCTTCAGATCTTCCTGCTTTGACATTTTTTGCCCTGAAGAGAAAGAAACACAACAAGCTTTCTTTAAGGGTGGTACAGAGTTTATAGAGCTTTATGGAGTTTGACAATCCAAGTTTCTAGTTTGGCCCAAGTTTTCTGCTGTTAGTGTAGGGAATGTTATTAATCTAAAAATCATACTAGCATTTTTTTAAATGTTGAGCCAACAATGTCATGGTCACTCACACTCTCTGTCGGCCTCCTGCATGCGAGAGTCCTCCTCCTGGAGATACATCTGGAGGTTTTTCAACACCTGGATCTTCAGCGTGATGGAGCACCGCTTATCAGACAGAAGCCCGTTATACAGAGACTTCACCTCTGGAGCAAACATTTTACTCGGGTGCATGATGAGCAGGAACCCTGCAGAACATGAGAAAGAAAATGATAAAAGGTTAAAACAGGACTTTTAAAAAAAAAATTATTCAGGAATTAAAATATGTATGATATCATTTAGAGAACTGGTTCTGTAACAATTATGCATCTAAGATATTAAGCATTACACAGTTCTTCTTTTGAAATGTTGTTAAGTAATATTAAACTATTAAGCACTATTTTCAGTATTTTTTCATATTTAGATGAAAAAAAGCAAAGGAAAATTAGAAACGTTACCTTGGCAATTAACAAAGAAATTTTAGTTGAAGTACTAAAACTAATATTGAAATAAACCTTAAACTAAAAATTAATTTTGATTAAAGCTATATAGAAATAAAAAACTAATAAATGACAAAAGCATATTACAAAACTAATAAAAATAAAAAATAAAAAAGGAAAATATAAAAATAAAAAGTTCATTTTAAATATGAATAAATACTATAATAGTATATTGCAAATATGAAAACAACAATGAATGTTTCATCTTACCCAACCCAATGATGGCTTTGCATCTAACTTCTTCATCCTCGTGATTGGTGAAGTACAGTAATGATTCCAAAACCTTCTCCTTTATTACAACCTGTCAATGCCAGAGCAAGATTCCATGTTTAAATAACGCAAGTTTTAGCTAAACATACCAAATTAGGTGACACTTCATTTTAAGGTGTCCTTGTAACACGTTACATGTACTTACTATCATAATAACAATAAATTATGCATAATTACGTGCAAGTAACCCTAATCCTAAACATACAGCAAGTACATGTAGTTAATTAATATTCATCAGTACTTAAATTAATAATTACACTGTAGCAAGAACATCTTAAAATAAAGTGTAACCCCAAATTAAACTAAAAACATAAAATATAGTACTAAAATTTTAGATAAAAACCCACTTATAACAAGCAATCTTGGGTTTATTATATAAATCTAATGCAAAAATGTATTATCATTATTATTATCATTAGGGATGCACCGATACCACTTTTTCCAGTGCTCGCCCGATACCGATACTTTTATTTTTGGAACTTGCCGATACCGAGTACCGATACTGATATTTTCATTGCATTTGTACATTTTTTAAAATATTTGGTATGTATAATGTTAATTGGTTAACTTCATTTATCAAATAAACACAATCAAACCAAAATTTATTCAAGCACCTTTAAAATTTCTCACATTATCACGGTTTATTCGCTATAGTTTAGAAAATGGTAATAAAATATGACAAGAACTCAGAGTAAAACTGTGTCTGAACAAATTCAGCTTGATAAATGTCAGATAACTTTGATAGAAAGGTACATAATGGATTACAATCAACCAAAAATGATTCAGACAGCTGTTAGTATGACAATATTTACACAACTATCAATACTCTGTCGGGCCACCCTTAGCCTTAATGACAGCCTGTAGTCTCCTGGGCATGCTGTAAACCAGGTTCATGCAATCCTGAACTTCAGCTTTTGTCTGAATAATTTTTTGTCCCAAATTTGTATCAATTTTACTGGTAGTCCACTGTATGAAGAATTTTTGGTTATAATGTGTCACAGTTTACTTTATTTTGATTTGACTGTATAATATCTTCGGTTATTTTCACAATTAATTATGCCCATTAAAATGTATTTTACAAGTTTTTGTTACTTTCACTGTTCATTTTTTTTAAATGAACTGAACTGGTTTGAAATCACCACTGGTTATAATGTGCTACACACAGGTGAGTGGGCCTGTACAAACCACCTGTAGTAACACACTCTCCTCTATGTGCACTAGACACTTTACACACACTGCTGCGTGTACACAATCCCACAAAATACTCAGCGATATATGTATGTTTACATGCTCATGCACTACAAATCATCCTGCACTGTTCCCCAACCAGCTGCTGACTCAAAATGTTTCTCTTTGCACATGTACAGTATTTATGAAGCATTCGTATAGTTTGTATTTTTTATCTTTTTTTTTTTAGTTTGTATAGGGTAAATATTTATGTGAAGCATTCGTATAGTTTGTATTTTTTATATTTAATTTTTTGTTTGTATAGGGTAAATATTTATATATAGTATAGTTATAGTTAAAATCTGTCAGTAGGTTAGTTGTGTATAGGTTTATAGTGTTTTTTACTTTATTGTTGTATGTCTGTATTTATGTAGCACCGTGGTCCTGCGAGGCACGACATTTCGTTCCACTGTATGTCCCCACATGTAGCGGAATGACAATAAAGCTCAACTTGACTTGAACTTATAAATCTCCGAACTGTGATATTTTCAGAAATAAAAGTTGCTGTTTTTCATCTGAAACGTGCTGCAATTTATATTCCAAAGCCACTCATATAATGCATAATCAATCATGAAGCAAGCAAAACACGCGCAACGCGTGCACACGTATTTGTACTGGTGCAGAATGAGAGGGACAAATACAGAACATAGCGCATAGGCTGTTAGTTTCACTTTCGCCAGAATGTCATGTATGCTTAAGGTTGAGGTTGAGAATAAATGATGGTTTATAGTGAATACCCCTATAAATTGTCTTATATTTACGATTTAATTTTAAGCCAAATGATGCGTGTGCCAAGTGAGCGAACATCAATAAAGATCACACAACAGAAGTGCACGCACGCTCGCTCTCTCTCCCTCCCTCCCTACCGTTAAGTAACTCGTGTATTGTTTTACTTACTTGTTTTTGACATATCCGACCGAACTACAAACTATCCAGTGATGTCTGTGAGAAAGGGATATTCACACGACCAGCTCCCGCATCTGCGCCATCTATACTTCGTAGACATCCTTAATCTCTAATAACTCCATTCTGCTGTCTGTTGTTCTGTTGTCTGTATGTCTTTGTCTGAATATGGCACTTATCACATGCTGTGTGGTATCTGCGTTTGGTATCGGGGCATTTTAACGAGTACGAGTACAGGAGCTCAGTATCGGGCTCGATACCAGTATCGGTATCGGTGCATCCCTAATTATTATTATCATCATCTTACAAAGCATCTCAAGTCTTGTTTCAACTTAACTTGTGTTTGTTCATGCTAATGAGCTAAAGTTAACGAGCAATTAACTACATGGCAATCACAGCTGCATGTAAACCATGTACAGGTTTATGCATAATGGTATAAATACGTATCGGGAAAGGTTGTGATACCTTAGTGGTGCCCTTGAACTGCTCGAAGTCAAAGTCAAAGTGTCTGCAGAGAGCTCCCACAGTGAAGAGAGATCTGAGCAGGGCTGCTTTGGTGGCAGCCAGTGCCATGTTGTTCGTACCCTCCTGATGCTGTATCTTTAGCTTAGTCAGAGCCCCATAATAACGGTTAAAACAGGCCCATACAAACTTATAATTATGAGTCACTTTATTCACTATCGCACCCAAACAGCTCACACAGTACTGGACAACCTGTGCGAAAAGAAAGAGAGAAAAAACTTTTGTGTAGAAATAGGATGCAAAAGTGTATCTGTAACTACATGTCATCAAAGGAACAAGCAGTCAGTAGTTAAACTAATGAACCATATAAATGAATATTTTTACTATTACTTTAAAAACGCACACAAATCACACTAGAATCATTACTGTCTTTTAAGTAAATTAAATATTAATTCAGCTATTTGAATTACGTATACGAGTGGGTGAGAGCAGGTTACTTACGGTCATGCCATATTTTAAGATGAGCTTCATCAGGTCTTCTTCAATCGTGGTCAGGAAACTCTCGCTAGGGTGATCCATCAGAGGAACCACAAGCTCCAGGATCTTCGCAACGTTACAAATCACCATGAAGTCACTCTGAGACTGTGAAAATGCATTGAAATTAAACACAAATGCATTATGCATAAACACTGGAAAAAAAAACAAGAACAATCTTCTGACACCTAAACCTTGGGACAATGTCATTTTAAAAGACTAGCAATATACGGCCACTAGATGGCAGAGTGACCTCAAATATTGCACTGGTAGAAAACAGGCTTAAAATAGATCTCTATGAATCTTTTTTGTTTGTTTGTTTTTCACCAGATTCCATTTTTAACCAAATTTTAAAAAATTCTGGATTTTGTTTTAAATCGCTAAATAACATTAATAAGCATTTCTGATTATTTAAAATCATGACACGTACAATTTTACAATTTATGTCAGGTTTATCAAAAATTTGATTTAAGGACCCCATGATTTAATTTTTTCCCCCAAATTTAACTTTTTCTGGATTCCATTTATTCCGTTTCCATTTTTCTAGATTCTGTTTTATTGGTATTTATTACTAAAAACAGTGGTAATCAAATTCATGAAAACAGAATAAAACATTAATGAATCTTTTAAAATGTAATCAAATGAAAATGTAACAATTACTTTTGGCAAACAAAGTGCTGCAAACGGCAGGTTTACTGTAAAAATGAAAGTCTGAACTTACACTGCACTTGGTGGTGAGGTAGGGCTGCATAGTCATGGCATGCTTGACCATCAGCTGCGCTCTGATCTTACTGAACAGATACAGCGTGGTGATGCATGCGACTAACCGCGTCGAGTTCACACTCTTGTGCTCTGCACACAGACAGCATCACAACAGCAAATTAATACATTTTGGGGAATTCAAGATCACAAACAAACTGTAGAGCAAGTTTTTTTCTACTGGCTTGACTGATCATGACAGTTTGTTTTACAAATCGGTTGAATGCTAAAGTGCTTTACATCAATTCATCAAACTATTTATACAATAATTTATTTAAAATTACATTAAATGCAACCTAAACACTAATGAACATTAAAAAAATGAAAACTACAAAAAAGCAACACAAAGACTTCATGGAAAACTGAGTGATGGTTAAAACTAGGGATGCTGACAATTAATCGATGATTGATTAACTGTCATGTAATCTATTAAAAAATGTAATCGATTAAAGGAGTCATGAACTGAGAAACCAAAATTACCTTGATCTTTAGACATATAAAATGTCATTGTACAATAAAAACATCCTGTAAGTTTCAGAACTCAAAACTTCCTCGTCAGTCTAAAAACAGCTTATATTGAAAGCAGTCTGCCAAAACGACAGCTTGTGGAATGTACAACTCTATGATGTAATAGTGCGGCTAAACAGAAGAGCAACGCCTGCTTCTGCATCGTTGCCCGTTTAGCCCTGCCCACCGATTCATGCACGTAGAGTAAAAAACGAGAGGGGAATGCAGGTCTATGCAGAAACCAAACCATAAAGATGGCTCTGAAGACAACAAGATGCTGTGCAGTGCCAAGATGTGGAAAAACTTTGTCTTTGCATTCACTCTTTCCTAACGTTGGGATCAGAAGGAAGGCAATGAACTTTATAAATGAAGTTCCGGACCGCGTCAGTAAGAACTTGGTTCTTTGTTCACTTCACTTTACTGTGGATTCATTTACAAACAAGGCACAATTCGTCAAGGGATTTTCAGAAAAATTTTAACTAAAAGACGATGCGGTGCCGACCATATTGAATCAGAAAATAATGTCACAACACACAAGTGTGAGTAACTGTTTTTTATTATGTGGTCACTATTGCCTGTTAAACAGATCGTTTGATGAGTATTTATGCGTTTTAAACCTGAATCACAGCAGCGTCCATCTGTGAAGAACGTAGGCTGGCAAACATACACAACTATTAGCCAATCCTAGCAATGGGCGTTTACTTCCGACTCTACAATCATCCACCCCCATTCAAACGGAGGGTTCTGATGAGGGGGGTTAAAAAGAGGACAGAAAATAGTCTATTACTTCTAAGTTATGTTTTTTGATGCAAAAATCTTGATAACATTATAAGTGGACCTCAGAGAACAGGAAAAAATAAAGAACAAAAGGCGGTTCATGACCCCTTTAAAGCTATGGTCGATTAAACAATTTGGTTTTGGGGTGCGTGCGGCTCATGCGCAAAACACATGCAGCAGACGCAAAGAAACGGCTGTGAGTGACAGTGACGGGGCTGGATCTTTTGCGCACATAATTCACAAAAGTACAAAAAGCTTTTAACGCGATCCAAGCTTTAAAAGTACTTTAAAAAAAAAAAACCCTAGCCTAATTTAAAATGAATGGCCTCACACACCTATTTCATTTGGCATGAATCCAAAAGTTAATCTCTCAATCATCACTGTATTGCACTGCATTGTATATTTTGGCCCCCACAAAAAAAAAAACTACAAAGCTTTGAACAAAACTAAAAGCTATTGGAATTTCATCTTACTTTTTGGCAATATAAATATCAGTAATGGCAGCAAATTGGCATATTTTTAGTTTGGTCCACTGAATAAAATTAAGGTGTTATGAAGTAGGAGCTCTGTATTCTGCTATTACATACTATATGAAACATAAAAGCCTGATGCACCAAATAAATATGATACTCAACAAAAAAGCACATAAGCAAACTTTTTTTATTTTTTGTCTGAAGGTTCTATAAACTGTTCCATTACAATAAAATTAGAATTTTTTGTGACTACTATTTCACACATCAGGCTTTACAGGGTTAAGCTCAATTTATACTTCTGTGTCGAACCTACGCCGTAGCCTACGCAGAGTCGCACAGGCCTATTCCGTAACCTGACGTGCACCTCTCCAAATATCTAACAGCGCGTCAATTCTACGCAGACCGTAACCGCTGTGATTGGTCTGCTAGAACCCCTCCCTCCGTATGTAATTGAGTTTTGTGTGCGTTTATGAGCACTGTAATATAGTTTAATGTTACACCGTCTTATTTAAAATAAAACAAAGCAAAGAACAAGTGTCTTATAATTTATAATACTACATAGCATTATACATCAGTAGTTGTCCGCGACAAACAATGTTGATCTGTCGTGGTACACGTCCTTGTGGAGATTGAAAGAATGCCATCTTCTCCTGTTCCGTTGTTGTCTCCTTTTTGTAGTTTTAAATAATGATTTGATATTTATTTGCCGCCGTCACGGCTACTCCGACGAGTCGCTTTCTTCTTTGGCTTTCGCCGTGGTACTAGTGGTCCGCATGTGTACTGCATGTCGACACGAACGACGACGCAGAAGCATAAATGAAAACCGACACAGCTTACGGCGTAGAGGCTACTACGGTGTAGGTCCAACGCAGAAGTATAAATCAGCCTTTACTGATAACTCGGCGTTTCCCTTGCATTAATTTATTTGTGGCGGCCCGCCACAATGTCAGAACTGATGGCCACAAATATATTTTCCAAAAGGCTTTGACAATAAACATGAGCACTGCACGTTTCAAAATTAAAATGTGGCGCGGGTGTTTTTATGCATCTTTGAAAAGAACCATCCGTCTTCAGAAAAGCTTCGATGTCATTTTCATTTCATCTTTCCTATAACGCTTGATGAAGTAGCGTTTTTAAGAGCGGTGCTGCTTTGATTAGAGCCGTTACCGGGGAAACCGCTATTTCTGCGCTACCGGGGGAAATGCCGCCACACATAGAGTGTAAGTTTGTGGTATAAACTGTAACTGATATGTTAAAAAATAAATTGGATTTCACAAGTCTAGTAGTATGTGCGTACCTGCAAGTGCCTCCTCATATTTGAGGATGTACTCCACAAGATTGTCCACCAACTGCACACAGGCCTTCCTGGCTGGCTTGTAGGACGAGTCCTCCTCTGACTTTAAAAGCTATAAAAAACAAAACACTTGAGTTGCAGCTCTACTGTCCTCCAAACTAGAGACCGGCAGATGGAAACGTATTCGACTCAAAAATACTTACATTCTGCAGGAGCTGCTCAAACCAGTCATAGCCAGTGTCCTTACAGGCAGCGACCTGCAGCACAGAAAAGAATAAGTTCAGTTTGGGGAAGATGCACTATTTCGAAGAAAATACATTTTCAAACTAGACCTTTAGGTATGGACACGACTCTGATTTGATCGATTTGTGTGAAAGTTGCTTTATTAAAGGTGCAGTATGTAATATTGACAGCTAGCGGTTGAAATGGGTACTGCAGTCCAAATTCTAAATATTGGAAAGAGTTGTTTCTCCTGTCCCTCCTCCTCAGACTTTACACTTACGCGGGGTTCCCGATTGAGGACACGTGACAGGAACAGGCTATCTGCACAAAATGCCCCGAATGCAGAAGTGAACATGTCTGCGCGGCTCTGAATGAACTACTTTTGTGGATGCATTCTTCACGCAACAACATGTAGAAACACGGCAAATAGACTCTAAAAATTCAGAGCGTTTTATTATAATAGTGTTCTCATTATAATGTTACGTATATGACAGTCCCAGTCATATGCTAGCTATTAATATTCTACAATATTCCGCTGCAGAGATAATCACCGTAGTGCTACAAGCGCTTTCCTGCATCTTAACTCAACTAAATGCATCTTATACATACGAGATAAATAATATATAGGCTACAATATATATATAAACCGGCTGAAATGTTAAAAAAAAATTCCAGTCTTTCACTCTGCATGTGTCAATTTAAGTCTTGTTAAAGATTTAAATCCCTCCCGCCAAGATCCTGTCGGTCACAGATTATGGAAATGAAACTTAAATCTATAGAGGAGGTTGGATTTATTCACGCACGTTAAAATATTTATTTAAAGCTTTCAGATTCTTATTTACAGCATTATCTTAATAAGCTGTATATTAACTTATTGGGAGAAAACCAGTAGTTCTATTGGCATTTTTTCACTGCGTGGTACGACTCGGCTTGGTTTGCGTTTCCACTGCAGTTTAGTATCGCTTTAGAATGGGCGGGATTATTCACATGTCGTTATAGTTGCGCCGTCTCTACTGCCGTGACTCCTGAAAAATTTCATTCCGTGTCGCTCCATAAAGCTCTTGCTGGATCCGCTCCTCGACTATCAATGAGAGGAACGTCTGTACTTCCTCAACAGACAACGATTTAGTTGTTAAAATAAAAGTGCGCTGACTGTGCTGATTTAAATCTAGCGGGTCTGTTGTATCTCGTGTCGCAAGCAGGCAAAGACGATTTTCTCCAGCCTATAAGTGATCAGCAGAGTTTACACGTCATGTTTGGTAACGGTACAATATAAACAGGACTGACCACATCAGTGATGTTGAGAATCTTCCTATTCATTGTTTCTTTGTCATGGTTGGCTGTGGGTGTAAACCACAGCTTCTGGAATGTTTCATTCACCAGTTTCTGCAGGGAGAGAAAGACTGTTAGCTCAAACCTCTCACTAACTGGAAAAACCTATCACAGCAGAAGTTTAGCACCGCTTTTTTCAAGCAAAACAAAGCAGAGAACGGGGTTGCACCTTGATGCCCTCCTCATCATTGACCCTGCGGATCATCTTCACACACATCTCTGTGATCTTACTGAAGGTGGGCTGCTCCAAACAGATGTCTCTCAGAATCTTTATCACCCTCTTCCTCACACTGATACCAGTGTCCTGGAGTGAAAGCACATAAAAACACTTTAAACTTCTCGCAGATTACAAGTACAGTATTCAAAATAGCAGAAAAAACACAGCGGTACGCATTTTTAACATCCAGACTTTAGGCTAAAATTTACATCAACGTCTAAAGGGAAAGTGCATATTTTAGGCCTTTAAAGGGTCACCATTAACAATTTTGTTCATATTCACAACCAATTCATTTAAAATGGTCCTACAGTAGATCAAATTAATTTTTTAAATGATAAATACTGCTTATAAATCATTATGAGGTCATAAAAGTTGCACGCATAATAAAAAAAAAGTTCCTTATGCTCATTTATCTGATCGAAAAAACAGCAATACTGTGAAATATTATTACAAATTAAAATAACTATTTATTCCTAGGATTGCAAAGCTGAATTTTCAGCATCACTCCAGTCTTCAATGTCACATGATCCTTCAGAAATCATTTTAATATGGCATTTTTTTCATTTTTAGAAAACCATATTTTTTGGTTTATGTCTAACAGAAAGCAAAAAAAACATTTTTGTAAAATTATAAAATGTCAATATAATGCATTCTTCTTGAGTAAAAGTACAAATTTCTAAAAAAAAAAAAGAAAAAAAAAAAGATTTTAAAAAAACTTGACCCAAATTTTGGAATGGTAGTGTGTACATTTACATATAGAGATATTGCTCCATATGACAGTGATAAAAGCTTTACATTTTGCTGCCTTAACTTTCAGACAGGTACTGATCTGAAGTGCAGTCATACCAGTATCCTCTCGATGAGCATGTCGTAGTACTGCTCCGTCAGCTGAGGTCGACTCAACACAAACCGTCCCAGCAGCTCGACCGCTGCTTCCCTCACACTGGTGGAGTTATCCATCAACCGCCCATGAACACCACGCTGCATATCAGACTTCACAACACAGACAAGCATACCACAATCATAGACATGATCGGTCAACTCTGACAGAATTACCTAGTCTTGTGCTGTCAGTTTTAATTTAGTTGCAGTTCTTACCCTGGCCAGTATACTGGGGTCAACAGCCACCACCTCAGATAGACACTTCATGGCTTTGGTCCTGACAGCTATGGCGCTCTCCCCTAACACTCTCAGAATCTAAAAGACAATACAAAAAAGAAGCATTTGTTAGGCACATTAATAACAGGTGGAAACTGATTTTGTCTACATTTTAGACCCATCTTTTCACCTGTGTCAGGTAGATGTCAAAGCTCTGAGAGAAGGGTCTGGTGGAGGCCAAGTAGCGTACAACAAGGCAGGCATCCTCATAGTCCACAGTGTCTGAATTCATCCTGCCAAAAGATTTATTTGGCATTAATACCACAATATAACCCTTATAATACAGTCTTGACTGAGGCCGAGGACATTACATAATTAAAGCAGAGATACGTGTGTGGTAATACCTGAGAGTAGCAAACTGATTGGGAGTTGAATTAATGACAGTGTGGAGGAATTTCTTGCGAGTTTCTGCACGTTGCATGATGTCTCCAGTGGCCTGGAGTTCTTTGGCATGCTGCGTGCCCTCCAAATCGTCCTCCTTTTGATTCTGAGTCCTCATGGCCTTCTCAGCCTCCGTAGTGCAGTCTCTGAACCACTGAGCGATGTAAAATTTGCGTGCAAACTACAATACAAAATCAGATGGAGGAATGTGACATGGCAGATTAAGAGTAGAAAAAGGGCAAATTAGTGATATCTGTATGAGTAAAATGCTAATTTTGTGTCTCTATAATAATAATTATTATTATTATTAAAAGCATTAGTCATTATAATAAATTACAACAAATATTATTACTGATATCTGCTATCAGTAAAATGTTAATTTTGTGCATGTCTCTGTTATTACTATTATTATTACTACTGTTATAAATAATATTACTATTTACATAATTTAATTATTCATAATAATAAACTACATACTATCATATTTCTATTTTAAAAGTTAAAGGTGGGGTATGTAATTTTTAATTACTCTTACGGGGCAGAGTAAAACGGAAGAGAAAACTTTAGAAAACTGAGTTGGGGCAGAGTACCAAAACAAACTTGTAGCCAATGAGCAGTAAGGGGCGTGTCTACTCATGATATGGAGGAGAGAGCATTCAGTGAACAGCCGAGCCGAGCGACAGAAAGATAGAGATGGCGGATAAAAAACAAAAGAGGAAAAGGTCTGCGGAACGATAAGGCAAGAAGTAGGACCTGTGTAAATATCGGATCAGTTTTCCAGCGCTGGAGAACTCAAGGAGCGGAAGGCCTGCGATCGGACGCCGAGGTTGCTTTGTTTCTTCTCGATAGGCAGTAAAACCGTATCTACACCGAACGCGGCGTGCTGCAACAGCTAAAGTCTGCCTACACTGGACGTGATAAAGCGACCGTTGAAAACCATTGGTCAGCACGTCATAAATCGAACGCGGCAGCAGTTTTCTGTCGGGGATTTGTCGCGCCACGCAGCATCCAGTGTAGACACGGTGTAACATTGGTTTTGCTTTGTTTCACAGAACTAATCGTTGCCTGGGTTGCGTAGGCTACATATGTGTGGGGCGGAGCTATCAAAATAGGGGCGAGACCCTTTTGGGGTAGGGGCGTGTTTGTTTTGTGATTTCAAATATCAACATTGGCTTCCAGATATTTACTAATAATTTTAAGCATAAACCTTTAGTGCAAAAGGTTTTTAGGATAATGAGAAACAAATTCAGTCATGTCTAAACATTTGACTGTTGGTACTGTTATTTACAGGTTTAATATTAATTACAGGCAACTTTAGATGCATTTTAGATTTTAACACTTGATCATAGAGAAAGACGTATTGCCTGACCACAACGCAACAAAGGCCGCAGAAAATGAAGAGCATCTGAGCTGGACTCACTGTGAGGGCAGGGTCTGTTTCTGCACTCTCATCCATATAATCCAATAAGGCTTTCTGCAGCCGCTGAGTCTCATCTCCCTCTGAGCTCTAAAGACACATAAAAAAAAAAAACATTAAAATTTTAGTGTTTAGATGTAGTCCACATGCAGCAGCATGTATAATGCAGATACATGTGCGTGTACCTCTCTGATGATGCGGTCGATGGCTTTCTGATCCATCCTGCTGGTGACTGAATCTTTTCTCAATCTGGCTGCTACGGTACCCAGATAATCCAGTGATGCCACTCGCAGAGCCATCTCTGTCTGCTTGTTACTGAACTGGTGCACCTAGAGACAAAGCATGAAGTGTCAACGATCACTGAAGGAGTATAACCTTTGTAGGTGTTTCACTGCAAGTACTGTTATGATATTTTCTTTCATTACAAAAATTGTTTTTCTTAATCTTTTACAATGCTATAAATCTTACAAATATTATTATTTATACAACAGTTCTTTCTGGTCCTCAAATCTGATTGGCTGACAACAGTGTTTATATTAGAGTCCAACAGAACTCCAACAGCCATTTGTATCACTCCGCTTGCTGAAGTTGCCATATTTCTCACAGTGAGTGTTATTGGCGGATACCCAGATCCACTATAATGTAAAAAATAATACTGTTTTGTGTCACAGAGTGTAGTTTTAAGAGCATTTTAGGCAAGAATGTACTTGTTTGGACTTCAAATATGCGGTTTGTTAATAAAGATAACAAACAGATAATGTATAATGAAACAAAAGCTTTTTATTTCAGATAAATGCTGATCTTTAGATCTTTCTATTTAAAAAAATCCTGAAATACAATATACTCAACTGTTTTAAATGTTGATGATGATGATAATAATAATAATAAATGTTTTTGAACAGCAAATCACCATAATAACAAAATGATTTCTGAAGGATCATGTGACACTGAAGACTGGAATAATGATGCTGAACATTTAGATTTAATTCTTTAGGAATAAATTAATTTTAAAATATATTCAAATAGAAAGCAGTTATTTTAAATTGTAAAAAATATTTCACAATATTACTGCTTTTGCTGTATTTTATTTTGGATCAAATAAATGCAGGCTTGGTGAGCAGAAAATAATTCTTAAAAACATTAAAAATCTTACTGTTCAAAAACATTTGACTGGTAGTATATATAAATAATTTTTATTTGTTAACTTTATAATTACATTAATTTTCTAAATTTATTTATTTGATCTAATTTCATTTATCACAAATCGCCTGAAGGTCCATCGTAAACTCCTACGGGTTCATAAATATGCATGTGTTTTCATGTGTAGCACGGTCAGGGAAGTTAATGCTCTGTTGCAGATAATGTGATTGGCTATGGCTTGTTCTTACCAGTAATCTACCCAGCAGGCTCAGCAGTAATTCTGAAGCAGGCCACTCGGGTTTGTTGACCGTAGACAGCAGATCCTGCACGAAATTCTCAAACAGCGGCCTGTAGTCTTCCTCACCCTGTTTACTGCCACACCTGAGATGTAGCAACAATGCAGAAACACACGCTGAGTACTGCACACACACATATACTTCATAAAGAAAAAAATGGAAAATAGGAAGGATGTTCTGACTTCTTGAGGAAGACAGAGAGGAAGTTCTGAGCCGTCCGTCTGGCTGTTTCATACGAGTTGGTGATGAACACATCGTCATCAATCTGAAAAACGGATGAAATCATATTGTTAATATAACCTGTAAATCTACACCAGACATTATGGCAATAGAGCAAATGTGAGACTAGCTCAAGTAATGTTGGGTGAGTAACTAGTACCTTCTTGTGATCGTCTTCAGAGTCTTTCTCAGAGGGCAAATGGACCACGCACTGAATTAGCTGCAGCACCAAAGCACTAACCATTTGAATGTATATGGGCTCACCCTCAGCATCACTACTGTTCAACCTAAACACACAGACAGAATTGACATTCAGGAAATGCTTGTGTTTATCACAGATCAATAGCTTAGGCAGAACTGCCATCTGAATTTAGGCAGTATCAATACCTGAAGTTCCTGAGGCTGCGTTTGCTGGTGGGCAGTCTGGCCAAAGAGGTAAAAATCTCCTCTAGAATTAACTGTCTATGCTTCTCGTAGCGAGAGAACACCTGAGACAAAGAGAGAAGTGAAATGCCTCCATTAGTGTCATGTTTTGACAGTTATATAAAAAAAAAAAAAAAAGTTTGATTTTCTTTGGTCACAAAAGAAGAAAAAAGCGTCATTCCAGATTTTAAGCCAAAATATGTATTTAAAAGGACAAAAATCACAATGGGTCATTTTGGAAAAAATTGCTAATTAATTTAGCTGTTATAATACAATTTTAATAAATTAATAATTTGATTATATTAATAGCATTGTAATTTATTTCATAATTATGTTTTGTAATTTTGCCATAAAATAGGAAATAAAAGAAAAAAGAGACATTCCTGACAGAAGGAAGGAAGAAAATGGCTAAATAGTTTTGTTATAATTTAATTTTGAAAATAATTTGATAAGATTTATAGGATTTTATATTTTATAATTTATGAAATCATGCAAAATAGTTTAAAGACTGGTGAGCTGTAATTTGATCAATGTTGAAAAAATGCTTTCAATTAGGGCTGCACGATATATCGTTTCAGCATCGATATCGCGATGTGACACTCGCGGGTGCGCACATCACAGGATGTGCGATGTTTAGTATACTGGTTGTTATTATATATACTGATTGTTTTCTTTGCTCACACACAGACACTGTGTCTATCCCGGACGCAACAGCTGTCTTGTTGTGCCGTGAACAAATCGAGGCTGTCTACACTGGATGTGACAATGCGACCGCTGCAAATCATTTGAACTTTGTGTCAGTAAGTCATAAATAGAACGAGACATCAGTTTACTGTCAGGGATTTATCATGCCGCGCTGCGCCGCATCCAGTGTAGACAACATCACTGATTAGAATGAGTTCTATTGTATTTTGTCGCATCACACTGCTCGCACGGTGAGAGCCACTCAGATGCACCATCTGTGCCTGTAATGACACATACGCGCTAGGGATGGGCGATATCTTATCGTTTGCGATATACCAGTAAAAATGCTCCCCACGATAAGAATTAGTCTTCCCACGATATAACGATAAAGTTTAGTTGTTGACATTTCTGTGTGCGACAGTGCATTGCGACATCACAGAAGGCGGCCGTGAAATTGAGGAGGAGTTGATCGCTAAATGAGGAGCTCGAGCTCCTTTTACAATCTGGAACTGGTTTGGTTAGGGCTGTACAGTGCTACAAAAAAAAAAAAAAAAAAATATCGGTCTGAGCCTTGAATAAATAAATGTACTACAGTAGCACGTGTGCAATACAGTTTTGCATGTGTATGAGCCTGTTTATAAACCAGCTGTCCAACAAATATATCATATATTGACATGCTCCAAATTAACTTAATAACATAGTTGAGTGTTTGAAATAACTTCTTTTTGTGACCAGACGTGGTTTCATATTACAGAATGATAGTTACAGTGATTATATACAGTGATAAAGGCTATGTCGATTAGCATTGCATTATAAATATACTTTCCTTATAAAAAATACCCAAGATTGCTTTAAGAACACATATAAACCACATATTTTGTGCAATTGTATGTTTATTGTCTTCAAGGTTCATCAGTTAAAATTTCTCTATCTCTGGATACCTTTGTCCATATTAGGGATTTCATGGAGTGTAGTCAGTAGTAATACTTCTACTATGGATATGTGGAGTTTATGCGCAAGGGCGCCCTCCGGCTTCCAGTATGAATTAAACAATTATTACATTACATGTGTACTCAGTAATACTCACAACACCCTATTTTGCAGTAGCCCCTCACTGCAGAACACAAGATCCAGGGGGCGTGGTTGGATCCACATCTAATGGGTGGAGATTGATAGGTTCAGGGGTGGAGATGGGTGGGTTTAGGGATCAGGGGGTCGAGAGGGTAGGTTGAGGTATATGTAAGGTGGGAGGAGTTGGATCTGATCCAACCACGCCCCTGGACCTTGTGTTCTGCAGTGAGGACAATCTCCTATTTTGGGTAAAAATAGGAAAGTTAATTATTTTCTCTAAAGAAACAGGATTCCTTGAATTATCGTCACGCGCGGAATTGAATATATACATAGTGAAGACTATGCGGGGTTATTTTATATTTGATTATTCAATTTCTATACCTGAATAATGTTAGACTTACCTGAAAATATAAAGCACTTTGTTCTAATAACATAGTTGATTTACTCACCTACAAAATCACCCCAATCATTATTTTTTTCCAAATAGAACTATTCAAGTCATCTAGTGATTTTTTTTTCATGTCGCAATATATATTGCAGAAAAACAAAATACCGCAATGCATGTTTTTTCTAGTATCCCTACTTTCAATGCATGATAAACCAAAAGCGCAGGGTTTTGCTGCTAATCTAAGAAAACATACCGCTGTTACCAGCTTTATGGCACACAGCTGCAGCTCACTGACACTCTCCACAAAGAAAGGAGTAATGCCCATCGAAGAGACCTGCAGAAGAACAAAAACACAGCGCGATACAACATACAATAAATGCAAATAAACTATAGAGCATACAAAAATACGCTGCATCGATCAGTTCCTACCTGCAATATTGTTGTATCGGTCAACAGCTGAATTTCCAGCAGCTCTGAGATGTTGCTGACGACGTCACACACTTTGTTATAGAGCATGATGATGACTCTCTGCTTGGCGGTGGAGCACTTGGCTCGCTTTGCTTTGGAGCTCAGCATGGAACCTGAAACCACACATGGTTCATACCACATCAAGATGTTAGTGGTTCATTTACATTTACAAACAGATGACATTAATCTCATTTAATGTAATGGAAGCAAACACCAATGTAAAATTTGTCCAAAAAAAAAAAAAAAAAAACTATTATTATCATTATTAATTATAATAATAACAAATTTTGTTAATTTTAAAAATCTATTAAAAAAAATTAAAATTGCTCAATAAGATTTTAAATATGAGTAATACATTTCAACGAACTGCATTGGCTGATCTTTTACATTTTTATTTGTGATTATTTTTTATCATTAAGATGTCAGACAATTAATGCAACATTTTTGTTATACATTTGTCAAAAATTATTCAGGCATTAAATACAGTGAAAAGTTCTAAAAAATATATTTTTGTGAATATTTTATGGTTTTGTACCATTTAAACACATCAGACTTGGTGTGAACAGGCCTTCAGCAGAAATTAAGTGATTTTCAAATAAGGCCAAAAACTGGCAATACAATTTTTTTTCATTTTTATTTGTGATGTCAAAAAATGCATTCAAAATGCCTTTTTTTTTTTTTACTTGTAGGGTACAATTTTTTTCTTAAACTTGTCAAACAATTTAGACATTAAATATAGTAATTAATTTTAGAGCTAAATATTTCATGATTTTGTATCATTTAAAGGGGTCATATGATGTGATTTCAAGTTTTCCTTTCTCTTTGGAGTGTTACAAGCTGATTGTGCATAGATAAGACCCCTGAAGTTGCAAAGACTGAAGTCTCAAAACCAAAGAGATATTCTTTATAAAATTTAAGACTCGACCACGCCCCCCTAAAACGGCTCATTTAAACACACCCCCACATGTCTACGTCACGGTGTGGGAAGATTTGCAAAATTCATTGTTTTATTGTTTCTGTGTCAACGCGCCGGGGCACGGCATCACAATACGGTAAGGGGCGTAACATTTCCGTCTCACGCTTGAGGTATTTGGCCAATCACAACGCACTGGATAGTTGGCCAATCAGAGCATGCCTCGCTTCTCAGAACGATGAGCTTTGTAAAAATCTACGCGTTTCAGAAAGGCGGAGCATAGAGGAGCAACAATAATGTACAGTATGTGGAAAATAATGTATTTTTTAACCTTAAACCACATAAACACATTGCATTACACCAAATAATGTTCTTTTTAGCAACGTCATTTGACCCCTTTAAATAAATCAGACTGGGTGTGAACAGCCCTTCAGCAGAAGTGAAGTGTCTCACCTCCTTTAGGGTCGATTCTGTAGACCGGATCATACTGTGGGTAAAGAGTATTTTGCAGGTGGTACTTAGTGTACTGCAGAACTATCTCTATCACGTCTTCAATGTACACGGCTTTGGGCATGTGTGATGATGTCATGATGTTCAGTGCTGTCAGACATGCATCCGCTGATTTGGTCACACGCTCCATGATGAGATCCCGCCAGAGACGCTCCTCGTCCTCTACATCGTTATCCTGATGAAGACCAGAGAGAAGACTGAGGGAAAGCACTGAACTACAAGTAAAGGCATCATTCGAAGAGTGGAAGTGTCACTCGAAAAACCAACATGATTAAGGAACAAAGTGATTTTTACATGGTTCATAAGTGTAGAAAGATTGGATCCGTCCAGAATGTTCTTCTCCAGAATACTCAACAGTTTCACCAGTTTATCAGAAGGAATCTGGGCAATAGAGGAAAAAACAACAGAATGAGGTATATAGCCAGAGTGGACGTTACAAAAAAGTTTTATTTTTTTTTTCCCCCACTATCTTTCTGTGCACTATATAAATGTACTCTATACAAACCATTAATAATAGAGATGCACCGATTGCAATTTTCTTGGCCGATACCGATTTTTGTAGATTCTAATTCTTTCCAAAAACTATAATTGACAGCATATTCCAACAAAAATCTATACTTTAATGCAAAAAAAATAATTTACATAAAAAAAAAAAAAAAAAAAAAAAAAAAAAAAAAAAAAAAACTTTAAACATTACAATTCCCCCAATCTGGACCAAGTTACAGATGTTATCTCACTTAAACCACGCTCAAAATAAAGTTCTCTGTGACTAGAAAAGAGGTAGAAATAATCATTAACAAAAGAGTTGCTGTACTATTTAAGAAAACAGATGTAATTTCCCACTGTTTCTTAAACTGACATATTTTCACTAACCTTATTAATAAATGTCATCTTTCACAACAAATTCTAACATTGTATCAATTAATTCAGTTAGAATAATAAGAAGCTGTAGAGCTGTTACCATTCAAATTAAATCAGTATCAACAAACTCCATCTTTTCACTGCAGGAAACAGAAGCTGCATCTGAAGTGGCATTAGATGTATTTACACAGACTGTTTGATGAAGCTGAGGTGCCATAAATGCATTTACACTGCAAAATTTTGAATACAAAGAATTTTCTAAGATTAATGTTTTAAATATTTAAAAAAATACAAATAAGAAATGTTGGGTTACTCATTGCGCGGCTTCAATTTGTGGCTCGCATGACAGTAAATAATATGATGATATGATCATGCAGACAATACAGATATTTCATAAAAACATTAAAAACAAGCAGGGCTATAACATGACCCATTAAAAAACTGTCTACACCGGATGCGAGTGGCACTACGCGCCGTGACAAAAGACAATAGAACCCATTATAATGAGTGATGTTGTCTACTCATTCTATTTATGATGTAAGCTACTGACACAACGTTCAAATGATTTGCAAAGGTCGGTTTGTCGTGTCCAGTGTAGACAGATGTTCCAGCGCAGCGCAGAGCTACACAACAACTGTCGCGTCCAGTGTAGAGACGGTGTCAGTGTCTGCTCTATTACAAATAATTTATATTTTTTTAAAAACAGCACCAATAAAGGTGGAAATATAGACTCGAAAAGATAGCCTATTTAAACTTGCTCTGCCCTTACGTACATGACACTACTGACTCACTGCAGAGTTCAGCTCTTAATGCCGAATGTGCTCTTGGATTGTTAGATACAAAAAAAAACTTAAGGTCTTCCCAGCATTAAAGGAACACTCCACTTTTTCGGAAATAGGCTCATTTTCCAACTCCCCAAGAGTTAATCAGCTGAGTTTTACCGTTTTCGAATCCATTCAGCCGATCTCCGCAGCGCCTAAAAAGTAGTCCCCAGCTAGGTAACTAGTTATGATATACAGTGGGGATCGAAAGTTTGGGCACCCCAGGTAAAAAGTTGTATTAATATGCATAAAGAAGCCAAGGAAAGATGGAAAAATCTCCAAAAGGCATCAAATTACAGATTAGACATTCTTAAATGATGTCAAAAAAAGTTATATTTTATTTCCATCATTTACACTTTCAAAATAACAGAAAACAAAAAAATGGCATCTGCAAAAGTTTGGGCACCCTGCAGAGTTAATATCTTGTACTGCCCCCTTTGGCAAGTAGCACAGCTTGTAAACGCTTTTTGTAGCCAGCCAAGAGTCTTTCAATTCTTGTTTGAGGTATCTTTGCCCATTCTTCCTTACAAAAGTCTTCCAGTTCTTTGAGATTTCTGGGCTGTCTGTCACGCACTGCTCTTTTAAGGTCTATCCATAGATTTTCAATTATGTTGAGGTCAGGAGATTGTGAAGGCCATGGCAAAACCTTCAGTTTATGCCTCTTGATGTAATCCACCGTGGATTTTGAGGTGTGTTTAGGATCATTATCCATTTGTAGAAGCCATCCTCTCTTTAACTTCAGCTTTTTCACAGATGGCATCAAGTTACCGTCCAAAATTTGCTGAAATTTTATTGAATCCATTTTTCCTTCTACTCGTGAAATGTTCCCTGTGCCACTGGCTGCAATACAACCCCAAAGCATGATTGATCCACCCCCATGCTTAACAGTTGGACAGAGGTTCTTTTCATTAAATTCTGTGCCCTTTCTTCTCCAAACGTACCTTTGCTCATTCCGGCCAAAAAGTTCTATTTTAACCTCATCGGTCCACAGAACTTGTTTCCAAAATGCATCAGGCTTGTCTATATGTTCATTTGCAAAGTTCAAACGCTGATTTTTGTGGTGAGGACGTAGAAGAGGTTTTCTTCTGATGACTCTTCCATGAAGACCATATTTGTACAAGTATCTCTTTATAGTGGAATAGTGTACCACAACTCCAGTGTCTGCCAGATCTTTCTGGAGGGATCGTGCAGTCAAACGTGGGTTTTGACTTGCTTTTCTCACAATCCTGCGAGCTGTTCTGTCTGATATTTTTCTTGGTCTTCCAGATCTTGCTTTAACTTCCACTGTTCCTGATGACTGCCATTTCTTAATTACATTCCGAACAGAGGATATTGGCATCTGAAAACGCTTTGCTATCTTCTTATAGCCTTCTCCTGCTTTGTGAGCGTCAACTATTTTCAGTTTCAGTTTTCTAGACAACTGCTTAGAAGAACCCATTGTGCTGATTGTTGAGGCAAGGTCCGATGAGTCTGGGCATTTAAAACCTTTGAGATTGACATCACCTGGTCTTTCCAGACGATGATTGAGAACAATCCATGACACTGTCAGGTCTCAGCTTTCCAAAGGGGGCAGTGCATGCTATAAACTCTGCAGGGTGCCCAAACTTTTGCAGACGCCTTTTTTTGTTTTCTGTTATTTTGAAAGTGTAAATGATGGAAATAAAATCTAACTTTTTTGACATATTATAAGAATGTCTAATCTGTAATTTGATGCCTTTTGGAGATTTTTCCATCTTTCCTTGGCTTCTTTATGCATATTAATACAAATTTTTACCTGGGGTGCCCAAACTTTCGATTCCCACTGTAGCTGGGGACTACTTTCAGGCGCTGTGTAATAACATTACGCCGGAATAAGAGTATAGATCCAAGCCATATCAGCTTAGAGAATCGCAACTTTTCATATTTTAATTTGTAAATTCTATTTGATAATATTTTTGATCAAATAAATGCAGCCTTGGTAAGCATAAGATTGAATAACAGTGTACGTAACGCAACTAAAGTTCACTTAAACTTTGTCCAATTTTAGGAGTCCATTATCATACAGATGCTCTTAATAGAAGTACTATAACATGGCTTGAATTTCGGCGCGGGATTGCGGGGATAGCGCATAATTTAAACCATTCCTGCAAGTTTAATTTTTATAATGCGAGAAATTCCCGTAAAAATATATTTGCTTCATCTCAGATTAAATACATCTACAGACGCGAAAAAAAATAAATCACTGGTTCAAACAGCCTGTCTTTTTTTTAAAACCACCGGCCTTCTCTGTCGTTGAGTCCTGTAGCAGAGCATCGGCGTTGTTCTCCGTGGCCCGCGTCGCACTGATTCACACAAGGCTGTGTAACGCGTTCTAATATTCTGAGTCATAATGACTTGCTTGTGAAGATGTTATCGGCTTCCAAATTATTTTAATCCCGAAATTCAAACATCAAATGCTGTTTTGCTCTTTATAGTGTGTGAGTGGATAGAGCGCGCCCGCCGACTCAACACAGCAGCAGCGAAGCGCGAGTAAATCATCATCTCCTTATCTTAAAATGCGCATTTTATTGAAAGTTAACATGAATGAACATAAGAAAATAGACGTTCACTGATCGTCATCATCTCTCACGTAACGACCCATGTTGCAATGGCGAGAAGACGCCAACAGCTTGGTATGCATAATATTTGTATGAAGTTTTGAAAAAGCAAAGAACTGAACTGATCTGAAACCCATGAAATACACTGAAATTGAGAGACCTTAATATATAGTTCTTAATGTCAGTTTGAAGGAGAGCATGGTGTATTTTGTATAAAGTTTTTTTTTAAAACAAAGAAATTGAACTGAAACTGGAATATACAAATACAGTGATTCTTAATATATAGTTTTAATACAGTTCTTAATGTCAATTTGAAAGAGCATGACAAATTTTGTTATAATTCTTTGAAAACCAAGATACATTAAAAACTGTAGACATAAATAAATGATGATGATTAATTTAGCCCGATGTGTCAATTTATCCCCCCCCCCCCAAGAATCTTTAAATCCCCCCCCATGTGACCCATGTAAGGGGGGAGTTCCCCCCCAGTTTAAAAACCGAAACTCAGGCCCTGTATAATATAGATTTCATGGGGCTTTTAACAATTGCATAAAAGGAGTAGTATACCAATAATGTATCTCTTACCCTGCAGGTGATGCCCATGGCTTTTATCTTAGCAGATTCACTACCCAATTCATTTAGCTGCTGTTTCCCTAACAGCAGCTCCTGAGGGATCTCATCATCATCTAAGAACAAACAAAAGTCAACACAGAATAGTCAAAAACTGAAAGAGATGGTACAAGTACTGCATCTGCCAAAAAACAATCTGAAATACGACTAATATCTACTATTTTGCTAAAATTGCTGATTAAAGAAAAATGCTGATTAAAGAATAATATCATGTTCATATTCAATCATAATTTGTGAGAAAGTGTGATGTGTTAGAGCAAAACAGTCACTATTTTTGGAAACAGAACCCTAAAATTAATAATAAACAATTAATGGATTTAATTGAGCAAATATGATACAGGGTGGTAAATTCTACAAAAAAAAGGGCTATATTGCCCTACCCTGACCATTAAAGTCCACATCCTCAAGATTCTCGAAGATGCTGTCAATACTCAACGAGAACCTCTTAAAAGTGGAAGAATCCATCATTTCTGCAGAAATAAAAGGGGAAAAATACAGGGATTTAATGAGCATCATTTTGATGGGGGAAATGCTACAAAGGTAAGAATGTTGAGAAAGAGGTGAAATGGTTTACCTTCAGGTGTTAACTTGGGCTCATAGGCTTTCCTCCTCTTCTGCTTCTCCTTCGTCTTTAAACGCCTTGCAACTGAAAGGAAAAAGAAATCTCTAACTCAACCACTAATAAACCATTTAAACTCATTTCTGAAAAATCTCAAATATGATGACACTATAGCTACTCTAAGTTTTGGAGCAGATCTTTGATTTCATAATTAAATTCTCAAAGGAATAGTTCACCCAAAAAGGAAAATTATGTCAACATTACATCATTTACAGACTTTTTTGGATATTTTACGTTTTGGTTCCCTGGACTTTTAATTGAAGGACAGAAAGTCTTGTGGGTTTGCAATGACATGAGAGTGAGTAAATTACTGAATTTTCATTGTTGAGTAAATAATCCATTTTATGGACACAACAGTTTGTAGCTAACCGTCACTAAGGCTGGGGGGAGGTGAATCTTGGTCAGAGTCGTCATATCGGCTGCCTGAGCCTCTGCGTGCATCGTAGCTTCCTCTTCGATGCTCTCCTGAACTCCTTCGGTCACGCTCCTCAAACTCCCACGTTCTATCACGCGCTTTCTTCTGACGTTTACGAGATGCTGGGGCAGAACACAGAGACCATAAAATGTAAATAAAGTTAAGTAAATAAAACAAGAATTTTTGAAAATACTGTTTCAAATGTCCATTTCACATTTAACTCAATGTTACTTGCAGTTTCTTTGCAATTACTTGTGAAATTTACTAGCAATTTATGAGTGAAAAATCAGGGCAAGGGGGCATCAGTTTGGTTAAAAATCTTACTTATTCTGTTTTTTTAATGGATGTATTGGAGTAGAAAGTTAAAGAGAAATCAGTCAACAGGTGTCCAGCATGCACATGAATTTACTACTAAAGCATCCCAGGATGCACCTTGTGAACTTAAGACAATGTCCAGTTAGGTTAAGATTCATAATGAAAAACGCAATTATTATTGCATTTGATTGATTGATTTGGTGTTCCTCTTTGTGTGAAAGCAGACTGTTATCGTTACAGTGGTGCTACTCACAGAAACCTTCGTCTTCTGAGCTGTCCTCCGCATATTTAGGCCTCTCATTGACAGTACTGCGTTTGCGTTTGTTCATTTTTACCCGCTCACACAGAGGCATGGTGGACTCGATCTCTGCCAGCAACTCAGGAGGAAGATCTTTCAGCACTGACGGGTCTATTCCACCTGTGCACAGAGACTTACGTTCAACTTGCATTGCCTACAGCACACACAGGGTTTGAAATCCTCTCCTTTATATTATCAACTGTAATTGGGACTAAACAAACAAAATCTCGCAATGGTCTTAACAAGCTTAAATAAATTGACCACTAGGAACGTCAAAAGTACCGATACTTCAGAATACAAGCACAATAACCCAAAACCCTAATTAAAACCCAATTTAAGTAGCGGCAACATAAAACATTTCATAAATTTATACTTCAAATCAGACACCAATGTAAAAAATATTGAGCGTGCCTATTTCAATAACTACAGTAATATGCAAGAAGAGCAGAAAGACTGTTTTTGTTAAGTTGGTCTGCGAATCTTGATGGATGAATAAAATGGACAAATTCATAGGGCCATAAGTTTGTTGCAGCTGACAATAGCCATGCAAATATGAATGTTTTCCGTTTTTTTGTATTTTTTGTTACGGAATAAAATCATATATTTTTACATTTAACTACTCTTGCATTCTTTTAATTAATCAATATTTACTTAACTGATATTGCTGTCAGACAGGAATAAATAAAATCTTAATAGAGAAATGTTGAATAAATGAGTATGTTCAAAAGCATGTTAGATTTTACTGTGGAAAACTGGTTTGGCATTATAGTGTGATTTCATACTATGAGTGACCATAGCTGTTTTTTTATAAACAAAAACAACAACGCTTAGACTAACTGAAAAATCTGAAATAAAACGCAAATATTGGGAAGAAGAAAGTTAGAAACGATACCTTGGCATATAAATTAAAGGACTAAAATAACTAAGGGAATTTAACAAAGTAAAGCTATAGGCTATAGAAATGTTTACAAAAACCAAAAGCTAATAAAAACGACAAAAGCACAATTACTAAAACAAAAAAGAAAAAATTTAATGAAAAGCAGCATTATAAACAGAAGCTCATTCAAAATATGAAAACAATCATTTATTTAACAGTACAATTATTACTGTTCTTCCTTTTTGTATTCTATAATTCTAACCCATCACACAACAAATCTGGCTATACAAATGAGACACTATTTCAAAACATGTGACAACCTCTTATAAGAGCCATTTCAACAAAGCGCAAAAAAACAAATTGGTAACAGTTCACCTCTGACCAGATGGAAAAGTCAAGAAACATTTCGCATAACTACCCTTTTACAAGCAGCCAAGTAAAACATCTCCCTGCCTGGCTGTTCGTTCAATTCGAAAGGGAAAAACCTGTTCTCAGAGTGGGAAACAGTCATTCAAACAGGAAAGAGCAAAGATAAAAGTAGTTCCCCTACCTTTCCCAGATCTCCCAGAGGAGAGCCTGTTCTTGCCAGACTTGGAGCTGCGTGAGTCTCTCTCCCTCATGAGCCTCTGAACTTCATCGATGGAGAGTTTCTGCAGAACGACCACAGGCTTGACAGTCTTCTTCACGTCCACCTCAGGTTCCAGTCTCTCCAGCCGCACACACGGCTGCTTCCAGCCCTCTGGAATATCTCCTGCTCCGAGATCTTTCTTGATTTTGGGAATGGTGAAGTTTTTAAGCACTCCCGAACTGGTGTTTTCGCCCAGCATGTATGGAAGAAGCTCTGCTGGTTTACTTCCAGACTGAGCCGCACACTGCATGCCTACATCACCGTGCCGACCCTCGGGTCTGTGTTTCTGACGCGGGGTATCGGGCTGATGCCGGTGTTCTGGAGCGTGGTCGTGCTTGTGTTTGAGGGCCTTTGGAGTGACCCCTTCCTGCGGCTCCTGAGGCCAGCGCTGAGCCTCGCTGGCGGGGATGGGCATGCCCATGCAGGAATCCTCTACTCTGCCTGCTTCCTCCAAGCTCACTTGCAGGCCTGGGCGGCTGGCGCTGGTGCCGGCGGCGCTGGCCTCCTGAGGGGCGAGCCTGTGCCCTGCGTTAGCTCCTCCTCCTCCACCTGGAGCCCCAGTGCCTGAACCAGCTGTGCCAGCTGCGCCTGGCTCCTGCGGGTGAGAGTCCTGTTTGCGCTTCTTCAAAGGCTTATCTACAGAGAAAAAGAGATCAGATTCATAATTTTTATTAAGAAAATTATGGGAGGGTTCTTATTAATGAAAATAATGTCAAAACGTGGGTCTTTAAGGCATAACAGGCTTCATTTTCTTTTCACAAAAAAAATATTTTTTCTTTCTTTTACTAATGCATTGAAATGATTTAGATATTTAACTTCCATTTAGATTTATATTTGCCGTTATTTGCCTTTATGCCCATGAGGCTATCAGCACCGACAAGTTTGGGTTTTTAAAAGAAATTAAAGCTTTTATGCAGCAGGAAAGCATCAAGTTGACAGTAAAAACTGTGACAGTGACAGTAAAAAAATAGTTTTGTTACCAAAAATATATATTTCAAATGAATGCTGTTCTTAAGAACTTTCAATTGATAAAAAACCCTGAAGAAAAATTACCATGGTTTCCAAAAAAATATTAAACAGCACAACTGGTTCCAACATGGCTAATAATAAGAAAAGTATCTTAAGGAACAAACCATCATATTAGAATGATTTCTGAAGGATCATGTGACACTGAAAATTGTAGTAATGATGCTGAAAATAAAGCTTGCAATCACAGGAATAAATCACATTTTTAACATACATTAAAAGTAGGGAAGCAGCGAAATGAAAATTCTCAGCTGAAACTGAAAATTCTGGTTGCACTTTGGCCGAAAACCGAAACTGAAAATGCTTTGTAATGATTATTTATTATTTTATTAAATAATATAAAGTAATTTTGTAAGATTTTTTTTTATTGAACTCTATTGTAATGATACTGAATAAAAAAAAAACAAGCCAATAAAATAACCACACTTTTACTGAAAGTAACTTGAACAGAATATATATTAATATTGGTAACACATTACAATAAGGTTCATTAGTTAACTACTTTAGTTAACATGAACTAAGAATGAACAATAGTTCTTCAGCAGTTATTAATCTTAGTTAATATTAGGGCTGTGCGATTAATCGAAATCGAATCGCAATCGCAATTTGAGATGTTGCGATTTGCTAATCGCAAAGCCTGCAATGTGGACGTGATATTACTCTGTTCATATCAGCATGACTGCCAGCCTTGAGTGGCGGTCTTACTAACCAATAGAGTGAGCGCACCTCCGTTCTCCCCGATCAGCACTGCTCTAGCCAACTGCGTAAACGCCTACCATTTAAAAAGGGTCAGATCGAAAGTTAAATTAAATTAAATTAAAACCAAAGAAAAACGTCTGTAACTTCAGCTTCGAAATGACAGACAATGAACAAAAAGGGATATTTGCAAGAGTTGCGTCACAACGCATATCAAGAGCTCCCTTTTCGGTTCTGCTTTCAGTACTGGAGAATAAAAGATACATTTTTAGATGTTTTTATTAGTAGGCTACATGAACGTTATCTTACACATTTTATCTCCCCAACAGATTCATTTGAAATAAGTTTATAATGCATGTTCACTAATTCAGAAGACCACACACACAGCCCGTGTCTCTGAATGCGTCTCATACTCGCTCCGCTCCGCCCCACGCTGCGCATCTCCCGCGTCTCACGGACGAGCCATTTACACGCAGCCTGTCTCATAATGCTCTTTTATACTCACGGTCTCGAGCCCGGTTCTGCTCCGCAAGTCTCTCACGAGCGCATCTGGCAATATGGACGGGGCCTGACGCACGCACGCAACCTGTGTCAACTCACGCCTGGCTCCGCGTTTAAACAAATGTAAATTAAGTAACTGCTTGCCAATTTCACTTGGATGAAATGAAACATCCAGCACATTTCCCACTTGTTCTTAAAATCACAAATACTTAAAAATGAATAAATCAGCCCGTGTAACATGTAATACTTTAATAATTGACTAAAGAAATACAGTTCTTTATTTATAAAAAAATAAACAAATCATGCAGATTATTATTTTTATGTTATGGAATATACTTATTAATAAATCAGTCATTCCTAATATCCCTTTCTGAGACATATTCAGGCTGAACACACTTTAGCTGAACACAGTATAGCTAACAGTTTAGTTAGCTCAACAAGGCTGCATTTTTTTGTTAATAAATAACTCTCATCTGTTGGTTAACACAGAGTTTGTGTTTTTATTCCTCTTTATTATTTAAATTTTTAATAGCGATGTAAAGTATATTCACTGCTTAAATTTATTCAAACAAATTTATGTAAGGTTTTTGCCACTGCTGCTCTAAACTAACAGCATTGGTGATTACCAAAGTCATTTTTTAGCTTTCTGTAGGCCTATTGGTTAGTCCTCCAATCACTTTAGTAACAGTAGTAGGCTATTTCTGATTCTATAATATAATTATTGCTGTTATCCATGAAAGAAAGGCAAAGCGCTTTATAGTGTTTTTTTTCAGATACCCAATTACAGTCAAAAAGTACAAAAACAATTCCAGCAGGAATGCAAGCTGTTGCAAGGCATAGGAGGCCCTTTTTGTTATTGTGTGAATACTATTTGGTTTCAGTTTGTTATTTGCCCAGTAAATTACAATAACTATTTTTTATTTTAAAAAAATTGACAGGTTCCTAAAATATTTGTGTTTTCTCTTTATTGACACGTGGTCTAATAATTTGTTAAGCACTCTGTTTTCATAGCATTCAGTTGGCACGTTTGTTTGAAGGACACTGGACAGAATGTGGAATAGTGTGTTTTTTGTCAATAAAATTAAAAATTTGATTAATCGAAAGAATAATTGGCCAACTAATCGATTATCAAAATAATCGTTAGTTGCAGCGCTAACGCCATTTTCGGCAGCCGAACATTCGGTGTATCCCTAATTAAAAGATTTTCTTAAAATGTAATAATACTTCAATATATTGCTATTTGTACTTTATTTATTAACAAAAAAATGCAGCCTTGTTGAGCTAACTAAACTGTGAGCTATACTGTTTTCAGCTAAAGTGTGTTCAGCCTGAATATGTCTCAGAAAGGGGATATTAGGGATGACTGATTTATTCATAAGTATATTCCATAACATAAAAATAATAATCTGCATGTATCATGCAAGTATGCTATATTTATCAGTCAAGTTTCTATATCAGTGTACATATTCGTTTTGGAGAGAATGTGTTTACTGACATCCTGCATCATACCTTTATCCTGCACCTCTTTAGCGCCACGGTCCGTTTCCATGGCCGCTTCATTTTCCATCCTTTCTATTGCAGCAAGAGCCTCAACAAGCTCTCCTTCTGGGTCTGAACCGGGGTACATTCCCCCAAGCTCCACCTCTGCTGGCCTGGCCCGTGACGGCCTCAGGATCAGCTTAGTGGAGTCTTTTGCCGGCGAGCCCACAATATCATACACCGCAGCCTTATCGGCTGGGTCCCGCTCTCCCTCGTTGGGCTTCAGACCGCGCTGCTTGTCCGGGGAGCCCAGATGCATTTCTTGAGCCCCGTCGCAAGGAGGAGTGTAAGGTGGAGATGACTGCAGTATGTGAGACGTGAAACCCGCCCTCATCTGATCCTAATGGTTTTCAGAGAAATACACAATCAGAACTGCTTCTTAAAACAAAAGTGGTTGACCAAAATGTACATTTTTGTTTTGATGGCCAATGCCGATATCAGATATATATGTAAAATACAAAAAAAAATAAAAAATAAAAGATATTCAAAAGTATAGTAAAATACATGCATAGCAATTGTTGAAATTAAATGAGTATTTTTTATTTTACATCATTTACGAAATCAGAAAACATTTGAAAATTAATATTGAAACAACATCCTGAACTTTAAAAAAAAAAAAAGCTAATTAAACAGATTTGATGGCAAATTTGTGATACTGTTATCCTATTATAGAATTATAACCAACAGTGCCAAGGGAATTTTTTTTTTCTTTCCAAATCAATCTGCGATAAAGATAATATATATGATCTTATCTATAATATAAATATAATGTAATATCTAATATATAATATAAAAATGCATAGCACCTGCTAAAATTAAATATATATTTATTTCCATATTTAAACATTATATTTCTGTATTCAATTTACTTTGTTTAACAGAATGGGAGCTCCATGCACACATGTGCTGGCATTCTCAGCCCTGTCAAAATAAAAGTCCCACTTCTGACATATCAGCCAGACAGAAAAACTGGTGACTCTTGGTCGACTATTAATGTAGAACAGAGTTTTAAATACCTTATTCTCATGAACATTTCTCATGCCTCCTGGAATCATCGGGCTTGCTACTGAACCTGGGAAAAAAAAAAAACACAAAGTTTAAATAAGCCAGAAAACAGAGAAAGGTGTCGATCAATGTAAGAGATTCTCTATAGATCTATGTGTGCGTCTTCGTGCAGACCTTGCTGCAGGTGCTGGTGTTGACTGTAGGCCGGAGGGTGTGGGTACTGTCTGTAGCCAGTAGCAGGGCTCTGAGGGGCATACGGGCTGGGCACTGGGCTGCTCTGCTGAGGCAGAAACCGTCCACCAGAACCAGACTGCCCAGGCACAAAACGCCTATCATAAGGAACAGGAAGGGACATGGTCAACAGAGAGTTTTTACTAAATCTACTTGCCAAAACTGATTCGTTAAAAAATGAACATCAATTTATTTAACTTTTTTTATTTTTTTTATTTTAAAGAATAAACAATATTTTAAAATTCAAAAATAGAAAACAGTTATTTTAAATTGCACTGTATTATATATTATATTTTATATGAAATACATAAATTGTAATTGCAAATTAAATTATAATTTTGTCTAAAATCTAATACAAATAATAAATACCACTAATCAGAATTATTTTAATTAGATCAATTCTAAAACAATTCCAGTTATTTATAATAAAGTTATTACTAAATAAAATTAAACAAATTAAGAAATGTTACTACTGTAATATTTAAATGTAAAGCATAACCCCAACAAGCCGTTATTTTTTTCTGAAAGCTACACAGAGCCCTTCAGGTTTCACTTTAAAAGCCAGGAAAGATGGTTAGTGCAAGTTGTGTTGCCAAATGCATGTTATAAGAGACCCAAACTCAGAGCAGATGTGTAGAGAAGTATTTACTGTCAAATGAACCTCACTAAGGCACTGAAAACACCAGATTACGAGCTGCTCACGTGTAAATGTGCCACGCTTCACTTGGAAACATCCAACACATTTATTTAATGCAACAAAATCTCAGGTTTTTATGATTAATAATGACATTTATATCCGTTTTTTCCATAGCACAGCATTAATGGGTGAATACCAATTCAACTACATATTAAATCATACACGTTATTATAAAACATACTGCATGATGGCTTTAATTGTAAATAACAGCAGTTGTTGGTTAGCTTCATACAATGAAAACAAACTGATCGTGACACAAATAGTATCACAAGTTACTCCACATAAAAACTGAAATAGAAAGCAGGCTCACCCAGAGGGGCTGTGGGACATAGAGGCCTGGTAATTAGCAGAGGCTGGACTTCCCTGCATGGAGCCATGTGTGATTTTATACGGCGGTGCCATTGACTGCTGACTTACACCTGTGAAATACAAGAGTGTGAAAAATAGTCTGGATGAGAAACAACACAGGCAGAATAGCTACTATAACAACATAACATCACTTCAGATGGCTACTAAAAGTTTAAAGACTGGCAAGGTTCCAATAAGCCAGGTAAAACCATTACTTCATCTTTGCTGCTATACAGGAAAATAGCAAAGAATTAAATAATTCAGGCATTAGGTCATTGCAATGAAATCAGTTGAAACTTAAAACAATAAATATTTATTAAAGAGATATTAAATATTTATACAAGTTCTATTAAATGAAACAATTGTGTCAAATATAAATTATTCTTTCATATATTTTTCTGTGCCATTTCCAAAGTATGTTGTCCAAAACTTGACAAAGCTTTCCATTTATTTTTAGGCACTAAACTTTTTTTTTTTTTTTTTTTTTTAAATAGACGAGTTTGATGTGCTGTGCAAACATACTCTAAATTCATACTACACACGTTCTTGCACAAATCAGCTTGGATTGCTTTGCGATGCTGTCAGTGTCATGCAGACTTTGTAAACAGGCCTTTGTTGATGAATGGTGCAGTGGCAACTATATTACATGTGCAAAATACATCCGTTAATATGCTTTTTATATTAACAAAGTTCTTTGATTTTATATACTGGCATACATAAGAAACAAAATCAAATGATTTATTTCTCCTTAACATACACATTATGGAGGAATTCACATGGTTTTGTTTCTTCTCTGTTGTTTCATAAATGTTATTTTCTTTGAATAACTGAAGGTCAGAGAAAAACAATGTCTCTTTCCGTAGTTCTGATGGGAAAAAAAAAAAAAACACCATTTTCTAGGGAGAGGAAAGGGAGGCAAAGTCTGTCTTATCAGAAGGAAAAAAGCTGCAAAAATAACTAAACATTCTGCAGGCAGACACACATATTTAATTACTTTTACCTGCTTGGGTGAAACAGCAAACTAACAACCCAAAAGTAAGCATTGTTGCAAGTGCAATCTGTTAAGTTTGTGGTAGTATCAGTTTCCCTACGTGCTCGGATTGACTCTTACCCGCCTGGGCCGGATACTGGGGAGTGCTCGGTGCGGTCTTATTCCTGAAGATGTTGGGGTTCCTAGACAGCAAAAGCTGCAGCAGCACTGGTACATCTCCCTCCAACTCATCACTGCCAAGGCTGTCCTTCAGCTCTCTGCGGAAAAACATAACAGTGTTGACAAACTCACACACCACAGAAAGAATACACAGGGCCCTATGATTTCCACTATGAATCCCAGAATCCGTCATAAATATGGAATTTACAGTATAACACCAGACTGTCAGAAAATTTGGCAAAATTTGAACGAATAAATCAAAAGAAGGGCTGTGCATTTAATCAAGTTGTGATAGAATAGCATCTGTGAACATTGAACTGCAAAAGTCTATTTAGATATGAAGTTTGCATGTGTTAATGAGTGGCACAGTTTTGTCTACCACATATAACTTGATGCTTGTGGTGTTTTCAGCATCTGCCGCCTCATATAAGGACATCAGCATTTCACCCTTTTGTTTGATAAAACTATTGTGATATACAGACAGAAACTCAAAGGTCTTCACTACAGCCCGTCAAAATAACATTTGGTTTAACTTGAAGAAATTATGACATATATAACTACTATACAAGTAGAATGCACTTTTCTAAGGAGCAACAACAATAACAGTCTATTGAAACATTTAAGAAATAGAATTTCTTGTTTATATTTAAACTGTTGTGCAGCACTTTTAATGGCTTGATAAAAATTGGAATTGATCACATTTCATCTGATTACACTTCAAAAGATTTATACATTCATATGCATTAGGAATGTTCAATTCGGTTATTTTTCCTAACCGACAACTGACGCTCGTTAACCGATTATTAACCGTTAACCGACAAAATTATGTTGTTTTTTTTATATTTTAAATAAATTGTACATGCACAAAAAGCAGAAAACAACAGAACATGAGGATTCACCTGGTCATGATAGCTATCACATCATGCACCTGCAGCGCTTCTGCGAGCGGAGAAAAACAAATCTCACACACACACACACTCACTCACCCACCGGCCACTTTATTAGGTACACCTGTTCAATTGCTTGGTAAAACAAATTGCTAATCAGCCAATCACATGGCAGCAACTCGATGCATTTAGGCATCTAGATGTGGTGAAGACGACTTGCTGAAGTTCAAACCGAGCATCAGAATGGGGATGAAAGGGGATTTAAGTGACTTTGAACGTGGAATGGTTGTTGGTGCCAGACGGGCTGGTCTCAGTATTTCAAAAACTGCTGATCTACTGGGATTTTCACGCACAACCATCTCTAGGGTTTACAGAGAATGGTCCGAAAAAGAGAAAATATCCAGTGAGCGGCAGTTGTGTGGACGAAAATGATGTTGATGTCAGAGGTCAGAGGAGAATGGGCAGACTGGTTAGAGATGATAGAAAGGCAACAGTAACTCAAATAACCACTCGTTACAACCAAGGTATGCAGAAAACCATCTCTGAACGCACAACACGTCGAACCCTGAAGCAGATGGGCTACAGCAGCAGAAGACCACACCGGGTGCCGCTCCTGTCAGCTAAGAACAGGAAACGGAGGCTACAATTCACACAGGCTCACCAAAATTGGACAATAGAAGATGGAAAAATGTTGCCTGGTCTGAAGAGTCTTGATTTCTGCTGCAACATTCAGATGGTAGGGTCAGAATTTGGAGTAAAGAACATGAAAGCATGGATCCATCCTGCCTTGTCTCAACGGTTCAGGCTGGTGGTGGTGGTGTAATGGTGTGGGGGATATTTTCTTGGCACACTTTGGGCCCCTTAGTACCAATTGAGCATTGTTTAAACGCCACAGTCTACCTGAATATTGTTGCTGCCCATGTCCATCCCTTTATGACTACAGTGTACCCATCTTCTGATGGCTACTTCCAGCAGGATAATGCACCATGTCACAAAGCTCAAATCATCTCAGACTGGTTTCTTGAACATGACGATGAGTTCACTTTACTCTAATGGCCTCCACAGTCACCAGATCTCAATCCAATAGAGCACCTTTGGGATGTGGTGGAACGGGAGATTCGTATCATGGATGTGCAGCCGACAAATCTGCAGCAACTGCGTGATGCTATCATGTCAATATGGACCAAAATCTCTGAGTAATGTTTCCAACACCTTGTTGAATCTATGCCACGAAGAATTAAGGCAGTTCTGATGGCAAAAGGGGGTCCAACCCGGTACTAGCAAGGTGTACCTAATAAAGTGGCCAGTGAGTGTATGTATGTATGTGTGTGTGTGTGTGTGTGTGTGTGTGTGTATATATAAAACAACTAATAAATAGGCCTATACGAGAAATATATTTTCACTTAAATAATAATTTAAGAAAAACTAAAGAAAAACTGTGCAACAAGTAGCCTATGCAGAGTTCTGGTTCATTTTTGTGCTGCGAAAGCAGCATCCTATTTTTTTAAGCTTATTTTACAAAAGCACAAAGATTTGTTTTTATTATGAATGTACACAAATCAAAGCAAAACATTTTTTTTTTATACTGATTGTATTAATCAGTCAAAATTCTTATCAGTCGGTTAACCGGTTAAAATGAACATCCTTACTATGCATGCATTATTAATTTTACGCATTCATTTGATTAGCACCATTTTTGACTCAATCATAAAACACAATTTCCGAAAAAAATAAAACATTTCATAGCCCCTATTATCGTCAAAAATTGTATTAAGTAATTATTAAGTAATAAAAATGTTATGAGTTCAACTGATTAGACATCTTTTTTTCATTATTAAAATTTCTTTAAACCATTAAAACGAAAATGGAAAGCATGCAATTTGGGAAAAAATACAACTTTTTTTATGGAGCAGAGAGTTTGATTTAGACAGAGCAGGCATATAGAAAAGTGGTGTATGTAATGGGCAAATGTAAGCAAAAACTCACATGTGCTCCGTGGAGACCTGGCTGAGGCTGCTGGCGAGCTGAGAGACCAGAGTTTCATCCCTACTGCCCATCAGACGCCCCACTTCCTCAGCTACACGCCCGCTGTACAGCAGGCTCTTAGTGGTGGTGCCCGGTAAAGGGGAGGGCAGGGGCAGCTGGTTCAACACTGTACACACAAACAGAGTGTGATAAGGCAAAGCTTTCTTTATTAAAAGAACTCCCAGGGAAGAAATCTAACAGCCACCTAAAGTGCCGTCATAGATGTTCTGACGCAGCCAATCTAAAACACCCTCTACACAGCGTACATGAATCAGAGTCCAAGAAAGCAATGTCTTATCAGCTAAACCTGAAGATAATCCAGATGCTGCAGCAAATTATCTGATATAAACTACAGCTCAAAGGTTTGGGATTGGCAAGATTTTTTTGCTTTTGCTGGATGAAGTGAATACTTTAATTCAGCAAGGATGCTTTAATGGATGAAGTGACGGTTTAAAATGCAAACAATTTTATATATATATATATATGTATATGTCAATAAGCAGCATTGATAATGAGAAATGTTTCTTTAAGCAGCAAATCAGCATATTATTTCTGAAGGATCATGTGACACTGAAGACTGGAGTAATGATGCTGAAAATTCAGTTTTACATCACAGAAATAAGTTACATTTAAAAAAATATTCAAATTTTTCAAAAGTTATTTTAAATGGTAATATTTCACAATATGACTATTTTTGACCTAAATCTTAGAGAGCTTTATAAAAAACAAAGTTTTCAAGTCTCTCATAGTGCATTGCTTAATTACAAAATAGATCATTTAGACTTTAAATTCTAATAGAATGAATTACCCATTTTAAATAGAAGATACACGCATACCTGTGAGTTCAATACTACCGTATATGATAAATTGTTTTATCACACCTAGTGAAAAAAGCATAAAATTTTTATTGTAAACTTTTTCAGAGGAAACCATCCTGAAGACCTACAATGATCTCATACGCACAATGCTCTGATTCCCACAATCTTGTATTAAAAAAAAAAAAAAAAAAACACTAAAAACAAATATCATTCATTCTCTCCACAGAAACGCCTTTTAAACAATGTATAGACCATTTAGGACAAACAAGTATCTAAAGAATGCACAAGTGTGATTTTAACTTCATGTCACCAAGAGGTGAAGAACTATATCCATATTTTTTAAAATAGCGCCACCAATGCAAAGTCATCACTGTAACCAGACATGTCTCTCTACAAGCTAGAAAAAAACTCTACAAACTACATACGAATATGAATTTTTCATTTTCAGTTATGAGCTATGAGGTTGTTAATCGATGGTATATACTTTTGTTGAAGCCCATTAGGCACTACAAATAATGTAATCGAGTCAGCCTCCCGTAATACTTAAATATTTGAATATTTTTCAATAAACTAAAAATACATTGTTTCTATAGATAATTAATATCTTTAAATGAGTCGTTTTATATTTCTCCATTGATTTTAATTTGATTGTCATTTGCAAAGTTTCATGTGATTGTAGTTTCCCTCACTAAAGCCCTCAAGTCTTGTACCTTTGTTGTTTTGTCCAATTTTTCGCTCCAACTTAAGGTTTATAAGGTTGTTATTATGTTGGGTTAGTTCATGGCTTATAAAGCTTTAACAAAATCCTTTTTAAAATCCCAATGGGAAAAATGAATGGAAAAAATACTTCCGGAAGCAACGCCAATGAAAACGTGAATTACGAGTAGTGTGATTAGAGTACTTACAGTCAGTGAGACCAGCGATCCCAGCAAGGGTTGTGATGGGCACATGTGGCATGTCCCCATTCATACTGACGGCTGGGCACAGAAGTCTTACACACACAGAGTTCCACAGAGATATTTATTCGCTGACCATCCCTCACATCTCACTTAATCCTAGAGGGAAAAAAAGAGCGTTTAAATGAGGTTGTATATGGGATGATGTCTAACAAGCTTCATTGTTACAGACTTTTTTGCATAGATCAACATAAATTATACACTCGTTTCAAGACAGTCATTATGTTTCCTGGCAGAATCGGTCCACTCAGACGCACTGTCTGTAACAGGTGTATTGATTTCTATGTACACTAACTGTCACGTAGAGGAGCATTATGTGAGTCCGATAACATTTACTACAGTGCAGACAGCCAGACGGACACACCCACTCTGGACAGACAGAAGATGGACCATGGACACACCCCTCATTAGATATGCAAGCCCAACCCTGTCTCTCTCAGGGGACCAATGACAGCTGGGAGAAGCGCATAGTAAGCACAAAAGAGCAGATGCAAAGAAGCAGACCTCACATAATCAAATAAGAACACATTTTACACACATTCAAAATAACATACTACATCACTGCTCAGGGGACAACAAGTAAACAGTGCTATTTTTGTTTAAACAACTGCATTTCAAATTATAAAAACCTCTTCTGTAGAAAATTCTGCATACATTTCCGCATCCGGGCTATTTGGAGGCATTAATATTCATGACTCGTTTACATGTGAAACTGTATTCGAAAGGTAAACAGTCCAGTGCTGAGCTCTGAGGGGCAGATTACCGATGCAAAGCGGGGTCCTTCTGTTGCACTGTCCCTTTAAATGTCAATACTTCACTTTATATTCATGAATCCATTCCGATCACTTGCATGCAGGTTTTACGACAACAACTCGGCAGAGACATTCACATAATGCACTATTTCATAATCAAACCTTTTGTCGCTAAAAATTTAAATTCAACCATCAGGAACGTTTTCAACATCTCCAGCAAAAATATGTTTATATTTCTGACCGAAAATAAGGTGCAAGCGACTTTGAGTTGGCTTAAGTTCTGAATGCAATTATCTGCCCAATTTATAGTATTATTCGCTAATTCGTTAACGCAAGATGTTATTAGAGGATATGGCAGGTCATACAGTAGAGTGAAGCATCACATCTGTGCAAACAGGGTAACACAAAATGACCAAAAACACAGTGTTGACAAGTCGATCACCACAGAGAGGAACCATTCATCCTCAAAGCGTTTCACTGACGTTTATTCAGCCGTAATGACTCAAAACATGGCTAACACAGCTAAGTTATGAACACCAGAGAATGTAAATATTTACCATAACACGCGTTCAAGCCGTTCGTGGGTTATCGAGAGATGCTCAGAAATGTTTTCGACTATTAGCAAAGCGTTAGGACTTAATAGATTCCTCGCAGAGACTCGCTAGTTAGCATTGCTCCGATCTGCTTTGTGAATTCATACAGAAACCCGAGCCGCTTGTGTTCTTATTTAACTAACGAATTTAGTTATCTTCTACACGGTTTTCTGTTAATAGTTCAGTCGTTTCGACTACTAAACGATAGCCGCCGCTATGCTAAACGCTGGCGAAAGCTAGCTCGGCTACGCACATCTTTCTATCTCCGCTCGCGAACAATAAAAACACTTTTCGCTGTCCTCCATTCTCTCCCTCACACTGTACGTGACGCGACGAAACGTTTTCGGTCATTACAAGGAGCGTGGGATATCTGTATATAATCCGTTTGAGCTCCCACACAAAAGCGCTCGCTAGTGTTTGTGTCGCAAGGCCTCAGCGAGCTCCGCAGAAGCCTCGGACTCTACGCAGGGGGGCGCGCCGGAGGAGAACGACTAGCCGAGCCGTTGCGATGTTCGTCTCCTCAGAGCCGTTCCGTCGAGAAAAACCAAATAGAAATGTGTCGAAATGTGGCAAGGGAACGCGAAGGCGGCCTTAGGAGTAATTGTGACATGGTTTGATATTTACCTTAGCTTGGGGTAACTTCAAAGAAGAAAAAATAAGGGGACTGTTGTTGGGATGAGAGGTTGGTTGTCGGTCTGCTGTAAGTCTCTGGCTCCCCCTCTCTGCTATAAAAAGATCAGCGCGGGGTTTGTTTAGCCGAGCCAGCTAACAACAAGCCAACTCTATCTTTATCTGGGGTGGGGGAGGTCAGGCTTTCTCTCATAACACTTTAACGGAGCCGAGTTTAATTCAGCTCCTCATGAACTCATCAATGCTCGTAAAACACAGTCGTCTTTGTTTGCAAACAAAAAAGCCCCACAACCGATGCTTTGTCGCTAGTCAGAGGGAATTGTAGGTTGACCGGAAATACAAATACTAACAACGTGATTATTTTCCCGCAGACACTGTTGACGATTTCCAGCCTTTTTCCATCAGGTGCGAAAAACACGTATAACTATATTTTTTATTCAAGATATCTTTTTTTTTTTTACTCTAGTTTGACATCCCCACTCATTACATATCATGTAATAGTGTAATAATAATCATGTAATAGTGTTCACATATATTAATACATGCGCATGCATATATATATAAATGTATAATCCTCTTCTTTCATATAAATTACATTAATACGTATCGTACGTATGCATGTATATATACACACACACTGTGTTTATGAAGTATGATGAGTATTAATTATAAAGTAATTGTGAATAACGCTATTACATTATGTATTGATGTGGATATGTACATATTTATTAATACATAAGTGAAAAAAGAGCATATTAAAATAATGTGTATTATATTATTAATATACAACTATAATACAAATAATGGGAATCCTTGATCAGTGGATATTACCTTAAAAAGAACGTTTAGGGATCTTTTTTAATAGAATATTAAATATGCTTTTGGATATTAAAGAAACTACAACTTCTTTTAATTGCTGATGGGTTTGTGAGGGAACAGTTAGCAGACTTCTGTGTTCTTGTAGGAACTTCTTGTAGGTTGTAACTTGACCTAGAGCCCTGTCCTTTGAGCCTTTCTCTAGTTTCACTTCTCACCACTGGATGGCGACTTAGTATAACGATTAGTTTATTAACGACATTCTTTGAATTTATTTGTCTTCTTTAAGAGAAATAATTCGGTGTAGCTATATGAAATATATGAGCTATAATACTGTGGCTTCCATTGCCATTATCTGTCATATATATTCCAGTGCTATTCAAGCCCAAACTAAAAACCTGTGCAAGTCTAACCTTTTTTTTGAATGAAAGTTTTGTAGGAAAGCATCTGCAAAACGTATACCTGAAAATTATGTATTTTAGAATTGACAATTGTTGTTTTTATTTCTACTCGTTCTTTAGCATGTCTATGTAAAGCACTTTATATACAAAATGTCTATATGAATCAACTCTTCTTGAAATTTTTGGTATAGCACAGTAGTACATTCATGCATTGCTTTTAGTTTGGAATATATGTCAAAGCAATATGTTTGCTCATTAGTTGTATATCGATATAACACTAAGAGATTTTTAATGTGTTCGGAAATGCAATATATTATACTCGCACTCACCTCAACAAAAAACACTACTGGAACAGGTCAAGAAGGACATGATAAAACTGTGTCAGCAAGGTCTTGACATGAACAGAGATTAGATCATACATTCTTTCTAAGGCGGTAACACAATGTATAGTGAGCGATTGAGAAATGTCAAGGATGACCCATTCAAAGGCTGATAATGACTGTAATTCTGCAGAACTGTGTGGTGCTACATTAAGGATTAACAAGTTTTTTTTATGAAAGAACAGTTTAAAGGAATAATAAAATATTTGCTATAATGTACTCACAATCAAGCCATCCAAGGTGTAGATGAGTTTTTTCTTAATGAGAACAGATTTGGAGAAATGTATCACTTGCTCACCAATTTTGAATGGGTGCCGTCAGAATGAGAGTCCAAACAGCTGATAAAATCATCACAATAATCCACACCACTCCAGTCCATCAGTTAACATCTTGTGAAATATGTAATGTTGCATGTTTGTAAGAAACAAATCCATCATTACGACATTTTTAACTTCAAATTGTTGCTTTAGGCTAAAATACGAGTCCTCTGTTTATTGCTTCTTCTAGCGAAAAAGTCATCTTGTCTGAATCAGGAGAGAAATCAGCACAGATCAAGCACCGTTTACAAATGAAAACGGTCCAAAACCGACAAATATGTGGGTGGATTTTGGCGTGAGGACAACAGGAAATTGACTTTTTCAAGTGTTATGATGGATTTTGGCTTTAGATTATGGTTTAAGGTTAAAATATCTTAATGATGGATTTGTTTATTATAAACATAAAGCTTTTCACTTCACGAGACGTTACTTGATGGACTGGAGTGGTGTGGATTATTGTGTTTTTATCAGCTGTTTGGACTCTCATTCTGACGGCACCCATTCACTGAGGATGCAAAACAGGTACAAAATATAAGAATAAAACAGGTAATGAGATAAAGGTCTTTTTTTTGTTTCTCTTATACTTGCATTGTTGTATGTTTATCTTATGTTTAACTAGTATGTAGCACCCTGGTCCTGTGAGACACGACATTTCGTTCCACTATATGTCCACACATGTAGCAGAATGACAATAAAGCTCAACTTGAACTTGAACTTGAACTAACGTGAGCAAAATGCTCTTTTTTTATTTATAGATTTCTTTATTTTATTCAAACCGACAGTAATGTAGCACCCTGGTCCTGTGAGACACGACATTTCGTTCCACTATATGTCCACACATGTAGCAGAATGACAATAAAGCTCAACTTGAACTTGAACTTGAACTAACGTGAGCAAAATGCTCTTTTTTTATTTATAGATTTCTTTATTTTATTCAAACCGACAGTAATGTAGCACCCTGGTCCTGTGAGACACGACATTTCGTTCCACTATATGTCCACACATGTAGCAGAATGACAATAAAGCTCAACTTGAACTTGAACTTGAACTAACGTGAGCAAAATGCTCTTTTTTTATTTATAGATTTCTTTATTTTATTCAAACCGACAGTAATCTATAAAAGTCTTGAAATAAGATTATTACATCAGTTGAATGTACAGTTTTTCAAAAACAACTCATGCACGGTCTGACTTCACAGATTCCATATTTTCACTGATATGCTGTAGTTGTGTAGCATGGAAACATCACAATATACTGTTGTTTCTGGATTCACAGCCTCACTTTCCAACTTAAGCTGCCAAAACTTCCCATGTGTTTCATAACAACCAGTTTGAAAATGCTTCTTTTGAACTATTTCTTCTTTTTGAAATCATTTCGCTTATTTAAAATCCTTTTTTTTCCCAGCCCAAGTAGAAGCATCATTGTGAACATATGATTTCCATAATGACATTGGGTTTTTCTCTTGAATTAGCGAAAACAAACCTGCACCTAGAAAATTAGGTCTAATATGTCTAATGTAATCAAACCTATTCCATTTACTCTACAATAAAACAGTTCAAAGAGGACCACACATGTCCATCTCTGCTTGAACTTCAACACATTTAGATGTCTTTGACAGGCATATAAAAAGGCTTGAGATGAATATCAGACTAGCGTCTGACTAAGTCACTAGTGTTTGTACAAAAACTCCAGTTTTTCCTCAGGAAACAGGCAGTTACATTTTGGTCTCACTGTCAGGGATCTTGGCGTTCTCGCACTCGCTCTCCTGAGAGATGAGCTGGTATGACTTCTTGGTCTCGTTCTCCTCCACTACAGAGTTTCCGATCTCGGCGTCGATAGCGCATAGCTCGTGACGTGACAGGTGCTCCACAATGCCAGCACCAATGGAGTCACCCAAAACATTCGTGGTGGTGCGCAGCCGATCTCTGAAACAGCAGATCAAAAAACAAACAGATTTATTTTCATGGTGGAAATATTCTGTGCTTGGTCCAAGCACACCACAAATTCTTATCAAAGCCATCTCCTCATCAATGGGGATTTATTTCTCTGGTTTACACATCTGGATGTTACATGAGCCTTTGTTGTGCTCTGAGGGCCTCATGTAGCTTCCGCTTCAGAAAAACAGTTCCTCCATCTTGTGTGATGTTTTTGCTGACCCATCTTTCCTAGCATGAACGTTCCTGAGAGTCTGAGTCCTCCTCTAGGCCTCACAATGCCTCTTCTGTTCTGTACGCTGCTTTAACCAGCACGTAATCTGAGGACAAGCTCCCTGACTGTACTTGAATTCAACGACTGCTGTTTTGCTCTGAATGTGGTGGGAGTAAAGGCCACAAGAACATGCTATTGGATATGGGTGTATTGTTCAGTGGGTCCTAAACTCATTGGAAGCAGATGTTACATGGCCATATACAATTGGATTATGGGTTATGGAATGTTAAAGATAGAATATCTTGCTGCTCAGCGCTGAAGTTCTGCCTGGGTCTGTGTGAAAGAATATTCACTCAAAGCACCTTCAGAACATCAGCTGAAATTCTCCTGTTCAGGGTTCTCCCACAGCTTTGGATCAATGAATTTCCATGACTTTTCCAGTTATTCTGGATTATGAATGCTGATAAATATTTTTAAAAATTATGTTAGATAGTGGTTACAGTCACAAAGAGGCATTTCTAGCTGATGAAGCCTTTAAATTTAAAACACAAAAAAAATAATATAATTATTAATGTAATTTAATATTTCATTATAAACAATAAAATATTCACTTTTATTAATAATTTTAAATTATTTTTATTAATTTGTATTAATTAAAAATATTTAAATAAAACTTTCTATTACCTTTTAGACAAGTAATTTCCACAAGGACTAGAAATTGTTATAAACTGAACAAAACCTCACAGGTTTCATAATTCACTGCTTAATGAATTAGTAACTCAATTAATAAATTAATTTATTATTCATTAGATTATTAATTATACAACTACAATAAGTATATCCAACCTTACCTGGATACATACGCATGTACTATAGAGCAAATCTAAACTGTTTTATAGTTATATTGGCGCAAAATGTAAACTAGCAGATTACCCATCATTATATGAAAAGTTGAATATAATATAGTATGTACTAGATAGCAAATCTCAACTGCCTGATTGTTTAAATTATCACAAAATGTAAAAATATCAGATCATCTGTTCCATCTTTACTTGACCCTCTAACTCTAGCACTATCTATTCTAATTGTATTTTATCTATGTCTTTTTATTAAAAAATAACAATAATAATAATAATTATCTGTACTGCGTTAGGCTAACCAAGACTTGTAATAGCACTTGCACGTTGTTGCTCTTTTGTTGGTTTTGATTGCTTCTTATGTCCTCATTTGTAAGTCGCTTTGGATAAAAGCGTCTGCTAAATGACTAAATAAATAAATAAATAAATCTCTATATACACTAGGATATACAAAGTTGGACACCCAGTATATTATATCAAACTTTATTATATCTCAGTGTAATGTGCAAGTACACATTGGTTTCCCTGAAAAGTCATATGTGTGATGTATCACACACCAAAAAACTTTAAACGTTTGTAATACACAAAAAAATAGTACTCACAGGAGCCAATCAACTGCGATAATTAGAGTGATGTCATCAGTGGGCAGTCCTACAGAGGTCAGCACTATCACCATGGTAACCAGACCAGCCTGGGGGATTCCAGCAGCACCAATGCTGGCTGCTGTTGCTGTGATGCTTTAAAATTATACAAAGCATGCATTCAAAAATCATTTTTCATCAGATTAATACTAAACTGGTGTGAGAAATCAACTACATTTAAGGCAAGACCTTACAGGCAAAACCATAGTTTTTTTATGCACTGGTCATTTTTGAGATTCTAATAGTGGAAAGAAAACATCAAAAATACAGTGTTTATTGTATTATATTTTGTCTATTTGCATCTGTATATTCAATTACAATACAGTTTTTTAATTGCCGTTTTCTCAAATCAGAAATCTATTTTTGTCTATATTCTAAAAACTTTTACAGGTTCTTAAGGTTTTTTTTAAATATACAGTTTTATTCCTTAACATAATGGGGTTTTTCCCCGAATTTTTCTGACAGTATTTTTGATTTATGGAGTGTTAAAAAAACAGATATCCAAAATATGTGTCAATGTCAAATGTCAAAAATAAAATAAAACTAAAATTTTGATCCTGGCTTTATTCAATGTTCTTTTGTTCTGGAAATGCATGCAAATTAGTGTATTTTAATTAGACAATGCCTAATTTGCATTTTTAAACATTTCAAAAAAACGTGTAGTAGAACAACATTTAACGTCTTAATGTTCTGTGATTAATCAGCTGGGGAAATATGGTGAAATCTGTTAGTTTTCACTGGTGGTGTCTTGCCTTAACTGAATAAGCTCTCAAGGAAAAAGTTCTTTATTTAACCTAACGGTACCTGATGGTTAGGATCTCTCCAAAGTTCAAATCCATGTCATTGACTTGTGCGATGAAGATGGCAGCCAAAGCCTCGTACAGAGCGGTGCCATCCATGTTTATGGTGGCTCCAACAGGCAGCACAAAACGGGTTACACGTTTATCCACATGGTTATTTTCCTCTAGACACTTAAAGGTGATGGGCAGTGTGGCAGAGCTACGGAGAGACAAATTCTGTCATTATTCACGTAGACGTAAGGAAAGTAGCGCTTTTTCAGTGGCGAGTCACAGTGGGATGTCTAGTTCCAACAAACACCTTAAAAATAATCCATATTGAGAACATATACAAACAGCATGTAGTGGGTGACCAAAGTATGAATCACATTCTTATTTGGGTGAAATTTGTGAAACTCTCATTCTAGCGCTACAGCAAAATAACCAACCTAAATTTATTGTAGTAAACTGTAGTAGGCCTAACCATGTTTTTTTTTTTTGGGGGGGGGGGGGGGGGGGGGGGGGTAGTAGAATTGATTTACATTTGTATAACCAGTTTTACTACAAATACTCTGGGTAAACTATCATGGCTTTTTGTGGTTTATTAAGGTTTAACTACAAAAACCATGGGTTTTTTTGGTTTTATTTGTAGTAAAATCGTAATTTACTTTCGTAGCGGCAATCACATTTTACTTGTGTTATGAATAAGAGTGTACAGTCTGTGTTGAATGTGATGAAATAAAAACAGTGTACAGGACATAATGACACAAACGTCTTTTTATAGAGTTGTTCTCGCATATGCGACCAGCATAATTCCAATCACAAACAAATTATGCAATTCTCTTATTATGCAATTCTTATATTGTGCAATTCTCTACAGTAATTCAAAAACAAAGTACTACAAATGTATTGCGATTTCCAAACTATTTAAGCATGAGCTGGTACCATTCAACGTAATGAATAGCTCAAAAAGTCTCCGATATGAATCTGTTTGATGATTCATTTACTAAACTGAATTGTTCAGAGCAGCTACTGAATCAACATCTTATTATTTTAAGTGATATCCGTAACAAGTTATCATTATTTTCAGTGATATCCGTGTCAAAATGATGCAAGCTCTTTGCTAAATTAAATATAATATGTATTAAAATGTATTGTAGTATAGAAAATGATTTTAATTTAAAAGCTCACCTGGAGGAGGTACCGAGTGCAGTGACAAGGGCTTGCAGAAGTCCAGCGATGAACACAAATGGATTTTTACGCGTCACAAGGAAGTAAAGCAAAGGCAGTACGATGACTGCATGTATCAGTAGGCCAATGATGACTGTGATGGTGTACATGCCCAACTGGCCTCCCATTTCTGATATATCATCCATCTCAACTATCTTTCCCGCAATCAGGAACATTATGCCGAGGGGAGCGTACCTGAGGTGGGAAAACAAATTAGTTATTACCGCTTCGGGAAAAAATAGCGGAAAACATACACTTAATTAAGGCAAGGAGAATGTCACTCAGAGCCGTTATTGAGTTCACAACTGAATTCCTTACTGTAATTTTTCCAGTCACATCGGATTCGAAACGGGAACTGTGCTTTGATGTGCTTTTTACATCATCATGAATCACCAGAGAGTGAAAGCATCAAATTTGGAACAAATTTATAATACAAATAACTACGAAAGCTTACAAGTTTACAGCTATAACTTGAAGTGTTGTGGTCCATACTAAATTAGGCCTATTGAGCTATTAAAGGGATAGTTCACCCAAAAATGAAACTTTTGCCTTCATTTACTCACCCTCATGTCATTCCAAACCTGTAGGAGTATCTTTCTTGAAGATGTTGAACATGAAAGGAGATATTTTTGAAGAATGCTGGTAATCAAACAGTAGATGGTCCCCATTTACTTCCATAGTATTTCTTTCCATACAGTGGAAGTCAATGGCTACCAGCAACTGTTTGGTTCTTAAATATTTTTCAAAATATCTTTCTCGGTTTAACATAAGAAAGAAACTCATACAGGTTTGGAACGACTTGAGGGTTTTCATAAAATTGAACTAATCCTTTAAGAATTTTTTGTTCAAGTAAACAGACCCAAATTCAAACGCTGACCTATACATTGCCATATATAGGCCTATTAAATGAATTTATTTAGACTTTAGACACTTTTTTTAACTGACAAACTAATTAAAATATAGACTTATCTATTAGCGTCTTAGCAGAGCAATTCATTATTCCGTTATTTACTATATGAGGGACCATTTTTAACTCTTTCCTCTAATTTCATTAATTAGAAAAACCACTGTTTGTGAAAATCAAGTACATGAGAGCTGAAAACTTTCCCACCCTAAATCACTCACCACATGATAATGGCAACAAGCCTCATGATGGCCTCATTTAGACAGTCAAAGAAATCCCGTAGTGGTTGACCCTGCTCCTTCATGTTCCCAATTATGAAGCCAAAGCACATGGAGAAGACCACGAGTCCGAGCGCGTTGATTCCATTAACCGTTCCCAGCACTGGTATCACCTCTTCACGTTTGAGTTCCTGCGACCCGTTATTCAAACTGAACAATGTCTCGTTCACCAAAACCTTAACTGTGACCACTCGCTTGGCATATTGCGTTTTAAACTGATGAAGGTAGAGAGAATAGAAACAGTTACTTGGTTGTGTTTACCATCTTATAGGAAACTAGATTTTTAGTGGTTAAAAACATCACCTGTTGAGTACACGCTTGCACTAAATTAGGAGGAAACATGTTTCTGTTAAAAATAAAAAAAGAATATAATGTTAGAAAAAAAAAACTTGTAAAATTGTAAATTAAAAATGTACTTCACCATACCTGATAAGATCGAGGAAGGCATCTGCTGGACTGACTTGTTCTATCTTCTCCTGTTTGGTGAATTCGTCTTTAGAGCCTCTTCCCGGGTGGATGATGAGCACCATGACGATCCCGATGAACACAGCGATAATAGTGGTGGTGGTGTAGTAAACTACGGCTCTCAAACCCATCTTCCCTGAAGCTCGACTGTCCAGAGCGGCCATACCTGCACACAGGTGACTGCAATATTAGTTTGTTTCACATGATTCTGTGGATGCATGTGCATATAGTAGGGATGTAACGGTACACGTATTCGTACCGAACGGTTTCGGGACGGGTCTTTCGGTTCGGTACGCATGTGTACAGCATTTTTTTTTCAGGAAATTCAAATAATAAATGTTTTGACAGATAGCTGTATAAACGCCTTGGAGAGCCGAAATGTGATATTATAAACACAACACAAGCATTGACTCTGCATTGATGTAAAGCTGCTTTGACACAATTTGCATTGTTAAAAGCGCTATACAAATAATATTGACTTGACTCGAGCGGCCGCAATCAGCTCCGGTTCCCGAGCCGTGACCATAGGCCGTGACCGACGTGTGCAGAGCGGAGCGCGAGTGAACGCGATCATTCCTTCCTCTGTACTTTAATGGGAATAAACATGACTGAACATCTCATGCCTCATGTAATTACTCAATCAGTGTTTCAACCGTGGAAAGACGTCAACAAAACAGCGTGGAAATAAACGGAGTGTCTATTTACACTAAGTGCAAATAGCCCGCCTTGTTGGCAGACGCTATTTACACTCACTCCGCTCACCAAAGCCTGATTGGGCAGTCAACAATAAAAAAAAGATGGTCATGTGACATCAGTTTCAGTGGCATAGATGGTTAGGCGCGTGCTTTTTCCAAACTTTTTTTTCTCCCTTTTCAAATCTCATATCGCATCAGATTTATTTTCAATAAAAATGAAGGAAATAATCAAAAATTTGAAAATAAAGTATGGGGTAGGGTTAGGGTAGGTGTAGATTATTGTCCCAATGAGAATATACATTTAATAATTTGAATTAAAATTATAATTTACACTCAATACGTTATTATTGGGTACTGTTTTATAATGTATTACAATACTGAGGTGCAGATAATTGCAACTATTTGCAATAAGTAGTATAAATACCAGAAAATCTTTCTATTTTAACAGTGTAAATAGAATCTATAGCTAAGAACATATGTTATTTGCACTTTGTGTACATCTACATGCCTGGCCAATAAAGCTCATTCTGATTCTGATGTAAAAGGGCTCCCTATAGCTTTGGTATATACAAGAGGTAGATACAACTGAATGTATTTAAAGAAAGAGCAACTTGTTCAGTAAACCACTGTTTATTAAAAAAGTTTTCCCCCTGCTGTACCAAAACCATACCGAATCCTGACGTTAAAACTGAGGTATGTACCAAACGGTCATATTTGTGTACCGTTACACCCCTAGCATATAGTGATGCACGCAACAGCATATACTGGATATACAACCGCATATACATACAATGTCAGTGAAAAGGTTGGAAATACCAACTCATTGTACACAAGCATTCAAAGATAAGGTAAGATTTTTTCGTCACACTTTAGTTTAAGGTCCAACTATCACCATTAACTAACTATTAACTATGACTTCTGCTTCAGTAAACTCCTAATTTGCTGCTTATTAATAGTTAGTGAGGTAGTTAAGTTTAGGTATGAGGTTAAGGGATCTAAAATATGGTCATGCATTAATATGTGCTTTTTACATACTAATAAACAGCCAATATGCCATGAGTGATAAACTACTAGTTAATAGTGAGAATTGGTCTTTAAAATAAAGTGTTAGTTTTTGTTTTTTTTTGTTTTTTTATGCTCAAGGGCTTCATTTATTTGATCAAAACTACAGTAAAAAAAACTGTAAAATTGTGAGATATTACAATTGAAAATATTTTTTTTATTGTAATATAGTTTAAAATGTCATTTATTCCTGTGATCAAAGCTGAACTTTCAGCATCATTACCAAAGTCTTCAGTGTCACATGATCTTTCAGAAATAATTATGATTTGCTACTCATGATACATTATAATTATCAATATTTAAAACAGTTGTGATGCTTAATATTTTTATGGAAAAAAACGCTGATGTTCAGTATATTTTTATTAATTTAAAGGTAAAAAAACAGCATTTTTTTACAAATTGAAATCTAAAACAACTTACACATTTGATCAATTTCATGCATCCTTGTTGAATAAAAGTATTAATTTAAATGAAATAAAATCTTACTGACCCCCAAACCTTCGAATGGTAAAATACATTATGACTATTTTAGACTTATTTGGATATTACGTTATCAAATCTATGAAATAACACAAATGGCAGGAATTATCGTTTGACTCCAAAATGTGAAACTCTCTTATTTGAGCTTCTTTGTCTAGATTTTGCAAGTTTTTGGGCTGATTTGTCTTCACACTTAAGTCTATAGTTGTTGAATTAAAAGTTTTTAAAGGACATACAATTTATATTTGTCTACAAAAGACGTTTTCAGACAAAAAATAAAATCAGTCAAATTCAGTGTGAAATTCAGAAAGAAAGAAAGAAAGTCTCTACATTGATGATCAACAACAATAGCTTGTATAAGAGTCAGACAGTATATTTCCTGAAGGTCACTGACCACGACTGCCATTCAGCATTTCTCTCTATAGGACAGAAACAGCTATTGTATTGAACTAAGTATGTCTTCCATTATTGTGTATGGTGCATGTGTGTGTGTGTCTGATCCTAAGTAGTGATCTCACGGCCCCCAACCCTATAAAACCCCTCAGCTTTACACCCCACAGTGGCCTGGGAACCTTCTGCACAGGGCATGTTCTCGTCCTGCTGCTCTCATTAGTTCTTGTCTCCATGGTAACAATGACTTCCCCACCAGAGTCTTATAAAATCTTATTCTCCTATACCGCAGAGTAATTACCTCACATATACACACACACACACACAGTCTTCAAAGACGAATTGTGTGTGACCCTCACAAAGAAACTCATCTAATGAGAGCTCAATCTCAAGCTCAATCAGCAAACGGCCAGAATTTGCCAAAAAACTAAGTCTGAAGTAGCTGTTTAATCAAAAATTAAAATATTAAACTGCAGCAGGTGAAGATTTTTTAGTTTCTCTACTTCATTTCCCTCAGGTTATAATGCATTCAATATATAGCAGTAACAACTCTCTCTGCATGGCATTCATTTACACATCAAACTTCGTTTATAGTAATAATACACTACATTTTTAATCACAGTGACAAATCCAACTCATTTTTGCTTTGTAACTATATGGCCACGCAGCCAGTGAACAACACTTCCCACAGATTTTCAAATCGGTGTCACTGGCCGCCTCTAAAGTTGGCCCTCGTTTTAGCTTTTACAGATTTGGTTGACCCGATGGCATGCTGTGATGCACCATATGAGTGTGTGTGTGTGTGTGTGTGTGTGTGTGTGTTTATGTTTTGAGTGTTTGATCTGAATGGACCTCTACTGTGTCATTGATGTTCAGCCTTGTGACTGTGCAAGTGAGAGCAAGACAGAAACAAACAGCGTACATCTGAGAAAATCTTTAAAGACAGCTGCAATAAGTCGATATGAAATCAAAACAGTCTCGATTTACTTAATACACATTTCTGGTCCTATTGCAAATGACATTCCAAATAAGTCAACATTATTCCAAAGAAAAACAAATACTTTCATCAAAATGTAATAATTTGCTCCACCTCTTCCCTTTTCAGAGGAAATCATGAATATCTTTTACTTTTTAACCCCTTTGCTCCAGCCATCTAACTCCATTCTGGTATGTAACAGCCACATTTCACAATCCAATCAATTTTTGCTAGATAAAATCAAGCCCTGCCATAGTTTTTCACTCATGTTAGTAAAATGACTCATGATGAATGGTGTTTCATGTGGGCTCTATAGCATAAAAGCAGCTGTTTAACTATCAAAGATGGACAAAAATGAAAAGCATTGTCTTTTTTATTCTATATAAGCTGTGTTTGTGCCACACGGCAGCCATCTAATCTGCCTGGAAACTGTTTGCGGCTTTATTTAGAAAGCATCTAATGCTATTTATACACAGAGAATGTGTGTGTGTGAGAGAGAGATGACTGAAAGGAGCTTTTGTTCATTTCTCCGTATGGTCACTTTGACCTTTGACCTCTTGTCTGTTTGTAAAGTGACCATCAAAGCGCTGACCTCACACACGTGCTCACCTGCTCTATGTTGAACCTGCTGTAACCTTCCTAAACAAAACAGGCCTAGAAGCTGAACTAGCCTTGTTGAAGATCTCAAAACTAACTGAATTCTTCTTAAAACTATTATATTCTTAGGCGTATATGGTTTTGCAAATACATTTACAGCTGAAAAAACAGAATTGCTTCAGCTGCACGAGTGACATAACATTGACATCAATAATCTAATTATTTAACTTATTCCGAATAAGACAGTATTATGATTAATGTTCCCGTTTTACATGTTATAGCACATAGATCGATTAATGGCATGTGTCATTACGTCACCACGCGACGCCATCCGACGTCACTATCTGCTGTCCCATTTGAGCCTGACCAAATCAGACTGGGCCCGTCCCCGTCCCCTGCATCATGTGTTTGTCTCAGACTCATGCTCAGTGCCTGGTGGCACCGCAGCGGCCCCGTACCTGTGATTAAACTGGACACCAGCAGAGGGAGCACCAGCATCTGCAGCATTCTCATCAGCAGCTCTCCAGGAAAAGAGAAGTATTTCACCTGTCGATAGGACATTTTATACGGCCGCAGTCCGAATCCCAGAATTATACCTGTGAGAAAAACACACATGCACCTTTAATTGATCTGTAAAAAAACTTTTGCATTTAGCTTTTCTTTTTTTTTTTAAGCTGGAGTGTTATTATATACCTAAATAGAAGAAAAAAAATGATTGTGAAATAGTTTAAGTGTGTTGTACTGTGCCAGTGCTAAAGTCAGAGCACAATACTGTCTGTCAAAACAAACCTAAAGAAAAGCTAATGGAATTTTTATCACAATTTGGAACTAATCATAATGGGATCCCAAGAGAAACAGGATATTATTATGCATTTAATTCTACTGAAATGTTCAGTATTGCTTTACAATTTTTTTAAAGGCTAAGGTTCAGTGTTTTATGATATCCTATACAAAAAATAAAATCTAATATATAAGATGTTGTTGAATATGATGATGGCATAACAAAATACTTGCTAAATAATGCCGTATGACATTATTCCCTGAAACATTGATGTATGTAATGTAAATTAAGCAGATTAATCCACCATTATTTGGCCATTTTGAAATTCACAATTTAAAAATTTAACACACACACTAAATATATTAAGGTTATTTTATGTAAAATTAAACTTATAAAATTGTGAATTCAAAATAAATATTTAGTAATATGCATTTTTTGCTTTATATTAAATTTAGCTTATTAATATTACATTTGAACCTTTATATTTAATTCCATTTTTTATTATTTATTTGATTAAATTTCTACTTTTATTTAATTGTATGCAATTTTTACTTTTATATTTATTTGCATTTTGATTCAGTTCCAATATTATGTAAACCTGTTTTTCCCTTTCAGAGTAGTATGCACAGACAGTCATCTCAACATCAAACATCATCTCACCAATGATGACGGCAGCGACTGTGAAGATGACGAAGGCATTCCGCCTGAAGAAGCCTCTGACGTCATCAGTGGTGATGTTCTGCACGGTGTTGCGCGCCCGCTGTGAGCGCTCTGTGAAGCCGTCCCGCAGCTGCTGCACTCTGCTGCGCTGCAGACGCGTCTCTCCGTTACTCTGAGTCATGCCTGATGGGGGCGCCACACCGGACACACCAGACTCCGTTGAACGATTAACGGGAAACACTCCGCTTCGGACAATAACTGCAGAGAACAACATACAGGTAACCTCTCTAATGCAATTTCCAGCTAAATCATAATAATAACTCAATTTTTTAATTTTCTTACGAAATTGTGAGTGCACCAGAAAAAAAAGTGGTGTAGGATTTACATTGAAATAATTGTCATTCAGTAATTACTAGTAAATTTCACAAAAAATGTCAAAGATCCAGCAATAACGTTGAATGAAACGTGAAATTTTAGAAGGTTTTACAAAACATTTTCAAAAATTGCCACCACAGTATGTTGTGAGGAGCTGAAATTGTGTTTGCATCACTGCACTGTAAAAAAATTATTTTGTTATACTTGTAAATTTGTAAATAAAATAAGGATTATTGGAGTATGTTTAAAGGGGTCCTATTGTGCTCTTTTACAAAGTCTTGATTTTGTTTTGGGGGTGTACTAGAACATGCTCTCATGCTTGGTGGTTTGAAATCACATTATTTTTCACATAATTTACATTATTACAATACATTTCTCCCCAGCCTGACACAAACGACTCGATTAGTTCCGGGTTTGACGAAGGCAAAACGAAATGTGTTGTGATTGGTTAGCTGTCCCAGTGCGTTGCGATTGGCGAACGGTGTTTCTGTACTGCCCTGCCCCTTGCTAAAACAGCAAGTTCGTCTATATTGCTAAATCAATATTGAGGATCACGCAGAACCTTTGCATGCACGGATATTGCAAGACATATTAAAGTGGTAACGTTATTGCTGTTGGAGCGGTAGAGCTCAAGGTTTCCCCGGTTTCCGCTCACAAACGCTGCTTTATCAGACATTATATGCAAGATGAAATTAAAATTACATTCAAAATTTTCTGAAGACAGTCGGTTTCCTTCAGAAATACAGTGATATAAAACCACCAGCCCCGGGTTTCGACATTGAAACGTGCAGCGCTCAACCAAGCGTTCTCCCCACCCGCCAACCATTCCAAGTCCATAGGCGGGATTTATTTTAATGATATTCTAATGGGCCTCTTTGTGATGTCACAAATACAGGAAAACAACTTTGTAGTCCAAACAAGCCATTCGCTGTAGTTCTTGAAAAGGGATTTTTAAAAAACGAAATATCTCCCTTTGGAGTGGACTTTGAGATTTGTAACTTTGTAGATCTTTTTATGCCCAAACATACACACTACACACTGACTAAAATTCAAAAAGTGAAAAAGCATAATAGGACCCCTTTAAAAAATACTATTTCACACTTTCTAATTCAATATTTATTTTTAATTCTGTGTGTTACTTGCAGTTTCTCTGTATTTATTTTGTGAAATTTACTAGCAATTTCTGTGTGAAAAATGTTTTTACGGTAGGTGTCTGCAAATTAAACGATTGGATTGGTCTGTGTCATGTTTTAGCTTGTTTTATCATCTGCAAAGTGGAAATTATGAATCACACCTTCAAGATATGTAATAGCACACTTCTCCTTAACAGACCACAAGATTTAAGGCCTCAACAGTGCATGCCGTATTAATACAATCAGTGTTAGTGGTTTGTTCAAATCACTAACCTTAAGTATGAGCAACAACGATAGTGATGCTTGCCTAAAACTAAAACACTTAAAACAAATCTAAACTGTAAAAAAAAAAGATAATTTTTCACTGTTTAAAAAAAAAAGAGTCCATTTTACAAGAAAATACTTTTTCAGTTTTTCTACAACAAAATTTCATGTTAATTCAGTGTGTAACTTTCCGTTTCTTGCAATTATTTGTGAGATTTACAAGCAATTTCTGAGTGAAAATTGTATTGACACCATTTTTTTTTTTTTAAATGTAACCTAAATTAAATAAATTCTTTCACTCTTAAAAAAATAAAAGGTTCCAAAAGGGTTTTTCACAACAGTTCCATAGAAGAACCATTTTTGATTCGGTTCCCCAAAGAACCTTTGAGTTGGAGAACCATTTTTTTCCCAGTGTGAAAAACATTTGATAATCTAAAGAACTTTTTTTGTTCTATGAATATTAAAGGATCTTCATGGAACCATCGATGCCAATAAAGAACCTTTATTTTTAAGAGTCTAAAGAACCTTTTGTGGTTCCATGGATCCATTGATGCCAATAAGGAACCAATATATCCAAACTTCACCAACTAATTTTAATTTGACTAAAAGTCCCTCTCAGTCAGGACATTAACTTCTTGTACACTTTGCACACAAACAGTCACAATGCAAACAACTTTAGCACATCAGCACAGGTCTCTGAAACCCAGCCAGATGCATCTGCGCTCAAAAAGTTACAAAGTACTCCTACTATCTTTAAACGTGTGCTAGGAACACAGCCAGACCAAACATTGCTACTCTCCCTCTCACACACTTGGACTCACATGGTCTGAGAAAACTCCCACATTTAGAACAATAACTGACAGTTACTCACATCAAAATAAGTGATTCGGTCCAACCCTTCCTCTGATGAAGACCCTCTGCGCTGAGAGCCTGGAGAGAAGTGTGTACTTAGAAAGAAAATCGCAGGAGTTTGCAAGGAAGGGACTGTAAGCGTGAAGAGTGTGAGTGAGAGGGACTGAGAAGAGCCAATAACAGAGGGGAGGGAAGCTGAGAAGGGGCGGAGCATGCTGCAAAAGAGAAGCTCTTTCACACTGAGGAGGAACTGCCAGCTCAACTGTGGGAGGGGCTTTGGAAAGAGCTCCTCCCACTTTAGATGAAGAGATGGAGGGAAAGCATGTGTTTGTTTTCACATGCAGTTAGAGCCACATGGTCTGACACCACTCTGTATGAAAAGATTTTTCCCCACAACTTCTAACAAATTTGATCACCTAATGTGAACATCTAATGTGAGATGCTCTTTGGATCATTTTCAAGTCATCTAGAACATGTTCATCAAGTCTTGTAGCAACTTGTCAGCTCTACTCCAAGTCAATTAAAATGATATTCACAACCCATTTCACTTGCATAATCTGACATGTTTGGGTGAAGCGAGGTATTCAACAGAAAAACAAATGTAGGAGTGAGGTGATTTTGGTGGCGGGGGTATCAAAGTTGTGGAGCTTGTTTAATAAAAAGATAAATTGATGAAAAAATAAATGTTTTGTATATATAGTTTATGAATAATTGTAGAAGTTTAGCAGTGAATGTGCTGTGTGAGCAAATTATATATTGTACATGAAAATATATAAAAGTATATAAAAAAATAAAAATAAAATTAGTTTCTTTGTTTAATACATGTTTATTGTTGCAATGAAAAACAGAGACCTGTATGATCAAACATTAAATATATATAAATATTTTAAATGAATTTAAAGTTCATTATTTTAATTAATTTTAGTACATGCTATGCTGTAATGAAAAAGCAGTTGCTTATCTGTGCAAATATTAAATATACATAAAATATTTATAAAAGAAAAGTTTTATTTGATTATTTATTCATGTTCATTTATTACATAACATTAAATATATTTTACTTTTTTAAGTTAAAAAACTTTAGTTTAGTTTTTTTTATAATTTATTTATTTATTCAACTAATACATGTTTGTTGCTGTTATGAAAAAACATTTTTTAAAGTGTATAAAGGACCAGTTTTATTCCTTTGTTTATTTTTTCATGTAATACATATTTGTTTTTTTAATGCTTTGGCAAGATTGTGCTATTCTGTCATGCCAATAAAGCTAATTTGAAATTAACTTAATTAAATCTAATATGATTTAGTTTTTAATACAATCCATGTTTTCTTTGAAGTGTTATTGTCTTTCTGAAAACTTTCTTGGTTTTGTGTCATCAGTCCATTTGTCATTTAAAACTTGCAAACGAGCTGAGTGGGATGATATATGACATTGTGTGGTTTGGTTTTTGGCACCAAGAAAGAGTGACTGGAGTGAAATCTGGCTGCTGATCAGATAAGATCCGCAGCTCCGTTTGCACCGGCTCTCTCGTCTTTTCAGGAAGTCAGAGTTTCATCATATGTCCGGTGAATGGGAAACTCACAGAGGAACTGTCTATGCTAAGAACAGACACTCAGAGCAGAACGGAGAGGTTAATGTGAGAATTTTAAATAATTACAAACTGTATTTTAATTGATTTGAAAGGAAACATGGTGTTTCAAGAAATTTGCACAACAATGAGTGCTGGAATAGTTAGAGTGTGTACAGGTTTATATATCCTGGTGGGGACTTAAACCTGAATACAAAGACTCATGGGGACTTGTGTCATGATGGGGACAGAAGCTTATAAATCATACAGAATGAGTTTATTTGTAGGGTTTAGGTGTAGGGTGATAGAAAATGTGGGTTGTACAGTATAAAAACCATTATGCCTATGGAGAGTTCCTACAAGGATAGCTGACCAGACTCTCTCACTCGGTGTGTGTGTGTGTGTGTGTGTGTATTCTCCTGTGTGCCTATACTCCGTTTCAACACCTTTTCAGCAGCGTCTGCCTCACCTGGAGAAAAACTAGCTCAGGTGAGCAGAATAACTCTGAACACTGTCTGCTAAAAGCCCTAAAGGGGCTCATTACAAGAGATTGGGCAACCCTGAGTGACATTATAGTTATTTCACCTGATGATTGTGATGGTGGTATCAGATGACTCTGCAATGCTTACTATAATGGAAATAAAGTTGTCAAATGTAAGCCTTCTAAGTGTAATTTTCTCATTTTAAAATACTTCCTCCTATCCCGGATTAATATGCAAAGACAATTGGGTTAACAAGTGGGTTGTTGGTTAATTTTGCTAAAAAAAAGTGTGGATCTTTTGAATTTTTTTTCGTGATGAAGAAATTACACACTTCAGTTTAAAAATGTGGGGGTAGAAAATTACTCTGTAATGAATACTTCTCTTTTGGCATCTATAATTCTTACCCTTTGACATTTCATTATATTCAAGGCATGTGGTTCTCTATATGAACAAACACTAAATATATTTTAAATAGAAAAGTTAAACAGAATTTCTTTATTAAAAAGTTCTCATTCATTCATTAATCCATAATTGTAATACATGTGTTATGGAGCCGACGAGACGTACGGATCCATGTGCAAAGCTTTATTCAGAGACGTGGTCATGAAACAGGCATGGATTCAATAATGGCAAACAGGTACAACACAGGCAAGACAAAGAGTAATCCTAGGACAAGCGTGGGTCTTCGATCAGCGAACAATATCCAACAGGGCAAGGCAACAAGATAATACAGGTCCAAGCGAGGTGCAAAAAGAGTCCGAAACAGCAGGCAAAGGGTTAATCCAAGATACACAGGCAGGAGATCAGTAAACAGGAAACAAGGCGACACGAAATGACTAGACTTAGACTAGAACTAGGCTCCGTAAGGCATAATAATATAACATATTTATTATTACTATTATTTACATTTTATTTTATGTTAAATAAAAGATTCCAAAGACATTGATTGAATGTGAAGTAAATAACTACAAACGTGAAAATTTATAAAGCTGCATAATCTAATACAAAAGCCAAGCAGTTACTTGCAGTTTATTCTAGTAGTGTTTACTGTTATAACATCTTGTGCATTGTTTACAGATATTTTTGTATGATAAAGTAACCATAAGATATTAACTAGATAACCATAATTGTTCAGATTATTTCAATTAATCTGTTCAAATAAAGTATCTGACACACAGTAAATGGGCATTGTATGTCAAAATAATAAGAATAAGAATAAGAATTGTATTGTATGTCAAAATAATAATAATAAGAATAAGAATTGTATTGTATGTCAAAAACAAAAACAACAAAACCCTCAGTTCCATGGTGGTAAAGTTCATTTCTGAGCCTGAAGTAAAGGCAACTATAGGTGGAGGGGTGAACGCGGGGTTAGGAAGTCATTTTGATAGAGTTTGCCATTGTAAAGTCTTTGAGGGACACATACAAGCACACAGCGGGTCAGGGGCATTTTGGGAAATGACAAAAGAGGGACGTCTGAATTAGGAGCTGAGTAACTTAGATTTGGAGTTTCCATGGAAACACTAGCTGGGGACGAACGGCGAGACTGGGAAACATCTGCTTGTGTCTGCTTTCTGTTCAGCTTTCTTACTGAATGCAGAAGAGAAGAACCAGTTATTAGGAGTTTCATAGCAGAATTTTCTTACTCGTTTTAACAGCATGAGTCAGGAGATGACACATTTGTTTTTAATAGATGTAATCTATGCAGGTGAATCAATACAGTGAGGTTAAACTAAGGTAAGAGGCGGGCTTGACTGTTTTAGGGCAGCGGATATATGGGAAGTGTGACATCATTGAAGAGTGAGTGTGGACACATGACTGCAGGCGAACGCCAGATAATTTTGATGCATCATGTGTATTAAAAACCAGGAATCAGTTAAGTCAGATAACAGTCTCATGAACCACCATAATAAAACAACAACAACAACAACAAATGTTTCTTATGCTTATCAAGGCTGCATTTATTTAACCAAGCCTACAGAAAAAAAACATAATTTGTGAAATATTATTGCAATAACAGTTGTCTATTTTAATATACTTTAAAATATTATTTATTCCTGTGAAGCAAAGCTGAATTTTCAGCATCATTACTCCAGTCTTCAGTGTCATATGATCTGTCAGAAATCATTCTAATATGCTGATTTATAATTAATGAATGAAACACAGATATTTTTTGGGACCTGTGATACTTTTTTCAGGATTCTTTGATAAACAAAAAGTTAAAAAGAACAGTGTTTATTCAAAATATAAATTTTGTGTTACAATATACACTACTATTCAAAAGTTTGGGGTCAGTCAATTTTTTCAAATTTTTTAAAGAAATTAATACTTTTATTCAGGATGTTAAATGGATAAAAAGGTGATAGAAAATATTTCTATGTAGAATTAATGCTGTTCTTTTAAACATTTTATTCATCAAAGAATCAAAGAAAAAGTATCCCCCCCCCCTCCAAAAAATAAACTATAATTTAAGCAGCACAACAGTTTCAACACTGAAAATAAATCAGATTATTAGAATGATTTCTGAAGGATCATGTGACACTGAAGACTGGAATTGGTTGATGAAAATTCAGAGAAATTAAAAAACATAAAAAATCTTACTGATCCCAAAGTTTTGAACGGCACTGTTTATATTTATTTTTTTATATACATATATAATGCTATAAAATGCTGGCACTTGGGATATTTAAATCTTACATATACATATATTCTTCAATTGTTCTATAGTTTGGAAGGTGAAAAAGAAAGTGCATCTGATATCTTATCACTCAGGTCTGTAGCTCAAACAGTGTGGACCAAAGTCTGCACCAGAAGTTCAAACTTAGGGTTAGAGATTTGCTCCAACTCCCAGGGAACATTACATCACTTTCGTTCACTGTCCGTCCCCACCAAGAAGACCTTTAAAACCTGTCTGCCTCTCTGCTGCATTATGGCCATGTATCTCAGACCGGTGAGACAGGGTGGGGGTTTCCCAGGGGACAGGGCTGTATTTGGGGCAGGTGATGCGATCCGTTCTCCTCTCTACCCTCCAGAGAACAGAGACAGTGGGAACGCAGGGAGTTATGGGGCGGCTTTGTGCGGCCGTGGCATTGTGGAGCCAGGGTTCCCAGGATCAAACTTCAAACATAACCTCCCCATGCTGCTGCACTGTTGTTATGCTGCACTCGCAGGACAACGAGAGCTAAGTACATTGGCTCTGAATGGAAGGAGGGAGATCAGCTCACTAAAACACTGCTTGTGGACCGGCGCTCACGCTGAAACACCCTGTGAATTAATTAAGCACGGCTGATCCTGAGTCAGAAGTCTAGCGTACATGTCGTCAATATGATTTCTTTATGAGTCTGTGATTTGTTTGCTCGGTTTAATGTCTGCCAGATATCTGCTGCTTATGCATCTGCATGTATTTGTGTTTAAACAAGTGCAGTCTGAAAGATTTGGACACCAACTCATTATTATTATGACTATTATCAACATTTCAGAATACTACAGCAATCAAAACAATGAAACACATGGAATTACATTGTGAACATAACATTTTACTTATAATTTAGCTTCTTTTTTCAAATGGGATGCTATTTAAACACTCTTGAAGGAACATGTATGATGGTCACTCTTTGGCTGCTTTTTGCAACAAATCCATTTTTAATATATATTGTTTTTTAAAACATCAACATAACAAAATTACTAAAAATTAAGCTCAAATTAAAATTATAAAAATAAAAGCTAATTCAAAATATTTTTTGCCATGGCAACTAACTGTTTAAAGTTGGAAACACAAAACTGGAAATACATGAAAACTAAAACTGAACTGAAACTAATACTGAAATAAAAATTATTTCAACATAAATAGAAATACATAAAAAAATAAAAAAGCACATAACAAAACTACTAAAAATTAAATAAGGACAATGGAATGTAATATATATTGTAGACTATTATTACACATTATTGTTAATTGAAATAACGCTGAAATAAAAGAATATAACACTAAACAAAAAAATCTAAAATCGTATTTAAAGCACCTATCAAAAATGCAATATATAGTAAACTAAAATTAAAGCTGAAAATATAAAAATAATAGCTCATTCCAAATATTAATAGGGGGGTGTTGACCGTTTAAGTTGAAACACAAAAATTACTAACTAAAAATAAATCTGCATAAAGGCTAATTCGAAATGATACAGTATAGAACAAATGGGAAATGTTGCCTGTTTAAGTTGAAACACTTAAATTGCTAATTGAAAATAAAATTTAAATAAAGCTAAATAGTAATATTTAAAAGCTAAAAAAAAAACATAAGCACATAACAAAACTGAAAGTCTTCAAATAAAAGCTAATTCAAAATATTAGGCTACTAAAAACTAAAATGTGAAATGTTGCCTTGGCAAATAACATTTTAAACGGATAGTTCACCCACAAATTAAAATTTGCTGTTAATTTACTCACCCTCAGGCCATCCGAGATGTAGGTGACTTTTTTCTTGTCAAGTTTTTGAGAATGAAAAAGGCATATAACACAAAATTAATATTGAGGTTTTATGAAGCAAAACGATTGGTATGTGCAAGAAACTGAACATTATTTACAACATTATTAGGCCTAATGTTACCTGTAGCCTGATCCATAGCCTCAGGAAAATGAAGAGGTCCAATTCTTGTTCATTTCAATAAAGTGATGCCAAATTAAGTAATGAATAGCCTGCGCAATTATATTATTAACACAACCAATAATGATGTTAAAGTGGACGTTTTACATGTTCAAAACATAGGCTATAAAATGAACAAACCTCATCTGTCTTATAGCATCATTTTCTTACTCGTTTTAACAGCATGTCTTCATCTGTTCCCCCTTTTACCCTAAACAAAGAGAAACCATAAAAACTTTAATGTCACCCCTTCAATGAAGTGCTCGGTTCGCGCATGCGCACATCTGCGGCTCATCGGTCCTCGGGCCGAGTCGGAACTGATTCGATTTGATGAACAAAGAACCAGTTCAAAAGAACCTAATTATTGAATCATTCATTGAATGATTCGGAGAAACACTAAAATTACTAAAACAATTTAACTAAAATAAAACTGAAAATATAATGTGTAAATACTAGCCTACTAACCTGGTTAAGAGTGGTTAAGAGTGGTTAAGAGTGGTTAAGAGTGGTTAGCAGTGGTTAAGAGTAGTTAACAGTGGTTAAGAGTGGTTAACAGTGGTTAAGAGTGGTTAAGAGTAGTTAACAGTGGTTAAGAGTAGTTAACAGTGGTTAAGAGTGGTTAACAGTGGTTAAGAGTGGTTAGCAGTGGTTAAGAGTGGTTAAGAGTGGTTAAGAGTAGTTAACAGTGGTTAAGAGTGGTTAGCAGTGGTTAAGAGTGGTTAACAGTGGTTAAGAGTGGTTAAGAGTAGTTAACAGTGGTTAAGAGTGGTTAACAGTGGTTAAGAGTAGTTAACAGTGGTTAAGAGTGGTTAAGAGTAGTTAACAGTGGTTAAGAGTGGTTAACAGTGGTTAAGAGTGGTTAGCAGTGGTTAAGAGTGGTTAACAGTGGTTAAGAGTGGTTAGCAGTGGTTAAGAGTGGTTAAGAGTGGTTAAGAGTAGTTAACAGTGGTTAACAGTGGTTAAGAGTGGTTAAAAGTGGTTAATAGTGGTTGTTGTGTGGTTCTTCACCAGTTAATAATGAAGTGCTGTGCCTCTGTGAATCAGGATCAGTTTGCAGCAGGTTTTGTGTGCTGCATGTTTTAGGTTTCTCTCTCTAACAAGAGCTCAAGAGCGCCTTCTTTCATTTTTAAACGATGCGGTTTGTCATATTTCATGTAATAAGCCAAGATTAACAATAGCAGTTTATAATGGAGAGAATATAAAGGCTCTTGGTGTAACAATAGCACTTTATGGGTCTTCTCAGGCGTCTGATTTCTTTGTCAATCATCAGAGAGAGCCTGAAATCCAGCCGTGGGAAGACAAAACCAACTAAATGGATGAATGGCTTTCAAAGTCATTGTAGAGATGGAACAAGAAACAAATTCATTTTAAAATAAAAACAGACATGTATAACAGCGCATTTTCATATCGGACAAAATCAAAACGCTAAAAGCGTCACCTAGTGGACAAATCAGACACGCGCGTCCAAACTGTAGTGATGAAACATGTACATGATATTAATGCTAAATATCGCCACCTAGTGAACAAATCAGGCAAAGAACACTATGTACCGGCAAAAAACAAACTAGTATTAATTTATTGTCTAAAGGTTTATGCTTAAATTCTAGAAAATTGTTTTAGGCACACAGAAAAAAAAGTATTTTACAAAATGTTTTTAAATGGATTATTTGAAATGGCTAGTAAAGGAAAATCACCTTACAAATATCTATCTATCTATCTATCTATCTATCTATCTATCTAATTTCTAATTCAAAGGGAAACAAGCACATAACAAAATTACTAAAAATTAAGCTAAAATTAAAACTGAAATTATAAAAATAAGAGCTAATTCAAAATAATTAATTTTAAAAAATGTTGCCATGGCAACTAACTGTTTAAAGTTGGAAACACAAAACTGGAAATACATGAAAACTAAAACTGAACTGAAACTAATACTGAAATAAAAAATATTTAAACATAAATAGAAATACATAAAAAAATAAAAAAGCACATAAAAATACTAAAAATTAAATGAGGACAATGGAAGCAATCAAAATCAACCAAAGAGCAATGAAATGCAAACAAGTTTCAGTTAGCTTAACACAGCTAGTTTTTTAAATGATATAATTAAAAAAATGAATAAAAGGATAGAGCAAGCTAGTGTTAGACGCCTTTTTTGCTTTTGTTAATTGTATAAGAAACAAAAAGAAAACAAATAGAATACAAAATGTTAGTAAATGAATAGAGTGCAAGTCTAAAAGGGACACGTTTTTGTTTTTAAAGAATAGAATTAGAACAGAATTAGAATAGAGAGTGCTAGAGTTAGAGAGTCAAATAAAGATGGAAGAGACGTGTATTTAGCCGATTCTAAAGCTAATCCAAATTGTAATAAAATAGTAATATTTAAAAAGAAGAAATGACAAAAGCACATAAAAATACTAAAAAAGAAACAAATCATTATCATACTTCTATTTCTGACAATCTAAAATATGCTAAATATGCTTTTTCATAAGTGTAAACAAACTGCAAAATAGATTAAAAAAAGGAAACAATGAAATGCTGATATTATGATGAGCGTTGCCCTGTCTGCTGTTAAAGGGGTTAGGATGAGAGGAGCAGATGGCTTTAGCAGCCGCACACCTGTTACATTCAGAGAACTGCTGACTCCTTCCTTCCCGCTTCACACAGTACATGATGACTGGCTCCAGTCTGCTCTCTCTGCTGCTGGACTCTCTGGAGAACACCGACTATATGGAGGACTGGGATCTGTGTCTGAGGTTACTGGAGAATCTGAGTTTGGGTCTGATCGGTCAGGTGCAGTGTTTGCTGGACGACCGGGCGGTGTGTGTTCAGTTTCTGGGCTCGTTGTGGGCGGATGATCTCTCCACCTGGGCCTTTCTGAACATCTAGACCTTCACGTCTCTTCTACAAAGGATGATTTCCCAGAAGATTTCACTGCAGCAAAGCGTTCTGACTGACTCTGATATTATACTCTGTTCACCATTCACAAATATAAAAGAGAAGGGCTTAATTTGTTGTGCATTTTTGATTAGTCTTGATGTGTAATGTTAAAGATAAAGACAAGAAAATTAACTTTGCAGCTTTCTATGATGGCGATATTTTTATTTTTCATAACGCTTGTATCACTATAAACAGAGTAATATGAAATACAAATAAAGTGAGGGAGCTTTAATCATCTCATGTTTACAATTTACTTCAGAAAATTGTAACAACCCCCCCCCCCCCCCAGTAATTAAATCTTAACATAGTAGAATTAAATATAAATACTGAATTAATAATTAATTATTTATAGTTTAATCACTCTTTTAATGCAGTTGTATTTAATGTAAACAGTAATATTAAATAATAAACCGAGGAATTTTTAAATGCTACGTTACTAAAACTAAAATTTACGTCATAAAATTATTAAAAAGGGAATAAATGTAAAATCTAAATACTAAATTATAAATAATTATTTACAATTTAGTGACTATTTTAAATAAAATTGTATTCAATAAAAACAGTAAAACCTTTAAACGCTAAATGTTTGTGTGTTACTAATACAAAAAAAGTATTTTTTTATTTTTAAGTAAAACAATGTAAACACAGACCGACCTTTAATCACCACATTTCCATGTATTTGACTTATTTGAAATACATACTTCTTTACTAAATCCAAAATGTACCATACAAAATTATATATAAAAAATTGTGTTGACTAGAACAACAAATAAAATAGGTCTACGGAAAGGTAAAACTCACTGCTCTAAAACTACATTTCCCATAATGCACCACGCGAACAGGAAGTGCATCACTGCTCCGTTACGTGTCACGTCAAAAGGTTCTGTACAAAAATATCACGGGCTGCTTAATTTTTATCACGAGATGTGATCGTTCTCCGTTCTTCAGATATCGTCCTGAGAGCCTGTTTGATCTCGTGAGTTACTGTCCAGTAATGTTTGATTGACGGTCAGAGGATGAACTGTAGCAGTGACAGAAGCATCAGTTTAACTTATGTTTCTGATACTTTCTGTTTACTGTATTGTCTTTATGTCAGTGTTTAGCTCATAATTTAGTATATACATTAATCAAAACGATGAAACTACTTCAGACGGAATTTTTATTGTTTATATTATTTTATTAATTTGCGTTTATATTTATATTATATGTGATGTGATACTTTAATTATTAAATATGATATATTTTATATAATAAGATGACTCCATTTTATATATATATATATATATATATATATATATATATATATATATATATATTATTTAGTTTTATCTATCACATTTCATTTGATAAAAAGAAAGTTAATTTATTTCCCCCAATTTTCATTACAGTTATATATTTTAAAAATAGGCTTCATCTTAATGCAAAATATAATTTCTTATTTTTTTCTTTTGATTTTGGGGTAAAATTGAACCTGGGTTAAATCTCTCAAGGAGATTCACAGTTTTTGATTCATAGACAGACACATGCCTGCCAGTCTGGCTCCGATGAACTTGTTATTAATGTCAATATTAGATGTACATGTGGATTCTTGATGACGTTTCTCTGTCCAAACAGTGCTTGATGGAGTGTCCCGTGCCGGTCTGACGGAGCAGTCAGGATGAGTGGCGTGGCGCTCGCGCTGGAGGTGGTGGTGGTGTTCTTCCTCGCGCTCTTCCTGCTCCACCGATATGGAGACTTTCGCAAGCAGCATCGGATGGTCCTGTTCGCCACCCTCCTCGCCTGGTTCCTGTGCTTCCTCATCGTCTTCATCCTCCCGCTGGACGTCAGCACGGTGAGAGCCCCTGCATGGGTACAGACCGTAGTTAGAGGTGTTGTGGTGTAGGAACTGAAAGATTGCAGCTCTGAACTGCATGAGATTAAATTCAGAAAATTAAGAAGTGTGCTCTCAGTATGAATTGAAGTGTGAGCTAAATACATTCATAGAAAATCAGATTTTTATTTTCTCTATAAAATGATATGATGATTATGCAGTAACTATGAAATAACTGTAAATTTCATAAAAGTTTCAGCTTTTCCCTAAAAAGATTTTAAATCAGAACAGATATTCATAACGTCTAAGCATTAAATGTTGCATGCACTGCAATAGAAAATAAATAGCTTTCTCAGTAGTATTTTCGTTTTGTTACACAGTTACAAATATCTAAACATCCTTAAATCAAGATACTGTACATTTTACCTAAGATACAGATTGAAGTATGAAGTATGAGAGAGAGAGAAATTTAGTGGTCAGTGGTGTATCAAAACTTGTTTCCCTTTGAATTAAGTAGATTTTTCTTATTTTGCTCATAAACCCTCTCTATTTTGATCAGTTACTCATAAAAAGTCTTCTTGTCTTATGTCATTTTGCTTAAGAAAATCTTGATTTAAAAATACATAGACTGGAAAACGACAAAAATACTGATGAAGAACATCACTTTGATTCATGTAAAGATGGCAAAATTGTATTAAAATGTATTAAACAATCTTCATAAAAATGACAAAATATATGCCAATATTTTCTGTAAGATAAGTAAATTAGCCAATTTTGTTTAAATGAAGGATTGCAGAAATGAGTACACCCTAGATTTAATTCAGCAAATGTATAATATTCTAGTACTTAGTATGTCCTCCAGAACTTTAAGTATACTGCTCTGACCCTTCTTGGCACTGAGTGTACAAGTTCATGACAAATTTTCACATCTGTCCTGTTTAACTCCTGGAGGACGACCTCCTTAAATGCTCTGGTCTTTAATGGGGAGTTTTGCTCCGCTCGTCTCCACAGAATCCCCCACAGCTGCTCAGTAATGCCCAATAATGCAGGAAATGAGGGGAGGGTAGCATCTTCTGTTTCAAGTTTTTGTATTCCATCACACAGTAGTGTGTGAATTCATGACAGCATTGATAAAGCACAACTCCCTCACACCTTCAGCACTCATTCATCCCTATATAAGAGCTTTACTACCACTGAACATCACCAAGCACTTCTCACTGTACTCCTCCTCTAGCAACACCAGAATATTTTGGATGCTTTTGGATCCGAAATAATTGACTTGGTCTCGAGACCAGAGTATGGATTCCAAGAAGTCTCTATTTTGTAAATATGGGTCTTGGAAGAGGTTAAATGAGTTTATTTTGCTCTGGCTACAGTAGGTAATTCTAGTGGTGACAACAACCATGCATGTCACTTCTGCAGGCTGCGTCATACTCTATGAGATAAAGTGTCACTTTTTCATAGCTTTTGCCGGCTCTGAGACACTTGCATGTTATTTCTCCTGCTCTTTTTCTAGCAAAAATTCACTCATCACTAAATGAAAACTTGAAGACCTGATGATTTCAGGAGCCTTGTCACAAGTCCATTGTTTTTGAATGACGCTGCTTCTGCTATATTTTCACACTTAAAACAATACATTTGGTATTCCTCTTGTAACATTGTCCTCTTTTATGCTAAGAAATAAGTCACCTGGCAGTTCTCTCCTAAGTGGTTCCACTGCTGCCAGTATTAAGTCTGAATATGAATCACAGGGTGTCCACGGGTCATGGAAATTCTTGAATATCACGGAATTTGAAAAGGTCTATTCCAGGCATTGAAAGTCAGGGAATTTTATACATTTTTTTGTCAAAGTCATGGAATATCAGGGATTTTTGTTCGTCAACTCCATTCAGTACTCGCGCGCAGCCACGACTCTGACACGCGTGAGCCCTGAATTGTGTCTTTTTTTGCGCCTGAATGGGCAAATACATACAATAGTATAAAAACCCCGTCTTGGCAAGTAACTTTGTAGCTTTAACGATGATTAATCTATCATTTTTACTGTGGAGTACATGCACCCATTTTTTGTTTTATTTTAGAGCATCTTCTGTTCCGTGAACACAAACTGCACTGCAGTCATTTTCCCAAATGCCATTTGTGTGGAAATATTACGTTATTATTATAATTAGTCTGTAAACGGCCATTAACAAAGGCTAGAGATGCAGACTGACACTAAGAGGAGAAAATACCATAACAGGCAGAACAAGATTCATGTTGAATCCTAAATATTGAATTTTAGATGAATGTGTTTCTGAGTGGAACTGGTTATTTTCAGAAAAGTTGACATGGCGTTTTCTTTTCATCTTGCCTCTGTATAATGCATTTAAATGAGTGTTAACACGCGCAGTGTTTACAGTGGCAACTGAGGAAACGCTGTATCACTGTTTCATAAGCACCACCTGCTATCAGAGTGAAATTGTGTCTCAGCCCTGCTGGTGTTTCCGTTTCACATAGCATCATTTCACAAAGCTAAAGTCACACCATTGTGTTTTTGCTTCAGATTTTGAAATTATGCAGTCTAAAATAAATCAAGCATTGCACGTGTTTTTTTTATTGATTCATTATTAAAATGCAGTGGTTACCTTGCCACTAATTTCAAATGGCTATGAAAAATCAAGGTGCAACGCAGAGTGAAGAATATACAAATGTTATTTTAGAAGTAATTATTTAATTTCTGTACCTGAACACCTACAAACATAAAAAACTTAAGCAAAATTTAATTTCTATCTTTGTGCTATATATTTAATTTTGCTATTACTTGCAATTTGTTCTTATTTACTGTCTGTCACTTACCTTTAATAATGTTTGAACTTTATATTAGTTAGGCTAGTGTTTTTTTTTTGTTTGTTTTCTTGCTGTGGTATTAACACTGAAATCGAAAATTATACAATTGTATTGATATCTAAAATATTGGTGTCAAGTTTATTTATTAGAATACAAAAATCTAAATTGAAAAAAGCAACTATTTATTTTTATTTTTTTTTGTGGCAAGGCTGGTGAAAATATTAACAGGGCAAGTAATAATTTTAACCACTGAAAAAATCCTTAGTGTTGAGCCCTGGACTATTGTTTTTTTCAGCTCCATTTTATATACAAAATGACCTCTTCAAAGACTGAGTTTAAAAATAAAAAGTATAAAAAATATCAAAGAGCATTTAACGGTCAAAAAACAACATCAGCCTGTTTTTCCATTCATTATAGGTCATGGAAATTCAGCTTTTTAGCTTTTTTTTGACTTGAGTGGGAATCCAGGAAACAGTGGGCTATACAACACTTTTAATTGTCAGAAAATTACTTGTCTTTAAATGTTTTGGTTCAATATACTCACCTGTTGATCAAAAGTAGCCTTAAACCTGTACACATTTTTGTTTTTGTAACTTTCAGGAGGGTTTACTCATTTTTGCAACACAACATTTTATCACTTTGATAAGACAATCTTATTTTGCTGAATAATTTTAACATTCTTCTTTGGTAATTGATCAAGCAGGAATATTATATCTCCAAAGATCCCTAACATGTCATCTAAGTAAAGAGTAATTGCTGAATTTGTTAAGTTTTAGAGGGGGTGTACTCTTTTATGCTGTGCACTGTGTATATAATTAGACTGGGAATACTGTTTGCATTTATAATTAAGGCATATAACATATGCTCTTATCTAGAGCCATTTACAAAACCTGCTTGATACTCATGATCAGCAGATGGCAAGCATGAAATTAAGAACATTTCCTGTCTAAACACAAATATGGTTCTCAATTCTCAATCCCTGTTATGTGTTGCTTCCACAGACCATATATAACCAGTGTAAGATCGATAATCTGGGCCACCTGCCAGCGAGCAAAACTTTCAACCGTGATAATTCCTCCAACTCTTCGGTATTTCCAACACAAAGGTAAACACGCTTGCTTGGTTGTAATGAATAGCACTAGGAAGAACTAAAGCCGTGAAGTGTGTTTACACACACTGCTGTACAAATAGTGCTAAGACTTTTATGTTGAGTTAATATGGTTATACATTAACTTTTCAACATCATTCCACCTTTTCCTGATTATAGGGTCCTAAAGACTTGCCATAAGCCTTGGAGTTACATCCCAGATGGAATTCTGCCTGTGTTTTGGAGGGTGGTGTACTGGACGTCACAATCTCTGACATGGTGAGAGAAATGACGTCATTCCCCTTGTTCTTCACAATTAAGAGCAAGAGTGGGGTTCTGTTGACAGGCCTACCATGAGCTCTGATATTATTAAATGATGTTTTAAGCCACAATAGACCAGGTTCAATGCCATATTGAATTTAACACTGATGAAAACGAGGCTGTGAGGGATAGACTAAAAGTCTTTACAATGGCACACACTGTATAAAGATCCTAGATCATAATTTTCACCAATACACAACTTTACAACTGTTTTATGGAACTTTAATTTCAGCAGCTGAACTATCTTTATGTTCTTTAACAACAGTACTAACTGAATGCATTTTTTTTTTTATTCTAGTCAAAAATTAAATATGACACCACTCTGACTAAGGTCTGCAATGTTTTCACTTTTTAAAAAGTAATTAATTTGAAATGGACATTGCTCCAAATAAGCTCAGCAGTGAACGCTAACTCCATTGAAGCATTGCAAATCATGCAATCAAGTACACAACTTAATATATACAATATTTGTGTATGTTAAAATATTTAGCAACAAATTCACTGTAAAAATATTGAATTTTTAAGCTTTATTATTTTTAATGATTACAGTCATTAATTTAGTATTGACTAAATACTAAATGATTGTTTAGTAGATTATGTAGTAAATTAACTTTAATTGTTTTAGTAAATTAACTAAATTTAGTAAGTTATAATTTTTTAAATGACTAGTCATTATATTAGTATTAATTTAGCATTGATTCTATGCAGCGCTTCAAAGAATGAGTAGTTCATCCCCTCATATATTAATTACAAATATTTTAATCTACTTTGAATTCAAATTATTAATCTTGCAGCTAGTTAATTTGGTTTATGGTTTAGAACGTTTTACTCAAATTTCCTTGAAGAAAATGAATGGGAAATCTCCTAGAATTGGGTTACGCTCCAAATAACTCCACTATGTTAGCATTAGTGACATGAAATCATTTCTGTTTTATGACTTTTTTTTTGTAATTACAAATTCAGTGACAGATTTAGCTTTTACTGAGTATACATAATTTTAAAAGGTCTTGTTTTCTTGTGTGCAGGCTCTTGATTCCCTTCATGCAGTCGTATGCACGTTCAGGAGGCTTCTCCATCTCTGGAAAGATAAAAACAGCTCTGATAGAAAACGTTATTTATTACGGCACATACCTGCTCATCTTCTGCTCCCTGCTCATCTACGTCGCCGTCAATCCAAAGTGGCATCTCACCTGGTGTGTGTCCCGCCCTCATCTTTCCCTTTCAACCAATCACAGCACTCCTTTAATTTGTAGACCAGTGCACAGCTAACATTTGTTACTCAATTGTGTTTTAAGGTCTGACTTGCGGACGATCGGCATTACCGCCGCCAACACCTGGGGGCTGTTCCTGCTGGTGTTGTTGTTGGGATACGGCCTGGTGGAAATCCCACGCTCCTATTGGAGGGCATCGTGCCACGGGCAGTTGCTGGCAAAGACGTACTTTAAAGCAGCAAAACTGATGACGGAAAAAGCAGATGCCGAGGAAAACCTGGAAGACGTCATGGAGGTGAGATCATCAATTCTTTGGTCAAAGTCCATGCATTATCTTATCCAAAAATAAGTGCATATTGAAGTATTCACACTTTTACAGGATGTCAGAACAGTCAATGAGAAGATCAAATACAATCATCCACTACGCAAATGCATTGATACTATTCTGAAAAAGGTAAGTTTAACTTCATCTACATCCTACTGAATGTGCATGTGTAAATCTGGAGCATTAACAGACTCCCGTCTTTCTCAGTGTCCTGTAGAATACCAGGAAAAGATGGGCAGGAACATGGATGATTATGAGGACTTCGATGACAAAGGAAACCCTTATCCTAGTAAAAAGAGTTTAGTCAAATTACATAAACAGGTAATAAAATCACTGCAGGTTTATAGAATATATAATAATAATAAGCAAATTGACTGACTTATGCCTTAATTATAACATAATAATTGATTTATGTTAAATATACATTTTTACAAATTATTATTTCTAACAAAATATATGTAATGGAATTGTATTGTACTAATATCTCCTGTCAGGTGATCTATGCTGTTCAGAGGCATAACCGTACGCAAGTTCAGTGGCAGATTCTATTGGACGAGGCTTTTCACTTAGAGGATGTAGCCAAAAACGAGACAAGCTCCACCCACCAGTTCGTTCACAGCTTCCCCTCTGCAGAACCGCCTGGATGGATCAGCAAGTACCTGTACACGCCCACCGTGGGTAAGAAAACATTTGTGAATATATTCAAACTATTTTGAGCCGAAAATAGCTTTCTGATCTTACTACAATGACACTTTTAAAGCGTGAGGGTCTATTCACAATGAGCGAGCCAACAAAGAAGACTTTAAAACAATGGAAGAGAGCCTTCACTATGCTGAATAAACCGGTTTTGTGGGAAAACAGCTTCTCATTTAATGAATCAACAGCCTATATAATCTTCAACACGTTTGCAATTAAATATTCATTTTGGATTGACCTATTTTCAGAGTTAACACTGAAAAAAAAAAAGTCACAGACATTTTCGCGACAGGTAGGATTGAATTTATGGTACTTCTCATTCATTTCAGTGGTATCCACAAGTAGTATTTGACTGTCGTACAACTCATGAAATTCAGCTACATCAAGGCTGTAATGTGATTGGTTATCAAGGCACACATGATCCATGATTACGCTTTTTTTCCCCAATAGTAGAGCTACGGACATTGGTATATCCCAATAATAAGACAATCTCTGCTTCCTTCAGTGGAAGTTTTCCCTGTTTTGTCATACAACAGGCTAAAATCATAAGTCTGATTGCATGTGGTCAACAATTCGAAGTGTCATTCATGTCTGAAGCACAATAAGTTGTATATTTAGGGTTACGGGTTTGTTCAAATCACTAATCTTAAGTAATGAATGATGTAAATGAGCAGTTTGAATAGGTCGTAACCTCATGCATCTCTCTGTCTGTCCTGTAGAGTGGTACTGGGAGTGTGTTTTCCGCCGGTGGTGTTATCGCGTGCTGGCTGTGGTTTTGTGCGTGTTTTCTGCAGCCGTGGTCTGGTCTGAGTGCACCTTCTTCAGCACACAGCCTGTTCTGTCTCTCTTTGCCGTCTTCATCCAGCTCGCAGAGAGAGACTACAATTACGTTTACATAGAGGTGAGAAAACACAAGCACAATTCTACACATATATTGGAGAAGGCTGCATATGACCAATCAGAAAGCTGCATACTGCCGTTAACACGGCTAAGAGCTGAAGCCAGGGTCCAAAATGAACTCCAGAATGCAAATTTACTGGCTATAAAACCAAAATTTGCACATTTTATTGGCTAAAAACCATTTTTGAGTAAATTGGAGTATTTATTTATTTAATTGAATGGAGACAGTAACAGTACACTTACATAAAAATGCAAAGAACAATCAACCAATGCAAGTAAAAGTGTTTGTTGCAAGAGCTAATTTGCAACATTGGTCCCTAGAAGGCTTTTATAAACTACAAAAATATAAGCATGGCTTACTTACATCAGCTGGGAATTAATTCTAAAAATGGTTTGAGGGATTGTAAAACTAAAACCTGTCCATTGTTATTTTGTCTTTGTGCACTAGATGGCGTGTTTTGTCACCATATTCTTCTTGTGTTACTGTGTGTACTCCACTGTGTTCCGGATCCGAGTCTTTAACTACTATTACCTGGCCCCTCACCACCAGACGGACGCCTACAGCCTGCAGTTCAGCGGCATGTACGATACACCATGGGGCTGTAACAGAAATCATCTCCGGGTTGTTTTGATTAGCTGCTGTATCAGTATTCTGCATATAATTGTGATTGCTGTGCAGGTTGTTTTGCCGTTTGACCCCTCCGCTGTGTCTGAACTTTCTGGGTGTGATTCACATGGATTCCACCATCTCCCATCAGCAAAGAGAGAAGACGGCGTACAACTCCGTGAGTCACACGCCTCTCTCACAGATAAACATGAGCATGCATCTAGAAAATTAGCATCAGTGTTTTTAAATGAAAACATTCATTTCTATTTTTTATAATTATATATGTAATGTATATATTTATTTCATGATTATATATTTTTAGACTTATTTAAATGTATCAATGCAATATTACTCGGTTAAAAAACATTGATAATGCAAATAAAATTCTGAATTTGTGTTTTGAACTTTTCAAATCAGTCTCTTTTTTTTTTTTTTTTTGGATACTCTGAGACAATATTAAAATATCCAAGTCGTATAAGTCTAATATATCTTTAGGTAAACTAGTCGGCCATACAAAAGCAAATTCAAATTAATTTGTGGATCAAAATGATTCACTCATTTGTGATGTTGAATAATTTTAGATCATAATCCAGCTTTACTGATACTTTTGCCCACTTAAATTCATAATCTCTCTTTTAGATAATGGGATCCATGCAGGTCCTGTCATTCATCGCGAATGGATTTTATATTTATTATCCTATGCTCATCGTTTTGCTATGCATTGCAACTTACTTCAGGTAGGATTTCACTCCAACACAGATTCTCACGTGTTTGGCTTTTTAATATTCTACAGACTGTTGTTGGAAGGCTGTTAGCTCTTTGCTTTGCTTTTGTTTTTCTAGTCTGGGCACACGCTGTCTGAATCTGCTGGGCTTTCAGCAGTTCATGGGTGAGAATGATCTGACCTCTGACCTGGTGGACGAGGGAAAGGAACTCATCCGGAGAGGTACTACAGACTCCAGCCCTTTATTCCAACAATCTTCAGTTTCCTATTTAAAGACCAGTGAATTCAAATTAGAATTGTTCATCTATGTTAATGCATTCCTAATCACAGCTCATTTTAGCAGATATACTCTTAAAATGACATTAAATGTTTTTTAAATTGATGTATTTGCAACATTCCTAAGAAATACTGTAAATGATTACTTGGACTGGATATTATTGCTAATTTTATATATACACACACATCACATGTTCGTCTTACAATTGCTCTAAAAGTTGCTTTTGTTTTCAGAAAGAAGAAAACGGCAGAGAACAGAGGATGGCGAGAGCAGACGGAGAGTGAGTTTGTTTCTGGCTAAACTGCCTCTAAATGATTAATGAGAACAGATGCATGTATGTAATCACTGCTGCCTGTCTGAACCCGGTTCATCATGTCTCTGTCTGTCAGGAATGGAGGGAACGCTATAGTGAACAGAGGGAAAGATACAGCAGGAGGAGTAGAAGTGCGTACTCCGAGCTGAAGGAGACGGATGGCCCCGGCACAGACACTGGCAGAGGTGAGGAGGACTCACGCTGTCGCAAAACACTCCTGCAAGATGCTCTGAGCAATAATCAAGTTCTTGGTAAGAATAGCATTGAGTTAAAAGACAATTAATATTTAGTAATATTATTGATGCACTGACACTGATAGTTGAGAGCAAAATTTGAACTGAACTGAGCTGAATCGTTGAGATTGTTATTAAACACTGACACAGCTGTTGAACTGAATTGAAACAACTTTTGAAACATTCGAAAATTGAAATCTTATGGAGCTGTTATGTATTCATAATTGATGAATTTTATAATATTGACACTGTTATGTAAAATGTGACTTGTTTGTGTGCAGCTCAGTCCCGTAGAGATCGAAGTGACAAAGCTGAGTTACTACAGGATGTTGAACCGTTAGACTTCACTGGAGAAGAACCGCTGGAAACAGATAACAGGAGGTCTGGATTATTATATCTATAAAATAAATGCATTACTTTCAGTTACGGGAACCGAACCAAAACTCGAAAATAATGTTTTTCTCATGCATGCTGTAATACTCTAAATATTTTATTGCTAAGATGACCCACCTTGAACATAGTATATTTGTAGTTAAGTGTTACGTTTATTCAAATATTTCATTTTTATTTTGTTCTTTAATTTATACAACACTTCTTACCCATGTAAAAGAGAAAGAAGGATTGTGACAACAGTTATTTATTTGATTTTTTTGGCTGAAAATGTTTGCCCCAATTATAATTTTATTTATATATATATATACATATACATAAGAAGAAATTTATAAAAATGAATTTTTTATAAAAATTCAAATATCTGAAACCCTGGCATTCTCAAGGTTTACATTGAAGTTAATTGACTTGTGTCTCTGCAGGTACGCTGGAGGACATTACCTCTCGACCTCTGCATCTCGTGCACGCATCTTTGATGATGTTTGAGAACAATGAAGGGAAACTGTTTGCACTTTTTAATCTTCATACTCTTCCTGAAGTGTCCAGTGAGGGACCGCAGCTTTAATGCTTCTGTCTTTCTTTAAAGTGTTCTGTGTGTGTGTGTGTGTGTGTGTTTTGTCCTTACCTTCCATTGCCCCTTTACTTCCAGATGAAGCCAAAACAGCAAACAGCACATAGACCGCTGTAGTTCACTGAAGGTGCTGCATCTTCTGAGCTGTGACGGTTGGTCTTCATGTAGAGGATCATTATCATGTGGCTGAAAAGGGAAAGAAAAGGGTCACATTTTCATTATAAACCTAATTTGAAGTTTAAAGGTGCCATAGAATGCATTGATACAGTATTTTTAAATTGTTCTCTGATATCTACACAGAAGGTATGTGGCTTAGGTAAGGGCAAAAAATCTCCAGAAACGATTTTATATGTCCATTTACAACCCTAGGATTTCTCCCTAGAATGAAACGGTCTGTTATTGGCTTATTTGGCAGGGTCATGAATAATAATGAGCTCTGCTCTGATTGGCTGTTTCACAGTACGGCTCATCAGCAAGAAGGAAGCACAGGGAGGAAAATATATATTTAAATACTTTCTCTCGCAGTTATATCGTCGGGTAATTATACTGTATATAAAACGCGGGCATCAGGGAGCCGTTATTAATATGCGAGGCATTGAAACTGCTTTTGAACGGATCGCGTTATAGTTTCACTTTCAAGAGACGCGATCACACAAACTATGTTTACATTATGGAGCAACAGTACTTACCACACATTTCACAAGATCAGATGCTTGTCAGTGGTGCTCAGGATCTGTAAGTCATTCGCCATCATCCTCATCTCTCCTTACTGAGAGTGAAATCTTATGTACTGTAACAGGCTACCGCTAGCAAGGAGCGAACCATGTCCCTTTAGTGGCTCGCGTTATTTGCTTTCTGTGCCTTTCTGAATACAGACACCAACCCATCCCTGCACTTCACACCCCCTGCACGGCCTGGAACATAAAATTTATTGTGTTATTTTCGCTGTTGTCCGCGCTTGTTTATTTACAATACCTGCAGAGCTTCTGATGGTTCGGCCGGCTTAGAACAAGGGCGGGTTTATGCAAATGTTGGGGGCGTAGTGATCCGGACTGTTGCGTCACAGTCGGTGTTATGTTCTGATTCGCCTGTTTTTCAGTGGTCTTTTTTAATCACGAGATTTACATATGAAGGAGGAAACTATGGTGTTTGAGGCTCACTGTATGTCATTTCCATGTACAGAACTGTTATTATTTAAATATGCCAGGGTAAAGACAGTTTTTCATTCTATGGCACCTTTAAAGATTTTTTCAAAGATTGTATTTACTGAATACACGAACAAGGGATTTTTTGATCACCCAGATGCATGAGGTCTCACTGGGTCCTGACCGGTGTGCCCTGCTTTGACCTCTGACCTTCAGGATGGGAATGTGTTTGACCAGTAAAGGACCTACATGAAATACTTTTGTTTGACCATTTTGAGCTACTGACATGTTGAATGATGATTTGAGCTTTTTTGGGATGACACAAACATCTGTATAGCAGCTATTTGAATTCTTATTTCCTCAGTACCTCAAATAAAAATTCCTGAGATCTTAATTACATTTCGGTAAAATTGTGTACAATTGAGTGAGACCAAAAAAATGTCTTGACTTTTAATGCTACTCGGTGACAGATTTGGCTGTTCACACCAACCATAACAGAGTTTGAACTGAAGAAAAACAATAGGCCTACAGATCTGTCAGTGCCAGGAATATCCCATATGGAAATGTAATATATGTGCATATATGAAATACCCATATATGCAATACATGTTTTATATATGCCCTATTCATATATGAATCCTATTAGAAAATGGGACAATTTCATATATTGACATATAAGCCAACCTCATACAAAAATATGTTTATGTATGTGTATAATAAACGTATTGCCATATATGGAATGTATATAATTATTAATATATGTGAGATATGTCTTTTTTAATTATGTGTTATATACAAATTAGACACATATGCATAGCAAATTATTTACATATATGTGCCACATCTGATCTCTTCTGGAAGCTGGTTCCAACTGTGGGCAGCATAATAGCTAAACGCAGACTCCCTTGTTTTGTGTGAACCCTTGGTATTTCTAACTGACTCGATCCTAATGATCTGAGTGGTCTGTTAGGTTTATTTTCAGTGAGCATATCTGCAATGTATTTAGGTCCTATGCCATTGAGTGGTTTATAAACGAATAAAAGCACTTTAAAATCAATCTTTAAAATGTAACTGGAAGCGAGTGTAAGGACCTGAGGACTGGTGTGATATGCTCAGATTTTCTGGTTCTAGTCAGAATCCTGGCAGCAGCGTTCTGGATGAGCTGCAGTTGTGTAATGGTCTTCTCTGGAAGGCCGGTGAGGAGACCATTACAGTAATCCACCCTGCTGGTGATAAAGGCATGAACAAGTTTCTGCAAGTCTTGACTGGAAACAAAACATCTAATTCTTGCAATGTTTTTGAGATGATAGTATGCTGATTTAGTAACTGCTTTGACATGACTACTGAAACTAAGGTCTGTCTCCAGAATCACCCCAAGATTTCTGACTTGATTTTTAATTGTTTGACCCCTAGAGTCAAGGTATGCATTCACCTTGAGAACTTCATCTTTGTTTCCAAATGCAATGACTTCAGTTTTCTCCTTGTTTAATTGAAGAAAGTTCTGGCACATCCAACTGTTAATTTCATCAGTGCATTGGCAGAGGGAGTCAATGGGGCTATAGTCATTTGGAGATAAGGCTAGGTAAATCTGGGTATCATCAGCATAGCTGTGATAGGCAATTTGGTTCTTTCTCATTATTTGACCTAGTAGGAGCATATACAGGCTAAACAAGAGCGGTGCAAGAATTGAGCCTTGTGGGACTCCGCATGTCATGGACGTCCACTTATGCTCTCCTATACTCACATAATAACCTCTCCCTTCTAAGTATGATCTGAACCATTTGAGTACAATCCCAGAAATCCCGACCCAGTTTTCCAGTCTCTCTAGAAGTATGTTATGATCGACAGTGTCAAACGCAGCACTAAGATATCACCCTGCATCCCAAGACTGGTTGCCCACTGAAGCTAAGCAGGGCTGAGCCTGGTCAGTACCTGGATGGGAGACCTCCTGGGAAAACTAGGTTGCTGTTGGAAGAGGTGTTAGTGAGGCCAGCAGGGGGTGCTCACCCTGTGGTCTGTGTGGGTCCTAACGCCCCGGTATAGTGATGGGGACACTATACTGTCAAAAAGAGCACCGTCGTTCGGATGAGACGTTAAACCGAGGTCCTGACTCTGTGGTCATTAAAAATCCCATGACACTCATCGTAAAGAGTAGGGGTGTAACCCCAGTGTCCTGGCCAAATTCCCTCCACTGGCCCTTGTCAATCATGGCCTCCTAATAATCCCCATCCACTTGATTGGCTCTATGACTCTCTCTCCTCTCCACCTGTAGCTGGTGTGTGGTGAGCGCACTGGCTCCGTTGTGCTGTGGCTGCCGTCGCATCATCCAAGTGGATGCTGCACACTGGTGGTAGTTGAGGAGAGACCCCCTATATGATTGTAAAGCGCTTTGGGTGTACAACAATACGCTTTAAAGCGCTATATAAATGCCTCATTCATTCAAGATCTATAGTACCAGCACTGATATTTTGCCAGAATTTTATTTAAATCTAGTGGTCTGCAGAGGTTTTTATTGGGTTATGTTTAAGAGGGTGGTTTATGAGAATATATAAATAATGAAAAATAATAATAAAATATCATTAAACTGATTAAAAAAAGAACACTGGAAGTCTATTAGTTGTCCTCACTAATATAGTGAACACGTCTGTTTTATGTGTCTGTGTTTGTACCAAAAGCATATGTTGGGGACAAATTTGTTCCTAGAAGTGAGCTAAACCTGATAAAATCCCCTAAAACTTCCTTTTGGGGACATCCTCATTTGTTAAAATATAATTTATTATTAAATAAAAATAATATTACAGTGTTAATATGAAGACATTTTCTGTATTGATTTTTTTTTTTTTTTTTTTTTTTTTTACAGGTGTTTTACCTGTATTTTTAAATAACTTTTTACTGTGGATATCATTTTCTGACAGTGCAGGTCACACTCAAACACCATTTCATGTATCGGGTCTAATATATAATTGCCACAGGACAACAATTGCAAGTACATTTTCTGTCATACTTGCAGGAATGTAATATAAAATAATAATGCAGAGATTTTCAGATAAAATTAGCAAATACATATAATATAGCCACATGGGGTACATACTCATTTTATGAGGATACTCAGCAAATTATAATGATTTACCAAAGGTTTGTATTTTAAAAATAAACAAGTAACATCTAAGAAATAATTAAGGTAACAGGAAAGCACATTAATATTGACGCTCCTCGTGATTATTACAATATCACCAAAAAGAAAATGAAACCACATGCTTTAGTGGGGAAAAAAATTATTTGATCCCCTGCTGATTATAGTTTTGTAGCAAGGTGACAGACATACAAACTACACAACAATAAAGCCAACAAAAAAATACAAAATATACATTGCAAAAAAATAAAAAAATCTGCCTCAGATACAAAAAGAAACTTTAAATCATTTTGTTCTACCGTCAAAAAAATTGCAGAATCTGTAAAATGTTAATTATTTTACCAAAATAAGAGGATCATACAAAATGCACTCCAATATAGTAGGTGGCGGTATGTACCTTTAATCATGATCTTTAACCCGCGGGTAAAAATCTGAAGAAGAATTTTAAATATTTTGCGCGCGCTGCACGAGATCAGTCAGTCACACGTGCTCTGTTGGAGACGGACGCCGCGCACTTTCTACTGCTTCATTTAAACTAGGCCTATATTTTAACACAAAAATATCATGTATAGTGTTTAAAAATTAAATGTGGTAAACGCAACGACATTAAATTGTTTGGATCAGTGGTGTTTTGTTCACTTTCGTTTGGTGTTCGTCTCCATTGTGAGGCGTTTGCTGATTACAGGATTTTTTAGGGGCCGTTCACATATCGCGTCTTTTGCGCGCTCAAGTTCGCTATTTCAAATGTAGACGCGCGGTATGCGCGCTCATAATGGAAGCGACGCGGTCGCGCAAAGTGGTCATAAACGCCTGCTCGGGTATGGGGTGTGATTTGTGCATTTGCTTTGCAAACTAAGCAATCAACGTGTCGATCGTCGCGTCCCTTGCCGTGAGCAATGACGTATGATGTGCGTGTGGATAAACGCCTGGATTAATACTTAGGTTATATTCAATTATCTTTAATATTGGATCTTTTTAATTTTGGATATGATCATAACACACACGTTTTTGTGGGTTGGGCAACAGCGTAGACGCTATTAGTAATCAGTATAATAATAATTAGTATAATTATATTTGCGCAAGATTTAATATAGTAGGACTGCAACAAGTGTTAGCTATATTACTTAAGGCTGCCAGTTAGAAAAAGGTAAATCAATTAATTAAATCTTGAAGTTGGTATTTGACAGATTTTACTGTAGCCTACAGCAATTTTATAAAACTATATATTTGGTAAACATGTCTAAATGAAATGCCTAGCTTAAAAAGGGTGTTAAAAATAACCCAGAGCCAGTGATATGTTAATATTGCTATATGTTGTTGTGTTAGTATAGTTTTGACCAATAAATTTGTTTACACAAATATTAATTGCTGGATTATTTGGCTAAAATTTTGTATTAACCAGTATGTTATTGTTGTTATTATTATTATAGTCATGTTAAATTTTGAAATTTAGTTAAGTTCAGTGCACTGACGACATTTAGCCTACATTCAATTAGAGCAAGGATTCAAAATAAACAATTTTGATTATATCATGCCGCGCGTTCTTGACGTAAAGTCACACAGGAAATCACACGTCCAGGACGCGCGGTTTGCTGTCAAATCGTACGCTTTTGACGTGCCAGTGTGCAATCAGACGCCCGAGCAGGCCGCGCCGCATCGAGATAAAAACATCGCAACTGTTCAGAACGCCTCAAGCGCACCGCAGGTCATGTGACAAGAACCAACCAATCAGCTTCCTCACCTTTTCCGTTACTTTGTAACCTCAGCAGCGTTTTTGAAGTATGGGGTGCACCCAAACACTGCGGCGTTTTTTACTTTTCTTAGTAAATAAATCTTGTAACAGAGTTACAGCAAGGGTTTTTCGGTGGTGGAAATCCATTGCTGAAATTTCCTTGTAACGGAGAGCGCAGCTGATGGTTGTTTAGCAACGACAGACGCCTCCGGAGCGCAACCGCCCGAGCGCTTTGGAAAAAAGGAGAAAGCGGCGCGCCTTGCGTTTTCCACGCGTTTTTAGGCGCGATATGTGAACGACCCCTTATGTGTCTGCTGAGGAGGATAATATTATTGGTTGGCTTTTAATGAATACAAGCTTCAAAGAACGATTCAGAGCTGAGCGGCTGAATATAGTGCTGTAATTCTACAGGAATGTCCACTTTTGGTATGGCAAGATGTCTTAATGTATTTATTTTTCTTACTTTTAAACTTGGGTCACATTATTAGATTATCTTTTGCCTTTATGAATACACATACATGACTTAAGCTTAATGATTTTTTAAAATCTTTTTTTGTGCACATATTTACCCATAAGGAAGGTGACACCAGTGACAATTTTAAAGAAAAATGCATTTTATAAAATGGCTGTTGCGCATGTTTTCAATCATAGTATAGTCATTAAATTAAGTAGTTTAATCCATTTGTATTCTAGTTTTTCACAATTCCCTAATAATAAAGGTAACAAACGGTGAACACCAGTGACACAGCTCCACTACTTTCATTATATATTTAATATTTATTCATCATATTTGATAGTTATGAATACATATTGTATTTAAAATGGTATAAAACATTTTCTCTGTACATTGCTGTGGGGACGAGCTGTTTTGCGTTGCTTGGAATTCTTTATAATTAATTAAAAAACAAACATTGGTGGCTCAAGAAGGTGTAATTGTTCTAATTAAATATGTTTCATTTTAAAATGTAAATAAATTGTAACCGTAAAGTGTTTTTCAAGTGTAATATTTCTGTAAAGGCTAGAGACAGAAAATGGACATTTCTATTTTTTGAATTTGATCAGTTATAACTCATTAAAGCCAATGTAAAGCGTGATGCATCAGAATAATACACGCATCGTTGGGCTCATCATTTGTATTTGTCCTCTTCACAGAAACACCGAATCGCCAACATCACTCTTGATCAGCATCGCCATGAAGAAAATGAATAATTATGACATTCTGAAATACTTTGGGGTGAGAAAATGCAAAACATTACGAAGAATGGATTATATCTCTTATTTATAAAAAAAAAAAAATGTAATTTCTTAGCTTGGCTATATACATTCTTATGTTGAACATTGTATTGAATTGTTTAGCCTTAGTGTGATTGGTTATAGTGAAGATTGTCTATTTCAGAAAAGGCAGCCTGACATGACAAGGGCGTCACAAACTGCTGAGAGTGCTCCGGTAAGGCCATGATATTTAAATAATGATGATTCAGGTCTAAGTTATATTCCCGGTCCTATGAATCCTGTATGAGAATCAGACCAAAATATACGTATTACAATAATAATGCCAAATGATTATTTTTTTTGGTGTTGCATGCATATTCAAAGCTAGTGTATGGCTTGCAATATAGTAATAATGACCTGCTTTTTTCCCCACTCTCATATTCGTGTTTTTATTTTCATTTGGGCGTCAGAGCACATTTTGAGTGGAATGGTGCATGTTACAGAAACTGAGAATCTTTGAGTGCACTTTTGTTTAATTATGCGTGGCAATATTATAAAATTCAATGCTAATTTAGTAAATGTTGTTAATTGTTTTTGACTCAAGTGTATTTAATTGATAATAATACATATGCTATTTTAATACTGCTATTGCCATTGTTCTAGGAAAGAAATCATACAAGCAAGAAAAACGAAAAGGGGCTTGGTAATAATGGCCGTGATCCATTAAAGGTATGTTGCATACTGACATATTATAAGCTGCTTTAAATATCCATATTGTTTTTTTGTTCATTTACATTGGTGCTTTCATATTAGCAATTTGACGACATTTCATATTCATTCACTCAGGAAAGAACAAACAGTTTTTGTAAGGAGGAAGTCCGAGAGGGACTATCAAAAAGTCATCTGCAACAGGTATGAGACTTTTAATAATTGAGGTGAGACATCTCTTGTAAGTGAATAAATGTACCCTCATAAGGTGTTTTGGTAACCAGGGTTATTATTGTTAAATCCAGAAAAAAAAAAGTGTTCATAACTTGAAATAAATGTATTATTAACAGAAATAAAATATAAAACAAACTATTTTTTTAGTCTTTATTTTAAATTAAAGTACTAAAGTAACTTTAAACTACATAGACATGTAAAAGTTACAAAAACACAACAGTTACTAAAACTTTAAAATTATATATATAAAATCTATTTCAAAATATTAACAAAAACTATAATAGTATATCATACTAAAATAAGACTGCTTGGTAGGCTACTTAACAAGCATTATTATTGTCATATACCGTTTTCCCAGCTACTAGCTGATAATTTCTTAAAATCTCAAGACTGATCTTTTAATCTAAAACAGTTTCACTGAACATTACTAGTAGTGCACCTCTTGTCCTGCAGTCTGTTCCACTTCATGAATAACATAAAGACTTTTTTTAATGAAAGTGCACAATATGCACCGATCATTGACTTGATATCAAATCAGAATGTAATTCATAGTTTTCAGTCACGTGACCGGCTCGAAGACCTGGAGGGCAAAACATCTATAGAACTGGAGCACAAGCCTCTCAATTTTCCATCTGTTTCCCAGTCGCAAATATTTAGATCACCTCTCAAGAAAATAAAACAAAGGTTTTGGCCATTTGCGATCCATATTAAGCACCCGTGGCAATATTTCAATCATAAACAGTGCGACAAAACGTAAAAACACGTGCCTTAATATATTTAAAACAGTATTAAAAGATAAAATTCAGTAATCACCATATTAACAACGCATAATTTACGTAGACAAAACAGATGAGGCCGGAATATGAACGCAATCCACTTAATGGTTCGGTGTTTTCCTTATAACGGGTTTTCTATGGGAAACCATTTAATGTGAAACTTTGCACATTGTGTTTATATTCTGAGTTCATCTGCTTGCCTGTACAAAATTATACATCATCAATAAGGTGTTTCCTGAATTTCCCCTTTTAATATCTGCGTTTTACTACATTACTACTAAATGCAAACTGCGTAAAAATAGCTGGCGGTCAGTGGAGCAAAGCTTCGTTTTGCCCCAGGTGGGCGTTCCTATAAGGGTGTGACGTCATAAACTATCAATTGAATTGAAAGCTTGTGGAAAAAATGAAATCTGGAAAATTATTTGTATACATTATTTTACTCAGTATTGCTAATGATTTTACTGAAGTCCTTCATTGAAATGTGTTTAAAAAATGCTTTGTGTATTACTGTTCTTCTGAATTCAACAGAGTGCTGAAGGGCAAAGCAACACTTTTAAATTCTGCTACAAATCTGAGACACATGCAGTGGTGTGCAATACATCCAAGACTGTGCTTGATGCTCTCAATACAAACAAGAATTTCATAGAGTTTAAAAAAGACAACATGGAGAAAGAAATAGTGATCCAGAGACGTGAAGGAGCAGTTCCAAGAGCGGCTGTGAAGACCGATTTCCCCTGCTGTCTCATTGAAAGAGATGAGCTCTTAGATATAACCTTCATCAAAAAAGGTGTTCCTTCAAAGAAAAAAACAACTGAAAGGCTTTCATTATCCAATGAAGCAAAAAACTTTGTAATCTTTTACATTAAAACAAAAGGCGGGAAGAAAGTGAAATATTTAATGAAAAACAATGAGCTGAGGTTGAAGGTTGATGATGTTTGTGTGTATGCATTCAAAGAAGACCGACTGAAGGCTGCTCTGCGGCGTGATGGGCGATTCACCAATGTCATATTCGAGAAACACTGTGTACTTTCTGAGTTTGGGAGCAAAACGATCCATGATATGTTAAGAACTGTAGAGCATCTTGATGGAAAGCATTTTGAGATCATTGTTAGGAGAGACAAAAAACAGCCAGATAGCCAAGATGATATCTTGAGTGATGTTAGCGCTGAAATGAATGAAGCTTCAGCCGCTGATTTGAAAGAAAATGTTGATCCTAACCAGCATCCCATCAACACTGAACAAGAAGAAACAAAAAAGAAAAACGCAATGAAATCCACAAATCTTTCGACTAATTCTCTGAAAATGATTCCAGACTCCAAAGAGACTCTAGCAATTCTGCGTGCTCAGTTTAAAGACTTGCTGGAGACATTAAAGCAGCGAGAGAACCTGAGGAAAAAACCTGAGATCCTGAAGTTCTTCAGAGCAGAATATGATAAATGTGTTCAGAGTTTCTCTGAGGTGAAGAAAGTGAAGCAGCTCATGGGACTCTCTGACTCTGTGTGTCAGATTCGAGTGGAGGAATCCGCAAGAGGAACTGGCTTTTTACTTTTTGACAGATTCATCCTCACCAATGCTCATGTTATTGGAGAATTTGACCCTTTCACCAGGAAGCTTTCAAAGACCTTCACCGCAGTATTTGGCTATGAAGATTTGGAAGCAAAGGAGACCAAGTGTGTACCGGTTAAGGAACATGTTGCAGCATACTATCATGGAAAGATCAACACGGACGGGTATCTTGACTTTGCTCTTCTTGAACTGAAAGACACGGATGAAATCGCTGACTGTCCTGGATTGCTCAGTCGATACATTCATGCCCCCCCTCCTAACCGTGGTGGGATCTGCATTGTGGGACATCCAGGTAAAGGGGTCAAAAAAATGGACCCCTGCTTCATAATTGGGAAAGAGAATCTCCAAGAGGCTGCAGATAAACACATCTCTGAGAATGTCAATTTCATTCATGTGATGACACAACAGTCTTTGGCAGAGAAATGGGAAATGCATGACAACCAGATCAATTATAACTCTTGTTTCTTTCATGGATCTTCTGGCTCTCCAGTTTTTGATGAAGACTGTTATCTGATTGGCGTTCACACCGGTGGCTTCGCGTACAAAGGAGAAAATTGTAAAACTAGGAGCATTATGGAATACGCCTATTCCATGCAGCCTATCCTGGAAAGTATCATCACTCAGACCAAGAAAAGTGAGAGATCTGACATCTTAAAATTACTCTCTGAATATAAATCTTTAAATCTCAACTGGGAAGACAATGATGTGGACATGGAAGAAGATCCTCAAAATCAGGAAGATTTTATATGAATAATGGGACAGTACAGCCCTGATTGATGCCACATCCATCTACAGTCAACATTTGAAGTGGATCAAAAAAGTTCAAAGTTGTCTTAAGACAAGAACACATTTTGGTTTTAGGACAACTTTGATGAAAGGTTTTGATCCACTTCAAATGTTGACTAGTATATTTGGATGAAATACAAAACTTTCACTTATCTTGAGGTATTCAGGCATGTTCAACCTACAATTTCATTCAATAATATATACTGTATTTAGGCAAATGTCTATTCATTGTTATCGTTGGTTGCGTTTTTTTTTTTTTTTTTGTCATTTAACTGTTAATCCGGTTCTTGTGTAACATGTACATTATGTTTCATGTTATGGAGCAACCAGAAAACACACTACATCCTGATCTCTGTTAGATCAGACAGCATTATTGTGTCTATAATTCCAAAGGATAAATTATATTTAGCTTAAATTCCAGAAATCCTCAATACTATATTTTAAAGTGATAGATCGACACAAAACGAAAATGCTGCTATAAATGATTTAATCTCAATTTCATACCTGCACAATTTTTCTGCAGAACACAAAATATAATAAGAAAAAAAATAGTTTGGAACAGCATAAGGATGATTAAATCATGACAGAATTTTTGGGTGAAAGATCCATTAAGGGGTTAACAATAAACTTTTTTCTTAAATATTTTTGATTGCTCCAGCACTGTTCAACGCTGCAGACATTTGTAATCGGCCTACAGCTACACGTATAAATCTTCTGTTTTATATTTTAATTTTTTCTAAGTGTTTTGTGTTTTTGCCATATTAAACGATCATGCTTAACAAAATAGTTTGGCTGCATTCTTGACTCTTAACAAAAGACCTTTTAGGTTGTAAACAATATATCAATTAATATTGTGAACAGATTGTTGTTTTTTCTTAAGATTTATGCAATAAAAATCCTGCTGCTCATCTATAAGTGCTCCTCTATAATAGATCGACACAATAAACAAAGGAAACTCCGTTCTAAGCTGGCCCTTTAAATACCATGAAAGCAGTGAAGGTTGCTCTTCATGTAGAGGATCATTATCATGTGGATGAAGAATTATTGAATATTTGAACAAGGGATTTTATCACCCAGATGCACGAGGGTCCTACAGTGCACTTCATACTCTAACCTGAGTGCCCTGGTTTGACCTTTGACCTTTCACCCTGAGGAGAAGAGCTTCCTTCAATCATTCACAATCCTGTTTGTTGTAAATAAATCACATAATGCTAAACAGTGCGTAACATAAATCACTAGAAGACCACAGACAGTTGTCCTTACACAACATTAATAGAAAATCAGTTAATATGTTAAGATATTTAATGTAAAGTATTCCTCAAATTATCATTTTAATAGTATTTCTGCACCGTGACCACCACAGGGGCAGAAACATTTATCGTGTAGCCATGCATACTTATTAGACCATATCATTCTAGCATTTAGTGAGCACGAAGCCTCTGAAGGACTGGTCTATGCGTCCTTTTGTTTGAGAAGCATGTTTGGCCAGTAAATTGCCTACAGGAAATGCTTTTGTTTGACTATTTTGTTTAATCTATCATTGATTAAGAGATCAGAAGAAAATGTCCCATTTTGGTTCTTAAGTGCTTTAATCCAGAGGTTCAGGCCTGATCCTGCATGATCATCCTACGGAGTTCAGTGCCAAACCTGCACCTGTCTGTCATTTTCAAATAATCCTCCTTGGTTTGATGGTTCATGTGTGTTTAATCAGGGTTAGTGCTAACTTTCACCGATTTAATGGATTCACAACATTTATTCTGTTGTATTCCAGATCCATTGACCTGCATTATGTTTTAGCTTATTATAGCCTGTTAAATGATATATCATAATTCAAAACATTTACTGTTGAAAAACTAATGTCTGACCACAGACAAATCACTTGCTCAAAAATAAATAAAATAAAAGTATTAATTATTAATAAAGTAAACTAGCCTACACCATACAGATGGGCTGAAAACAGCTGAAAACTAACTGGATACAATCTATACTTACATTAAAGAAGCTATCAATCTGACTGAATAATAATATAAATTATTTATTTGAAAATATTCAAAATAATTTCTTTTAACCACACTTGACAAAGTATATATATTTCTCTCGTTATTCTTGACTCCTACAGAATATGAACATCATAAATTCATGTACTTCAAATAGTCTTTACTGGGCGTGGACTGAAGAGCAGGAAATCAGATGATCTTGAGAGGAAACCAAAGAGAAAGAAACACGTACAGACACGATCAGGTAATTTTTAATTGTTGTATCATTATAAACAATAATTATCATTATTTTTTATAGATATTTTACAGAACGAGTAAAGTTACCATACTAACATGGCTTATTATTACAATCAACATTTCTTATTTTCTTTCAAACGCACTGAGCTATTATTTTGGCAGAAAACCGTTAAACCATAGATGCAAACTACTCATGTTTTTGAGATTAAAATATAGGTCACCTATGAGATTTGCTTAGATCCAATGAGCAAGTGTTTTTATGAGGGGCTCTTATAAGGGTACTTGTGATCTTACAAGGGTAAATTAAGAACGGGCCGGTTGCAGACTGGTCATAACTTTATCAGTTATGAAAAGGTAGACTGGTCTTATTTGTACTGGAAAAGTAGGACTGATAACTTACTAGCAGTTGCCCAAGTGGTAGTATTTTCTTTACTCTTTAACAAACTATGTCTAAAAAGGGTAATATTTTAATTATTTAAGGTCTGATGTGGGAACAGAGAAGAGAGAGAGGGCAAACATTTTGCCGTCTAATTAGCCAATATTGTCTTAAATAAACTACATCTTTTATAACATGGGATTTTGACCAAATATATTCAATCTTGATTTTTGTAAAATGTTGCAACAAAATGTAAATTACAATTGTTTGTGTGTGAAAAATTACTACAGTAACTACAAATGAGCATGTAAAACAAATATCTAAAAAAAAAAAAAAAAAAAAATGTGGAGCATTCCCCCGATTCTCACCTTTTTCCCATTAAAACGCATCTCTTTGTTGACAGCAACAGATATAAATGATTCTCATGACGAATTTGGGAAGACAGTTGGTAAAAATTGTAAGCAAATGCAAATTATAAGCGACACAAACAGATCTTGCAGAGCATCACTTTACTGTCAGTTCAGCGGAAATCAGCAACTGCCAGCAGGAAGTGGCTGCACCTAAAGACCGGACGTCAGAGGAGGCTGCAGCTGTAGAACCACATGCACAGAACGACACAGAAACTGTCTTTTACATATGTAGATACACCAAAATGATCCTAAAAGGCCTTCTAAATGAATATCGGTCCATTGCATAACTTCATAGTAACCCATATCGAGTATCATGCTCTAATCACTCATTGTGTATGCCATTTTGAATAGTTTATAGGTTTATAGTCATGTTTAGTATGTGTGTGTTTGAATATTCTTGCTTAAAACATTTCTATCAATCAATTTTTTGTGAATTAGACCAATCATCGTCCAAATTATCCGCAAGAGCTAAAATATTGCGGTCATTATTGGCAATGTATCGCCTTGGTGATATTGGTGATAAGGGTGATATTGCGTAGATTGTCCATGAACTAAGGCTCTGTGTAGTAAATGCCGCTCCATCTGAAAGCATGTGATGGAGATTTACTACTAATCACAGAACCGACTTTACTGACAAGATGCGCATAATCATCGCATTTGATTATTTGCACAGTAAAATTTATTTGTTACTCATTCTCTCAAGAAGAGAAAACTGTCTCTCCATTCTCTCCCGTGCTCATTTGCAATCCTAAACCAGAGCAAATAACCATGCCTAATTTCAGCAAAAATGTGTGTATTAACTTGCTTACTTTGTATTTTTTAAGTCCTTACCCAGCAGGCTCATTTTCTCCAGAATAGTCCTAAAACAAGAGAAAATGGAAACACTTTACATTAGAAAATATGGCACTGCAGGACATGCATACAAAATACTGAAGAGCTCAAGTTTGGTTAAAACATTTATAGACAAATCTTGCAAGTCCAGTCAAGTCACCTTTATTTCTATAGTGCTTTTAACAGTACAGATTGTGTCAAAGCAACTTTCCAATATCAAAATAGTGTGTCAATAATGTAAAATGACAAGATTAAACACTCAATTTTGAGTTAAAGGCATTTCGTTATTGAATTCAGTGATGTCATCGTCCAGCTCAGTTCAGTTTAAATAATATCTGTTCACCCCCAAAAATGTATTATGTCATAATTTACTCAGACCTGAATGACTTACTTTCTTTTGTGGAACATAAAAGAAGGTATTTTGAAGAATGTTGGTAACAAAGTTGTTTTGGTTACCAATGACTTCCATTGCATGAACCAAAAATAATATTTTAAATTATATTCTATAGTTTACGTTAGGCCATTATAGCCTAAATGTTTATGTGTAATACATTTTAAGTTTAATAAAATAAAAATAAAAATCTAAAGCTACTATTTGTAATGTCTTCTTAATACTTTCTCATTTAACACAAAAATAGCATTAAATAATCTTTTGGGGGTATTTTCATAGCCAAATGTAATTAGCGATTAATTAGTTCAGGGCTGCCTAACCCTGTTCCTGGAGATCTGTCTTCCTGCAGAGTTCAGTTCAAACCCTGACCCTAATTAGTTGGTTCAGTTGTATTTGATCAGGGTTGGGCACCCCTGAATTATAATTAAATCAACACATCATGCAATTAATTAGAATTTTTTTTTTTATCAAATGGCAGCCCTAATTTATTCATACATTTAACAAATCATTAATTCATATATTATTTATACTCATTTTATACATTCTTTTTTACTTCACATTTATGTTGATGTAAAGTGATTTATCTTAATTGTTGTTTTTGTTGTAAGGGATCACGTTCAATCTTCCATTTAGATGAACACAAACACACCAAATTAACTGATATGACTGTTGAAATGGGAAACAATACATACAGCTACAATCACGCACCTGTAACATTATACTGCATTCACATGCTATAGCCGTCTTATTCATTTTCTTAAAGTTTAATATAAGAGAATTTGTCATTGTACTATTTTATCATATAGGCTATGTTTTTTATTGTTATTAATATTAAGCCACAAATGAATGTTAACTAATGTTAAAGATCAAAATAAGCGCTACAGATGCGAGATTAGTTTTAAAGTATATCACTATTTGGAATGTGTTTAACTTTTTGAATTTGGATACTAGTTTCTTTTCTTGTAGGTTGAAACTGATGGTACTGTGACAGTAAATTCATCAATGAGGGCTCCTGTCTGTCTGTCAGCAATAATTGGAGAATTGGACTATTTCTAGCAACATTGTTCAAATAAAGTGATTGCTCTATTCATAGATACACGGAACGACCAAAAACATGCCTGAATCACCACCCAACAAAAAATTAAAGCAGACAGACCTTCTGAGCTCCTTTAAACCGTCTCCTGTGAGTGACCGTTATCTTTCTGTTTAGCCACTGCATTAGATTTAGGCTTATTTTTAATGGTAATGTTGTCTCTTTCAGAAAAAGCAGACTGCCACAGATGGTGAACCTGGAGAGACGTCATCAGTTAGTGACAATGTTCAAGTACGGTCGTGATACTTGTTTAAGTGTTTTAGGCCTATGAAACAAGTTAGGTAGCTTGTCACATTTGGCTGGATACTACAGTGCTTGAGGGTTATCAATATTCCAATATAAAATCACCAATTACTTACTAAAAAATACAAATATAACGCGTCCAATATGCTATATCTGTTAATTCCTTAGCTTTTTATCACTAAAACAATTGTGATATTCCTATAGAAGATGGAATCATTATTCTTTTTAACTCAAAACATTTGAACAGGGGCACTGTGTTGTGGATATAAAGAAAAAAGCTACAGTTGGAATAAAAAAAAAAAAAAACACTTTTCTCAAAACACATTTGTTTCCCTCTCAGTGTGAATAGAACATTAGTCTGTGAATTTTTTCACTTTGCTACATCATGTTTGGTGTGATAACATATTGCTCTTACCTATCCTTTTCATAATTTAAATTATGATAGAAATCTCTAGACAGTGGTAAACCTGTATTAATTTCAATGTTGTTGACATTTTGCAGGAAACGATGACTCGTTCACTTAAGACAGAAGCAGAAGAGCGACCCTCAAATCTGCAGCAGGTAGATCACCTAAAGTGATACTAAACCCAAAATACTGAAAATCCTCTGATCATTAACTCACCCTCACGCCGTCCCAGATGTATATGGTTTTCTTTTGTCAGATGAACACGAATGGAGATTTTTAGAAAAATAATCCATCTCTGTGAGTCCATGTAATGGAAATGTACAGGACCCTCAAAGTTGATGCTAAAAATGTACAGAATGTAAACATGACAGGAATCCATTTGACCCCAGTGTCTTCTGAAGCAAAACTGTAGGTTTGTGTGAGAAATTCAAAACCTTTAACTATCAAGGGGGCGTTCAGACTACACTTTTCACTCCACTGACTTCCATTTCTTGTCTCTAATGTGGGAAACACAAGCTCAGACAAATGTCAATTCACAATTGGTAAAATCTGCCATACGAATTCATATCACGTGAAGTCACGTGACCAACAGAAGATGTCTTAGTGTGTCCTCTGAAAATTTTGAATTTCAATAATGCTTTTCTTTGAAATGTTATCTTGAGGGGTTTTCGTGTTACTAAACAATATTCATCTGTAAATTATGGACCATTTATTTATTTATAAAATATTTTTTAAATTATTTAAAAAAACACATTTTATACTATTTTTCAATTGATGCAGTATTTAAGTTTAAAATGGAGCAAAAGTACTTAAAATCCATTAAAGGGTTACTCCACCCCAAAATGAAAATTTTGTCAATCACTTACCCCCATGACGTTCCAAACCCGTAAAAACTTCATTCGTCTTCGGAAAACGATTTTAGATATTTTGGATGAAAACCGGGGGGCTTGTGACTGTCCCATTGACTGTCTTGGCCTAGAAAAGTCCATCTGCCATCAGTGGTTAAACAGTAATGTTATGAAGCTACGAGAATACTTTTTGTATGCAAAAATAAATTTATTCAACAATTTTCTGGTTCAGTGTAGAGCCTTTTTGGTGAATCTATGTCTATATATCTATGTCTATATATATATATATATATATGTATATATATGTGTGTGTATGTATGTATGTATGTATGTATGTATGTATGTATGTATATATATATAGACATAGATTCACCAAAAAGGTATGTATGTATGTATGTATAAAAACACACACATATACATACACTCACCTAAAGGATTATTAGGAACACCATACTAATACTGTGTTTGACCCCCTTTCGCCTTCAGAACTGCCTTAATTCTACGTGGCATTGATTCAACAAGGTGCTGAAAGCATTCTTTAGAAATGTTGGCCCATATTGATAGGATAGCATCTTGCAGTTGATGGAGATTTGTGGGATGCACATCCAGGACACGAAGCTCCTGTTCCACCACATCCCAAAGATGCTCTATTGGGTTGAGATCTGGTGACTGTGGGGGCCATTTTAGTAAAGTGAACTCATTGTCATGTTCAAGAAACCAATTTGAAATGATTCGAGCTTTGTGACATGGTGCATTATCCTGCTGGAAGTAGCCATCAGAGGATGGGTACATGGTGGTCATAAAGGGATGGACATGGTCAGAAACAATGCTCAGGTAGGCTGTGGCATTTAAACGATGCCCAATTGGCACTAAGGGGCCTAAAGTGTGCCAATAAAACATCCCCCACACCATTACACCACCACCACCAGCCTGCACAGTGGTAACAAGGCATGATGGATCCATGTTCTCATTCTGTTTACGCCAAATTCTGACTCTACCATCTGAATGTCTCAACAGAAATCGAGACTCATCAGACCAGGCAACATTTTTCCAGTCTTCAACCGTCCAATTTTGGTGAGCTCGTGCAAATTGTAGCCTCTTTTTCCTATTTGTAGTGGAGATGAGTGGTACCCGGTGGGGTCTTCTGCTGTTGTAGCCCATCCGCCTCAAGGTTGTGCGTGTTGTGGCTTCACAAATGCTTTGCTGCATACCTCGGTTGTAACGAGTGGTTATTTCAGTCAAAGTTGCTCTTCTATCAGCTTGAATCAGTCGGCCCATTCTCCTCTGACCTCTAGCATCAACAAGGCATTTTCGCTCACAGGACTGCCGCATACTGGATGTTTTTCCCTTTTCACACCATTCTTTGTAAACCCTAGAAATGGTTGTGCGTGAAAATCCCAGTAACTGAGCAGATTGTGAAATACTCAGACCGGCCCGTCTGGCACCAACAACCATGCCACACTCAAAATTGCTTAAATCACCTTTCTTTCCCATTCTGACATTCAGTTTGGAGTTCAGGAGATTGTCTTGACCAGGACCACACCCCTAAATGCATTGAAGCAATTGCCATGTGATTGGTTGATTAGATAACTGCATTAATGAGAAATTGAACAGGTGTTCCTAATAATCCTTTAGGTGAGTGTGTGTATATATATATATATATATATGGACCCAGACACGGTTAAATTTGGACCGACGCCAAAACCAACATGCTATTTTAATCATAATCCAAATGAGTTTTCAGTGCAGTGCGCAATTGTGATTCCGCGCTATATATCTTTGAGGCTTCTACTTGGTTTGGCTGCTTCATCTATGTCCGATCACAGCAGCTGTAACAGCATCGCTATAGCAAAGTCATTCACTCACTCACTCGAGGCAGGCAGATTTATCCACCGGTCAAGTGCTCTGGGCCTGGCAGGTGAACAGGCAGTCTCATCGTTTGCGAGCAGTGCGGAGCAGTGCAAATATTTTTATTTATTTTTGCTGACTAAAAGTGAAAATGGCGTGCTCAAAGCTGCCCGATGATTAGAAAAGTTGATTTTGAAAACCGCGAGTTTAAAAGTGAGTGGACAGAAAAATATGCGTTCATGCTCCCCGTGGGAAGCACAAAATCAATGCGTTTAATCTGTAGCGACACGGTAGCAATCATCAAAAGTGGTAATGTGAAACGCCATTATGAAACCAAGCATGCACATTTTGAACAAAATTACCCTCAGAACACAGAGTTAAGGACCACAAAAATAAGCCAGCTGAAATCATCCTATGAAGCTACAAGCAGTGTAATAGTTAGATCAGCCACACAACAGGAGCGGGCAACGGAAGCCTCACTAAGAGTAGCATGGGTTCTGGGAAAACACAAGAAACCCTTCTCTGATGCTGAAATAGTCAAGGGTCAAATAATTACAAATTATTCAAAAAAATAGATTTAAGGCTTCAAAGTAATTAACAGTTGTTTTTTGCTTTATTTCTTGTTTCTTTTAACGTATACAGGTAGTGACTTATTTCTATTTTAAAATGAATTAAAAAAAAATGTTCAATGCCCATTTACATTTGTGTAAATGTAAAAAAAATAAAACATCCTTTTCTTTGAGTTGCAAGTTCTAAGATAATTATTGTTACATTCTTATTCTTTTATATTTATACCTTCCAGTTTAATACTGAAATCTAAATTAGTTTTTTCATCTATATAATTAAAGTATTTTTTTATTCAAATAATGATGTTTATTTTTCCAAATAAAATTTTATATACATTTATTTATTTTATTAATGATACTTTTTGGAATATCTATAGCCACTGCGGTGCAAACTAGTCTGGATAAACCTTCAGATTTTGATGATAAAACTCTCCCGTTTAAAGAAAGGTCTCTCATCAGCCAAATGTTATTTCTTTTGAATTTTATTAATTATTGGGGTATAATTAAGATTTATTCTTTCTTTTTGATCTTTGCATATTGTAATTCCTAAATAAGTAATATAATCTTTTATTGGAATGCCACAAAATTCAGACAAGTTACTAGGTCTTTCTTTTAAAGCAAACAATTCACATTTTTTAAATATTTATAGCTAACCCTGATACTAAATATAATTCATGAAGACATTCAAGAGCCACTTTTAATTATTTTATGTCTTTTAAAAAAAAACTGTTATTGTTCTCATCCTCTTTGCTTAGCCTCTTCGTTAGATTTAGACTTATTTCCAATGGTAATGTTGTTGTCTCTTTCAGAAAAAGCAGACTGCCACAGACAGTCAATCTGGGGAGTCATCAAAAGAAAGTCACAATGTTCAGGTAAGCTTGTGATTGTCAGCAACGGTGGCTGTACTGAAGCACATGATGACAAGAAATATCACAGAACAGTCTTTAATCATTAATCTAACTCAGAAACTCGGGAGAATCACATGGAGTAATATATAGAGCAAAACTAAAGACGAAATTGGAAAACTAATCAGTAACCATGGAAACTAATGATAAGTAGGAACACATGCAATACGGAAACAGGGAAAAATCAAAGTGCAAAGAAACTAAACTGACCGAAATGGTGACAGTGAAATTTGTTTTAGGCCTATGAAACAAAAAGCTTTAGGTAACTTGTCACGATCTATAGCATACCACAGTACCTGAGGTTTATTAATATTCCAATGTAAAAATCATCAGTTACTTACTAAAAATGTAATCAGTAGCTTAATACAAATGCCACCAAATTATTTTTTATCTGAAATTGTCAAAGCCATGAAAGACAACTTTAATATCTTCTGTACAACAGCAGAATAGCTGGAATTGAAAAACAATAAGTTTCAACTGTAATAAAACATCACTGGTCAATCACAGCAAATATTTTTGACTGTTAATAATTTCCTTATCTCCTCCACAGTTTGTGATTTTTGCTTTGCTGCATCATGCTGGGTGTAAATTATGATATAAAGCTGTAAGCCTGTTTTAACATCACTGTTTGACATTTTTAAGAAAAAAATGGATCATTCGTTTAAGAAAGAAGGTGAAGAGGGATCTTCAAAACCTCTGCAGCAGGTAGATCACTGAACATATATTCAAAATTAATAACCATTGATTACAAACATTTCTTCAGTGGACTTAACATGAATGTTTGTGTACATAACGGATGTTTTTTTTTTCTAATTTAACAGGAAGCAGAAGTGAAAAAACACAAATTACAGTTTCGTTTAAACTCCAAGACATTTTCGGTGTCATGTAATACATCGATGACTGTCCTTAAGGCTCTTATTGCAAGCCAAAGTTTCAGGAAGGAAAAAAATAAAAACAAGCAAAAAGAAATACTCATCCTAAGGTCTAAAAGCTTTCCTAAAGCAGCTGTGAAGACTGATTTTCCCTGCTGTCTCATTGAAACTGATGAGATCTTAGAGATAGACTTCATCCAAAAGGATGGAAATGGTTCTACAAATCAAACAACTGCAGATCCAGATTTCAGTAAGCCTGAAACATTAGTCACCTTCTGGGTTAAAAAAGACGGAGGACTGAAAGCCAAATGCTTACTGAAGAGCAAAGCCCTGAGGAGCAGAGTACATCATGTCTGTGTGTATGCATTCAAAGGAGAGAAAATCAAAACTGCTCTTAAACGAGATGGACGATTCAGAGATGTCATTTTCCAGAAACACTGTGCGCTTTCTGAGTTTAGTCACGATATAAAGCATGAACTGTCAAATTCTGTAGATGATCTTAACGGAAAGGATTTCCAGATAGTTGTTGTCAGTGATAAGAATCAGCAAGACAGTCAAGATGATTTGACTCTTGTCAAGACTGAACCTAATGCAGCTTCAGATGCTGATGTGGCAGAAACTGTAGGCTCAAGTCAGAATCCCATCGACACTAGGCAAGAAAAAAAACAAGATGGCGAAACAAAGTCCTCAAATCCTTCAACTAAAGGGTATGCTGCTAAACTCATGGTAAATTCTGAAGATATTCTAGGAATTCTGCGTGATCAGTTTCCAGATTTACTGAACACATTAAAGCAGAGAAAGAAACTAAAGAACAAGTCTGAGGTCCAAAAGTTCTTCAGAGCAGAATATGGTAAGAGTGTTGAGAATTTCTTGAAGGTGAAGAAAGTAAAGCAGCTCATGAGACTCTCTGACTCTGTGTGTCAGATTCGACAGGGGGGGTCTGCTTTAGGAACTGGTTTCTTGCTCTTCGACAGATACATCCTCACTAATGCTCATGTTATTGGAAAATCTGCTGATGTTACAAAAGTTAACGCTGCACAGTTCACAGCTGTATTTGGTTATGAAGACCTGGATTCAGATATCAAGCACATACCAGTTAAACAACTCACAGCTTACTTCTCTGGAAAGAATGATAAAGGAAGGTATCTTGACTATGCTCTTCTTGAGCTTGATGACGTTGAAAACATTGCAGAGTATCCCAAATTGCTTGATTGTCACCGTCCAAACGATTCTATTAACGGAGGTCAGATCTGTATTGTGGGACATCCGGGTGAAGGGGTTAAGAAAATGGACCCCTGCTTCATCATTGAGAGGGAGAATCGACAAGAGGCTGCAAATCAATATTTAATTAATGTTATAAATGAGGTGTGCTTCAAACAGATATGGGACTTTTCAGCATATGAAAACAATATCACTTATAACTCTTGTTTCTTTCACGGATCTTCTGGCTCTCTCCAGTTTTTGATGTAGACTGCAATCTGATTGGCATCCACACTGGTGGCTATAAGTACAAAACAGGAGATAAAACTTGGAGTGTTATGGAATATGGCTTTTCCATGCAGCCCATCCTAGAAAGCATTAGAGCACAGGCTAGGATAAAAGGTTTGACGCATATCGTCAGTGTCATAGATGCCCACAGCAATGTGTCTCTGACTGCAGCGCAACAGTATCAGAGCAACATTGAGATGGAAAGTGCTGAAGAGTCCGACGAGAACTGAATGAATCTGTCCACCAGAGGTTGCGTTAGACTTTAATATTGTCCGTCATTTTGACGTCATAATCTATTATTACCCGTCATTTAAATTTTTATATTTTAATTATAATAACCCATTTTTATTTTTGTTCACGTTTTCATTTTTATTAATGAGCCTAAAGGACGAGCATATTTATTTATGAAAAGAATAAATGAACCAAGACTGCGCCACTTTTCATGTTCAACACTAAAAACAACAAAATATACTAGTGCTGGGTAAAAGAAAGAAAGAAAATCCTTTCTCTGTTTTAATAGATTCTTATTTTTATGATCCAATATCGTTTCTTAACTCCCAATCGATGCTGTTTTCATTTGATGAATGCACAGGCAATAGGCTAAGCTTTGTGCGTTGTTACTTTTGATATGAAATACAGCCTCAGATTTCAAATTCTGTCCATTTTATTAGGACATTCAAGCAACAAATACGGTTCTGGCGCCCTTTAATGTGGGGTGATAGATCGCTGTAGACACCTCAGATCAAGCGGATCTCTTTACTAATACTCGCCTGTGCGTAATAATCAAAGACACAGCAAAATACTTGTTTTTGTTCTGGAGACGATCGCGTGCTCTGCTGCCTCACTGGAGCACACTCGCCGCCAACTAGACAGGCCTAGGAATTACAGTTATAAATTACAATAGATCACCCTCACTGTAATCTGCCAAAGTGACGGACGGCCTTCAGATTTTTCCGTCACTGCTAAAGAAATTCCGTCTGCCTTTTTTTTTGTGACTGCAAAAAAAAACATTTTGAGACCTAAAAATCAGACTGCGATTTGTCAATGTCATTATGGGTTTTCACTTCGCACTTAATTTTTAGAGATGATTGAGTGTTTAAAAGTTATGTTCTGTTTCTTTTATTTTTGATTGATGTAAAGTCATGTATGACCTGCGGGAGATTTTAGGTCTGATTCATGCCAAGGGAGCAGAAGAGTGAACATTATTCATTTGACAGACCAAAGAGACAGTTATAGATCATTCTTTATTTGTTTTTTCTTTACATTTTCATTCATACTTCATAGATATTCACATACATACTCATTTAACTCATTCACGCATATTGTTTGTTATTTTTACTTTTTATGCTGATGTTACTTTGATCTTAATATTTTGCTTTTGCTTTAAGGGATCGTGTTCAAGCTTCCACATCAAATCATCTTTGAATCACACAAAATTAACACCAAATGAACCGATTTGATAGAATCACTGTAATATGAGACAAGAATACACAAATGTGTATCTTCACCAAAATAAATACATTTAGAATGACATCTTTGAGGTTCCAGCAAATCACTGTTCTTCATGCGTTCATGATAAATTTAGATATTTCTATGCCAAATACAGCTTTAATGTTTGTCCCACTTACATTTATTATTCCATTAGTGTGAACCTTGTATAATGCATGTAATGTTGTTGGTGTGTGCTGATTTGATTATTTATCATGTTGAGAAGCTTCTAAGATCTTCAGTTTGTTGGGTCTGGAAACTTTTGTGAATGTCCTGTACAGAAGAAATGTATTCATAATTAAAGGTGCCATAGAATGCATTGATAGAATATTTAGGGCCCAAGCCAGTAAGGCGCAGGGCCCTATTGTTCTTCTAAGGATTATTATTTTTTTTTTTTTTTTTTTTTTTTTTTTATTTCAATCTATTGTTCTTCTAAGGATTATTATTTTTTTTTTTTTTTTTTTTTTTTTTTTTTTTTTTTTTTTATTTCAATCATCCGGGCACTTTTGGGGGCCTTAACGTGCCCGAAAACTCTCGAAAATTGGCACGCACATTGGAACCTGCGGCCATTAGGACGCCGCTGAGGCTGGGACCCGGGCGTGGCACAGGGGCTCTACGGCGCCCCCTGGAAAATTGTCAGAAAACTTGATGTATAGCTCACACATACTTGCACGTATTCATATGAAACTCGGTACACATATAGAACTCATTGAGCTGAACAACTTTCACGCAGCATGTCTTAGGCTCCGCCCAACAGGAAGTCGGCTATTCAGGGCTGTTTAAAAAGCGCATGCTCTGGAATTTGATATACTCCTCTGAGGATTTCCATACGATTGCCACCAAACTCGGTGAACATGATCTCAGGACATTGGGGACGCTAAATTGCGAAGATATTTTTGATATGTCGAACGGTTTGCCCGTGGCGAGGCGATGAAGTTATGGCGAAAAATGAGACCCAGGAAATGCCTAATAACGTCCACATACATTGTATGATGTAGATCAAACTTCAGTGATTTGTTCTTTGTATGATGCCGATCGGATAGATGTGACTATTATGACTGAAAGTTATAGCGCCACCAACTGGCTGCAGGAAGTGTGTCGTTTTCAAAATGCTTTGAATTCAGCATCTTATTTTTACTCGATTTGCTTCAAACTTCACCAGAATAATGTCAAAACACGGCCGATGTCAAACTGTGAAGGGAAGATTGATATCTAAAATTATGTTGCCATGGCAATGTGTCAAAGTTGAAAATTCGTTTCTGGTGATTTTGAGGCAGATAACATGTTTAGAATGTCATGAAACTCAACACACATATGAGTATTAATGATAGTTAGACACTGGAAAAAGCTCATATACGGGCGTGGAAGAGGCACTCTATAGCGCCACCTTTTGTCAAAAATGAGGGGGTTAGTTTTAGCTACAGACCCCAAACTCGGTACATAAATTGTTCTAATTAATCCGGACAACTTTCTAATTTACAGTCATTAGCTACGACCAACAGGAAGTCGGCTATATTTATTTTAATGTGGGTTTTTTTTAAAAACGGGCTGTAAACAAATTAATACTCCTCCAAGCAGAAACACGGAAATCACACCAAACATTTTTTATCATGATGCCAAAATACTGAAGATGCTAAATTGCGGACGGATTTAGGATATCTTGAACGATGATTTAATGGCAATTTATTAAAGTTACAGTAAAAAAGATCATTTCTTTTTTTTTTTAATCTTTTAAGAGCAGCTTCCAAACACTTCATAAAAAATTACATACACAGAACAATACAGTCTGAGGATATGTGATTAATTTTATGAATTTACAATACACTATGCAGAGGAGAAAATTTGAAAACTATCAGAGAGTTAGACTTAGACTGCTTCTGAGTGAGAGATCCCTGTCAGCCTGCAGCTGAGTGAGGGGTGGGGTGGGGTGTGAGTGACTGTGTGAGTGACTGTGTGGATTGAGCCAGTGGGTGAGAGAGAGAAAGAGAGAGAGAGGGTCTGTTTTTTTAAATCTTTAAAAAATGCTTATAAATCATTAAAGATTTTGATAACACTTTATAATAAGGTCTCAATTCTTAACATTAGGAAATGCATTAATTAACGTGAACTAACAATGAAAAATATATTTTTACAGCATGTTAATTCTTCCATGATAGTATGAACTAACAAAGAACAATTTTTTTAAAGCATTTATTAATCTTTTTAATGTTAGAAAATTAGTCATGTTCAAAAGATAAACTTTAAAATGTAATAATATATAAACACATTTTGGAATTAATATTGATCAACATTAAATGGTATATAATTATTAATGATTATATATATATATATATATATATATATATATATATATATATATATATATATATATATATATATATATATATATATATATATATATATATATATATATATATAATGATAGCTACAGACACCAAACTCGGTACATAAATTGTTCTTATTAATCCGGACAACTTTCTAATTTACAGTCATTAGCTACGACCAACAGGAAATCGGCTATTTTTTTTTTTTATGTGTTTTTTTTTTTTTTAAACGGGCTGTAAACAAATTCATACTCCTTCAAGCAGAAACCAAAAATTCACACCAAACATTTTTTCACATGCTTCCAAGATACTGAAGATGCTACATTGCGGACTGATTTAGGATATCTTGAACGGTGATTTAATGGCAATTTATTAAAGTTACAGTAAAAAAGAACACTTTTTTTTTTTATCTTTAAAGAGCAGCTTCCAAACACTTCATAAAAAATTACATACACAGAACAAGACAGTCTGAGATATGTGATTAATTTCATGAATTTACAATACACTATGGAGAGCAGAAAATTAAAACTATCAGAGTTCTCCTGTCTCTGTGCTTCTAATGTGTGCGGTGGGTGACTGGGTGGGTGACTGACTGTGTGAGTTCAGTGAGTGTGGAGGGGGAGAGAGAGAGAGAGAGAGAGAGAGAGAGGGTCTGTTTAAACTTCTCAATAAAATCCTTAAAAAATGCTTATAAAGCATTAAAGGTTTTGATAACACTTTATAATTAAGTCTCTTTTGTTAACAGTAGGGAATGCATTAATTAACATGAACTAACAATGAAAAATATATTTTTTACAGCATGTTAATTCTTCATTGATAGTATGAACTTACAATGAACTTACAATGAACAAAATATTTTTAATATTAGAAAAATAGTCATGTTCAAAAGATAAAACTTTAAAATGTAATAATATATTAACACATTTTGGAATTGATTTTGATAAACATTAAATGGTATATATTTATTAATGATGTAAATTAACAACAGTTAAATAATGTTGTTTTTAACATTGGTTAATTCACAAATAACATTAAATATTAACAATATATGTTTTACTTTATTCATTTGTGTTAGAATAAATTATTCATGTTAGTTAATGGAAAAATAAATCATTAAAAAATGCTTATAAATCATTAAAACCTTTGGTAACTATAATAATTTCTCATTTGTTAGCATTAGTAAATGCATTAACTAACATCAACTACCAATGAAAAATATATTTTCACAGAATTTAAAGTTTTATATGTTGTTCTGTGTGTGTGTGTGTTTCACAGAGTTGATGGTTTGGAATAACCCTTTAATTGCCGTATCCCTTAAAACCAAACTGCCAGAGGGTTACTGTGATGCTTGTGCTCGCTGGGCACCGTTTTATCGATGCCACCGGGATGGCGTATGCTGACGGCTTGGGCCCGTCATCGCTGCTCGCAGCTATATTTTAAATTGTTCTCTGAATATCTACATAGAAGCTATGTGGCTTAGGTAATGGCAAATATTCTCCAGAAATGGTTTTACATGTCCATTTACAAGCCTAGGATTTCTCCCCAGTCTGTTTTTACCTTATTTGGAAGGGTCATGAATAATAATGTTGAGCTCTGCTCTGATTGGCTGTTTCACAGTGTGGCTCATTTCAGTAGCTCACACAGCAGGAAGGAAACACAGGAAAAATATATATTTCAACACTTTCTATATATAGAGCGGCAGTACTTACCACACATTTTACAAGATCAGATGCTTTATCAGTAGTGCTCAGGATCTGTAATCATTCGCCATCATCCTCAGTCATCTCTCCTTACTCTGTTTAAGTGGTTTGTGAAATCTTATGTACTGTAATGTAACAGGCTACCGCTAGCTAGAAGCTAACCATGTCCCTTTAATGGCTCGCGTTATTTTATTAGAACGCGTTATTTGCTTTTCGTGCCTTACTGCCTTTCTGAATACTGACACCAACCCGTCCCTGCACTTCACATCCCCTGCACAGCCTGGAACATAACATTTATTTCCAAGAGCTGCCATTTTTGCTGTTGTTCTCGCTTGTTTCTTGACAATACCTGCAGAACTTCTGATAGTTCGGCTGGCATAGAACATGGGCGGGTAGACATAATGCAAATGTTGGGGGCGTAAATATTAGTGATCCCGACTGTAACGTCACAGTTGGTGTCATGTTCTGATTCGCCAATTTTTCAGTGGTCTTTTACATTCACGAGATTTACATAAGGAGGAGGAAACAATGGTGTTTGAGGCTCATGGTATGTTTTTTTCCATGTACAGAACTGTTATTATTCAACTATGCTAAGGTAAACAGAGTTTTCCATTCTATGGCACTTTTAATAAAAACACAACCTTAATATGTATTTCACACATGCAATTACAATAAAGACTCTTAAAAAGGCTTGACAAGTGCATTTTTCTTGTGTTGATGTATTTCAAATGTGGAACATAAAATGTTTCAAATGGATGTGTATTATTGCAAGCAGAATTGATGTATTTAGTGACTGGAATCTTCTGTGTTGAGATCATTCAATCACTAAAATAATATATTTTTTTATATATTTATTCAAACTTTTTTTTTGGTCAAAATGCTCTCACCACTGAGCTCTGTTGTAGTATGTGTGTGAGATCACATATTTATTTGTTACACTCACAGGAAGCTGGTACTGTGAGGATCCTTCCATCAGGTCCTGCAGAAAGGGATGCTGGGACAGCGTGGAGAAAGGAATCTTCTCCTCACCCTTAAAGCCCAACTCCTTAAACACCTTCAGCAGCTCCTGAACACACATCATCACATGAAACACAGTTCCATACAGACCCTTTACACCATCTACAGAAACACGTCACTCTGTTCCAAAAACTAAGTGAAATACTTTCCAGTGAACATCTACTGGACAAAAAGATTTCACAAATAGACCTACATTTACAAGACAGTTATGAGTGACTAACACAGACACATGCACATATTGATCAAGTATTTTTGCCACCTTGCCAGATTAAATAGAAATGCTTCCTATTTTTTTACATTTTTCATTAAAATGATTCAAATGAAGTTGGGATGCTGGGATCTTTTAGTTTTGGAGCAGAGCTGTTATATTTTACCTCTCTGAGCTCATCTCTGCTCCTGTGGTTTGGCTGGAAGCGGTTCAGATGTGAGGAGACATGATCATCTCCATGACTCAGAACTCTGAGCACATCATCCACAGACACGCCCACTTCATCAGACTCCACCCCCCTCTCCTCCTCTTCATCAGCGTCACACTCCTCAACTCCAGCGCCCACCATATACGGTACAGACTACAGCATGAAAACACATTTCAAATATTTTACAATTTCAGTAATAAATTATTTTTGTGCAGTACAGTAATAAGAAGTCAATGCTTGGTTGAATACAAAATGATGTCAATGCAAATCTTCTGAAAACTGGTACATACTGTGTGTATCTCTGTGAGGGGGCTGGTGTGTTTATAGTGCAGTGTGTGTCCGATCACGAGGCTGAGTGCTCTGGTGAAGCCCTGAGCCGGTTCAGGATGGCAGCAGAAATACAGCAGCATAGACAGATAGTCCAGCATCAGCAGAGATGAGTGTGTGCTCGCAAACAAACTGAAGAAAAACTACACATAGAAACAAGGAAAAAATTACACATATGTTCATACACAGATTGTCTATTCAGAACATCTTTTGGGAAACATCACAGTTGCAGTCAAGGTTAAGGGAATAGTTCACTCGAACATGAAAATCTGCTGAGAATTGACTCAATTTACTCAACCATTCAAGATGTAGATGAGTTTGTTTCCTCACAGAAACAGATTTGGAGAAATGTATCATTATAAAGTCGTTATTTTTTTTATTTTGTTTGCGTACAAAAAAGTATTCTCGTAGCTTCATAACATTACGGTTGAACCACTGATGGCAGATGGCCTACTCTGACGATGTCTTTCATATTTTTCTGGGCCCTGAGTGTTAATTGTTTGGCAGTCAATGGGACAGTCACAAACCTTCATCCAAAATATCTTAAATTGTGTTCCGAAGACAAACAAAGCTTTTATGGGTTTGGAACGACATGGGGGTGATTAATAACAAAATTTTCATTTTGGGATGGAGTACCCCTTTAAAAACACCTATAAGGCTTGAAGTTAAAAATGCCTTGATGGATTTGTTTCTTACAAACATGCAGCTTTTCTCTTTGCAAACACTGAGTGAGAGACTGGATTGTGGATTACTTATGGATTATTGTGATGTTTTAGACTGTTTAGACTGTCATTCTGCAGAGGATCCATTGGTGAGCAAGTGATGTAATGCTAAATTTCTCCAAATCTGTTCTGTTGGAAACAAACTCATCTAATGTACATCTTGGATGGCCTGAGGGGGAGCACATTTTCATTTTTTGGTGAACTACTCATTCAGTTATGTTTTATTGCATATTAAAGGGTCAAATCATAAGGAATTAAGTTATTCTTTATCTTTTCTGCTATAAAAGCTTAATGCAATACTATGAAAAGACTCTGTAACTTCACAATACATCTTTGAAAAGATGCTGTTACAGAAGGATGGGAGAGGTAGACAAAAAAAAAAAAAACAGACAGGTAAAAATTTAAATAGTACAAAAACAACAACAACAAAAAATATGACCCCGTTTGAAGTTAAAAAAGAATCTTTTAACCGGCTGCATTACCTTCTTAAGATTGGCTAGTCTGTCATAGGGCAGAGATTCAGTTGGGTCACCAGGAACAGGAAGATCTCTTTCACTGGGAAACCACAATTCAACCTGATCAAAAAACAAAACATTATTTTTAACTTATAGGCACGTATAAACGAGGCCCGATTTTACAAATGAGGCTTGCTTTCATTAATTTTAACTGTAGAAACAGCATGCAGTTGAAATAAAATTAACTATAGAACCATATTTTAATTATTAAAATGCTGTAAAAGTGATTATACTACAAAAATCCGTTGTTTATAGGTCTGTGTGTAGTTTAATGTTTCAGTGATGCTCTATGAGTGTAATAGACCTGTGCATATTGTTCTTGTGTGATGAGTCCAGTTCCTGCAGTGTCGACAGCTCTGTAGCACTGGAGGGTTTTTAACAGCTGAGTCTGAGAGGGAAACGGCCACGGCAGAGCTGCACTGAGCAGGAACTGACGCCAGTCCAACATCTCAGAATCCAGAGCTAATACACACACCAGCTCATCGACCTACACAACCAATAGCACATGTGTTATCATGCGAGTACAAGCAGGCTTGTCTGTAAAGGGAGAGTCACATTAGTGCATTTTTGGCTAAATCTTGTGGGCAAAAAGGCCCATTGTCAATAGTGTAATGATTAATGAAGCTCACACAGAAGTCACTTTCATATCAAGCAGTTTTCTGTTAGTCAGTGCAGGGAATTTGAGTGATAAACTTAAAAATGTTGTGAAATCTGTTTGGGGAAGTCTTCCACCTTTTTATATACCCAAGCCAAAGCAATGAAGACACTTTTAAAATCAATAAAAAATGGAATGGAAATTAAGTATAAATAATTGCTTCCAAAGATACACAACAAACCATGGAGGAGTTTTATCATTTAGTTGAGTGAAGATGTACCTGTGAGAGGGTGATATGCATCCAGGGGTCAGGTAGGACATCACTACCCACGTGAGGAGAGGTTAACTCATGCAGAACGTCAGTCAGCTCATTACTGCACATCAGACCTGAACACATCACACAATACACAAACAACAAAATACAGTAACTAGCTTCTACTGAAACATGTTGCATTGTTCACTTCTGCTGGGTTTTGCACCCAAGACTTGTTTACCCAAAATTACAGTTTTGGAAAAACATGAGAGTGAATAAATAATGACTGCATTTATTTAATTTTTTATTTAAAAAAATTTAATTAGTTGTTAGTTTGAGTAATGCTGTTTCTGACCGGTAGGTGCAGTCTTGTGCAGCTGAGCGCAGAGGATGTGCAGCTGTTGGACAGTCAGAGTGCTGTTTTTGGGCTGCCCCACCAGGGATCGGCGCGGAGCGGGTGATGGACTCGCCACGACAAGTGTGTCTCCATCCACACAGAAATCAGCGCTCTGCAGCACCAGCTCATGATGGATCTGAACTCCATTCTCAATGTGCTGCCGCACCAACTCTGTCAGTTGGTCGATACTGGTAAACATACACAAACATATCATGCACATATAAAGTTATGAACATGTGAGAAGGTTATTGTCCTAAAACATGTTAAGAATATGTCCCAGTCATATTGTCATGCAGAGTGAAATTATATATACATAAGTGTGTGTCTGTATCTAACTTTTCATATTTTTACATTTTATAAAAGTATTAATTTTTTTTAAATATATTTACAATATTCAAAATAAGATGACTAGGAATTTATATTGAAAAATAAAAAATTAAATTTATACATACAAGTGTTTATTCTACTGTAAAAATGCAGTTTAACGTTTAATAAACAGAGGAAAATATATCTAAAAGTTAATATAAAAATATAAAAAATAAATAATATAAAAAAAATATTTTAAGTATATTCCAAATACCAAAAATATGTTGACTAATAATTCATTGCAAAACAAGAATTTATACATCATGGCTTTTGTTTAACTAATTAATTTAATAATAATTTGAAGAGTTAACTCATTTTGCAAATGTGATTTGGAGTGAAATTCTAAGATTCCCCATTTAGAAGTACATTATTTAAATTGGTGTCTGCAGGACAAGTGCAACCAAGAGAGCCAATACAGTGTTCTCATCCTCTCTGGGTCTCTGGTCACCCATCCATCTATCTTCCTCTCACCTGTTCATCTCAGACAGGAAGCGAGTTCCTAGCCACTCCTCCATGTTCCCGTAGGCCTGCTCTGCTTTCTGCTGCAAACTGCTCACTGTTCTCAGCGCATGAGCCTTTATCAGCTCCAGACGCAGCTTCACTGCATGTTCTGCACACAAACGTAAATCATTCTTACTGTTTATACATCACATGAACACACAACATCCTGAAGCTGAGGCTAGCTCATGGCATACCTTCACGTTTCAGTGCAGCTGTGAATTCCTGTTTGATTCTCTTCCTCTCTGCTTTCCTCTTGATCTCCTCGGGGTTCCTCTCCACCACGGGCTGAGGACTGGGCTCTTCTGGAGGGGTTGGAGCAAGGGTTGAGTTGGAACCTAAAACAACACACACTCATTAGTGTCAACATAACACAGCTGAAACTCATATTATAAATGACGGAGCGGTGGCTTTTCTTCACCTTTCTTTTTCCCAGCTTTCTTATTATCCGTAGCAGAGTTTGAAGCCTGCACTCTCTGTGCCTCCATCTGCTTCTGTTCTTCATCACCCTCCTCTTCTTCTCGCTGCTGTGTCTCTGCCAACACCTGACACACAGTTGTGTGCAAACACACATGAAGACAGAGGCACAGTCAGGGGTAAGTATGTATATTGAAATTTTACAAACAGCTCACTCGATCAGAATTTTGAGTAGGCACTATCCTTTTTTTGGGGGAAAAAAAAATCACATTTAGAAATGTCTAAATGTGCATGTATACTGTATATGAAAGAATCAACATTATTGTGAAACATACCCTACTGTTCAAAAGTCTGGAATAATTAATTTTTTTTTTAATAAATTACATGTTTTTGAAAGATTCTCTCATGCTTATGAGGGCTGCACTTATTTGATCAAAAAACAGTAAAACAGAAACATTTTGAATTATTATTAAAATTTAACATAACCATTTTCACTGTGAATATATTTAAAAATTTAATCAATTCTTTTGATGCAAAGCTGACTTTTCAGCATCATTACTCCAGTCTTCAGCGTCACATCCTTCAGAAATTATTCTAATATGCTGATTTGCATTTCTTTTTTAATCAATGCTGACAAGAGTTTTGCTGCTTAATTGTTTTTTTTGTGGTAATTGTGATGCAGTTTTTCATGATTGTTTTACGAATAGAAAGTTCAAAAGAACTGCATTTATTTTAAATGGAAATCTTCTGTAACATTATAAACTGTCACTTTTGGTCATTTTTAATGTGTATTTAACTTAAATAAATAAAAGTACTATTGTTTTGCTCACATAGCTACCGCAATCACTGTTTCCTGCTAAAGTAAAGAAGGGAGCTGAGGTTTAGCAATGCCAGTGTTCTCAAATTATTATCTACTGGCAAAACAGGGCCCCATATTTTTAAGCTTACCAGCAAAACCATTATGAGACACTGATATAAACACACACCATGCTCCTGATGGCGCTGAGTGCTGTCTGGAAGAACTCCTGCAGTAGTTTCTCATCAGGATAGTGCAGAACCTGTCTGAGCAGCTCAGAAATGGGAGATCTGCAGGAAACCAATGGAAACCTGACAGCACAAACACATCCAGTTATTCAACAAACATGCTTAGCCTATATCATTTTCATACACACCCAAAAGACAAAAATGGAAAGCACACATACAATTTAGTTTTCTTCTGGTCCTCCATTTCAGAGTCTTTTTCCTCAGCACTCTTTGTGAGTCTCTCTGACGGCGCATGAGCAGGGCTAAAATATGAATTTATTATATTTTACCACATTAAAGAGTCTATCTAAACAACTTTAAAGTAAAAAAAACAATGTCTATGTTCAGAACTGAATGCTAATGCACTGTTTACTGCACAGTGTAAACTGCAAATTGCTAACTATTTATGTAAACTAGCATGTAAAACAGCAGACGTTATTGCTAAGATTGCATAATGCTTAAAAGGCAATTAATATCATATTATTTATTATTATTTAACTGCACTGACACAATCAGACAAGAACAAGATTTAACAGAATTGGTGAAAATTTGCATGCATACTGTAAAAATTGTATAATTTTATTCTAAACACGGTCATGCAAATCACATTATGAGACAGATTAATAATTACAGTAGCTCAGCAAAAGATCTATAGGCCTGTATTGTCTGTGGCATGATGATAAAACACAATAGAGTATGTAAGGTTTCTTCTTACATGTTTGGTTCCTCTAGCTCGACAGGGTCATCTACAGTGATGTCGATTAATGGGACACGAGTGAAGCCACGTGTAGATTCAGAAAACGCAGTTTTACACATCGCTGTGTAATAATCTCTCAAAAGACACAATGAGTCTTGGAAGCGGCCCACTTCTATCTGCACACACACATGAACAGAACCATGAGATCTGAAACTCATCTAAGACGGTTCTGTGATGTTTTCGAGAGAAAGTGTGTGTGTGTGTGTGTGTGTGTTACCTGCATTAATGCAGAATAATGGTTGATCAGTACAGCTGTGTGATCGTCTAACCAGCTATCATCAACGACACCTGCTCTCTCCTGCTCCGCTTCTTCCTTGCGCTTATCACAGATGTCCCAAAGACGCTCACGCAAGTCCTGCACAAAAACACAACACACGCTGATCACAATATGAAAATAAGCATAAATGTATGAGTTAAATGACATAAATTTTGTGCAAACTGTTCATTTGCAGCTAATTTGTGATAAACCAGCAACAAACAAATATTAATGGAAAACTTTTGCACCAAAACTTTGGCAACTGTGTAGGAGATTGTCTCACATCTAGTCTTTGATGGAGTTCTCCTTTGGTCTCCTCGTCCTCTCTGATGTTGTCAGGAACGCCGTTATAATCACGCTGCCACGCGCTTACAAACTCCTGCTTCAGATCCGGCTTCTGTAGGTACTGCCTGAAGTTCTCCCTGAAACATACAAACACACACATTATACAATTACACGCACAACACAGGCCTCACGTCACACACACAAGCACTGTTCTCTTACCGGATGTTGTAGAGGTGGTGAATGATGAGCTCACGTTCACTGCGGAGGTTCTGCATCACTGTTTTGATGTTAATCACGGATGAATTACAGACGTTCTCCCAGTAAGGCATAAGATACTCTGGGATCTCCTGCAAAAGTGACCAACATAACAGAAAAACAAAACTGACGTGACATAAATGGGTCATGTACATATTTATCATATTAAAATGTTTTTTTGTCAACAAACCATTTTGAGCCCTCTATACACTAATAAGATGTTCTATATTCAGTTTCTACTTTAAATAAATGATGTTCTTTTGAACTTCCTAATTATCCAAGAATCATGACAAAACTGATTGAACATCGATGATAAAAAATGTTTCTTGAGCAGCAAATCAGCATATTAGAATGATTTCTGAAAGATCAAGTGACACTGAAGACTGCAGTAATGATGCTGAAAATTCAACTTTGATCGCAGGAATAAATTACATTTTAAGGTATATTCAAATAGAAAATGAATTTCACAATATTACTGTTTTTATTACTGTATTGGTGAGTAAAAGACATTTTTCAAAAGCATTAAAAAGATTTTACCAGCCCAAAACATTTGAAGAGGGTGCATCTGTTAGATATCAGAAAATCTGTCATTATTTTCATCTTAATTACAACAAATTCTCTAAATGGCGAGGAAGTTTTGAGTTCTGAAAGTTACAGTGCTGGTTTTAGCTCTGAATGAGCCTTTACAGTTTTCATAGCACAACAATCTCTTTCAGGATATTGTTTTATTCATATCATCCCTATAATGGAGTCATTGACATATAAATATGATGTCATCTGACCTGCAAGCTAAGTTAGCAGACTAAATGGAAATCCCATGCGCTGTAAGCATGTTTATGCTCATACCAGCCTGATCACACCTCAGTCTGAGTAACATTAAACAAGCTAGATGAGTATAATGGCTCTCCATCTGATATTCCAAATCAAACAGACTTTTTGAATGTAATTTTTTCATGTTTAATCAGAATCTGCCAGTCTTCTGAGAGACCGTGTGTTGTGTGTGTGTATGTGCCTTGGGTAAAGGTTCCTCCACGTAACGCCGTCCAACAGATTTTGGGGTAGCTGCTTTAGACTTAGCAGAAAAGGCCCTTTCTGGACGGGTGTGTTCAGCTGAGGAGGATGTAGACATTTTCCTGGAGTGACCCAGAGCTGCTGCTATGGGGAGGACAGAGAGCATATTTCACTTGGCATGAATTTACAAAAGGAGATATAAATGCTTGAAAGGCAGCAAAGTAATAATGGGAGATTTTCAAACTGTCAGGTCTACAAAACAGTTGAATGAGTCTGTAGCAAGCTAAATTACTTGCAGAAAATTGTGGAGAAGAAATAAATATCAGCAACTGCACCAACTTGCATATTTTTGCTCAGTTTGAATAAAAATTAAGCGTTTTTCCTCAACAAAACCACGTATGCAAGCTTATCTTAATTTTTTGTTTTTATATTTTGTTTAAAGATTCAATAAATTTTCATTTAAAAAAAAAAAAAACATTTTCATATGTCAGGGTTAAGTAATAGGGTTATGTGAATCTACCTTTTTCAACTGAGTCCATGCTGTCCATCAGAACTATCTTCATATTACTGAAGAGATCGTCCTCGTCTACATCTGCCATGACTTTCACAAGAATATTCTGCTGGTCACCAAACCATTTCTCCAGTTTTGGCCATGTGTCATGAAAACCACTAATTCTGTTAAAAAACGATAACAAACCCAAACTTCTAATTTTGTGCTTCACAAAAATGTCTAAGAAAATCTGAACACCACAACATATTTCTTCGCCATTATGTGAAATTATTGGGTGGAAAGCATTTAATTCAAAGAAAAAAGTAGGATGGAACTTGATTTCATTCATTGGGACTTGACTGGATCATGTAATGTTACAGTATTTTCCAGTACAAAATGACATCACTCAAAACGGAAAGTCATTTCCTTCAATAACATGATGAATCATGGAAGATCACTCAAGAAACATCCACTCCAGAAACACCCATAGTAGTAAATAAAGTCAGTGTGTTGTTCTGTTCAGTGTGACGGTAATGTTGGACAATTTATGAAAAAAAAAAACTTTATTAAAAAATAAATTAAATAGTCCATTTTTTATTTATGGGGTTTTTAAAGGGCTCAGTATTTGTAATTTTTTTGCTTTTTAAATATTAAAAAAGACAGTCTTTAAATGGTTTAGTTTATTAAAAATAATAAATATCTGTAGAATGTCTCATATGGACTCAACTCGTCTCATATGAGATTAATACTTCTTGTACTCCAAAAGCAGGTTTTTGATGTCACTTTGATTATCTTTGTCCATTAGCATTCCACTGTATGTTTTCACGCACCTGTGCTGTATATGTTTCCTCCCCAGGCTTTTTTCCTCGGACAAGGATGCTGAATCTTGTGTGTCCACATCTGTCATACTCGTCTTTTCATCTGGAGCATCACTGCCATCTCTCTCCTGCTCTATGCTCTCCCTGTCTACTAATGGGTAAAGATCACAGTTTTATTATTATTTCATACCAAAAACAACAAAGCCTGTCATGCTGGTAAGAGCAACTAATGATAAAGTACTGCGAGATTAACACCTAGCAGTACAACGCTAACTCACCAGCCTGATGAGTGGCTCGCTCCAGAACCTGCTCATCTGAGACGTCTAACAGCACCACTAGGTCCAGTGCAGGGGATGGATTAGGCAGAACTTTAGGAGCGTTTTTGTCTGCGGCTGAGTTGCTATGTGTTTTTGTCTCAGCCTGATCAGGTTCAGTCCCGTTCAGAGCTTTCTCCAGCATCTGAGCCTGACTGATGTCCACCGGGAACCCGTCAAGAATCCAGCCACTGTCAGCAGGGATGTTCCTGAAGAGCATGATGGAAGGAAATCAGACTGATTTTTAAGAAAATGTATTTAGTGCAAAAAATCAAATCATAGTTTTTCATGTTCACCAGCTTTAATGTAGTTAACTAAAACCAAAAAATAAACATTACCTGAAATAAAATAAAATCTAAATATTTCACCTAGTTTCCAAGGCAAGATTTACTATTTAACTGTAGTCTAAAAGAACTAAAACAGCTAAAACGAATAAATAAAAATGACTAAAAACTATAGAGACTATAAAACTAGTAAAACATACAAAAACATACAACAAAATTACAAATGCTTTAAAATGAATAAAAATAATATCTAATTCAAAAACTACAATAACTACAATAGTAAACTGAAGTAAGAAAATTTGTATCTGCTTAAAATAAAACAAGTATGGTGCGGAGACAAAGCTCTTTACCTGATAGCATCCACTATGATGTCAACCAGGAGTTGATCAGGAACAGCTTTGCCTGTCCTAAGAGCCTGCTCTACTGCTGCTCCATGCTGTGCTCGCAACGACCACTGCAGAACAGATCACAGTACATCATGGACCATATCAAAGAGCTCACTGCTGCTAAATACAGAGAGGAAAACTGAGTTCACATGGAGAGCGGCTTTGCGATTGCCTTTACATTTTCTATGTCCTCTTTTTCGAAAAGTCCAGATGTCTTATGCGGCTGAGGTCCTGATGCAAGACACACAGAAGAGTCAATGACTATTAGAACTTGAGTGAGCATTTTCATAGTAAATAATATGTCTTTCTATAAATGAAAACCATATAGGATTTTTTTTTATTAAAGAATGCACTAATATGCAGTTAAATTAATAGAAATTTACATAATAAATTCAGAAATAAATGTAAGAATAAGTGTAATCAATTAGCACAGAAATCAATAAAAGCAAATAAAAAAATGTAAATACCCCAATGAGTCTTTTAGTTTGCTAAATGATTAAATGTATCTGGAAATACTTGGTCCTCCTTGGGGTGCATAACATCAAATTAATAAATATATGAATCTAAACATATGTAGAAATAAACAAATACACTACCTTTCAAATGTTTGCAATTTGTAAAACTTTGTAATACTTTTGAAAGTCTCTTTTGCTCACCAGGGTTGCATTTATTTGATCAGAAATGCCGTAAAAACAGTAATATTATGAAACATTATTACAATTTAAAATAACTGTTTTCTATTTGAATATATTTGAAAATGTAATTTAATCCTGTGATTAAAGCTGGATTTTCAGCATCATTACTCCAGTCTTTAGTCACATGATCCTTTAGTGTCATTCTAATATGCTGATTTGCTGCTCAAGAAACATTTCTGATTATCATCAATGCTGAAAATATTTTTTTTTGGAAACCATGATACTTTTTTCAGGATTCTTTCATGAAAATTCAAAAGAACAGCATTTATTGGAAATATAAATCTTTTGTAACAATATAAGCCCTTATTGTCATTTTTGATCAATTGAATGCATCCTTACTGGAAAAAAACTTTTGAATGGTATTGTAAATAAATAAATAAATATTCCCACAAACCTGATTCTAGAGCAGAGGATTTCTCATCCTCTTCTTCTCTCTGAGGCTGCTCTGTTGGAGAACCATTCCTCTCCAAGTTCTTCTGAGCATGGCAAATACAAGGTCAGCTCCAGCAGGAAAATTAAACAGCATAAATAATGAAGTAAATTAAGTGGTTGGACAGAAAACAGTACAGTCACACACAACACAAACAAAAATATTGCCAGACCTGCTGGATGCTACTACAAAAACAATTTCAGATTCAATTTTTCCTGACCTGTGACTCTTTTTGGCTTTCACTCGCAGCCTGTTTTTCATGCTGATAGGCTGATAGAGCATCCTGGATCAAAGAGTTGGCCGAGAGCACATAGAGGCCAAGAGCTGATTCCCAGAGAGGAACAAACAGCAAGTGAGGAAAGTTAGACAATATTCTGACATAATGAAGCATATTCATTCACTATGATGAAGCATCAACTCCTACCGTTGCTGATTTTGGCGAGGCAGGTGGTTTTTCCCGAGTAGGATTTTCCCAGCGTGCACGCTCTGATGGTGAAACGAGGAAACAGAGGAGGAGGAGTGCTGACGCTGGGTGGGACTATCATGCTCTGTAGACGGCTCAACACATGATCCAGAATATCATTTACTGGAGGGGCTTGACTCTCGCCCTCTTCATGCCAAACCCACTCGCCCTTCATGGCCTGAAGCGAACAGACAGAAAGACACATGTACATTATACTTGCACAGACATGTAAACGAATCCATTCCTAACTGTTTCATAAGCAAGGTTCAAGCGGTTTTCACTTATGAATTATGATATACAAAAAGTTCTAATATATTAGAGCAGGGTTTCCCAAATAGGGCTTTGCAAGGGTTTATGAGTTCATGAAAAGCTAATAATTAATGATATATACATTATAAAGCTAATAATTAATGATATATACATTATAAAGCTAATAATTAATGATATATAAATTATAAATAAAATACAAGCGATCAAATCAAAGGCTTTGGTTTAATTAAATAACTCTTTACAGCATGAATGGTCATAAAATGACGTGCTTCAATGTGAAATGTGTTTATTTGACTCGATTCAGAGGCAAAGGCAACATCACAAATACTAAAGCTACAGTAACTCAGCATGTCCTTACCACATACTCGCTGTAGTCTTGATTGTTGAGTATTTGGAGCTTCTCCAGCTCAATGATCTGTTCTGGTGTGGGGTCAGCAGGGGTGGGATCCACACTGGCCACTTCATACAGCGGCTTACCACTGAAAAACAGCTCCATCCACTCCTGCATCAGCTTCACTGGTATCAGACTGAGAAAGAGTGAAGATGAAAGATGCTCATTTGTTTTGTTTTTTTACCTACCATATCTCCAAATCAGCATACTGGAATGATTTCTGAATGATCATTTGACACTAAAGACTAAAGTTATGATGCTGAAAATTCAGCTTTGCATCACAGGAATAAATTACATTTTAAAATATACTCAAATAGAAAATAGTTTTACAATTTACAATTTGAAATTGTAATGTTATTTCAAAATATTACTGTTTTTACTGTACTAGTTTTTAAATAAACTTTTACTGACTCAACATTTGAACAGTCGTGTCCATATAAAACATGCAGCAAAATATAATTTTTAGTTTTATTACAATGCACTATAAAAGGTAGTTTACATAACACATTTAACGTTTTATTTAAAAAATCCACTCTGCCTTTTATTTGCTGTTTAGTAGAGTGATCAGGGAAATAAATACTTGGCTGTGAGGAGTCGATATTCTCCAGCTTTGGTTGCCAGATCGACAATCTGTTCCAGAATTCCTCTGCAGATGTCAAAGTGTTTGCGATAGCGAGCTTGAGCGCGTTCGTTAACTAGCTGTTTGTGTAGGTCATGCTCCATCCTGATCTCTTCACTGCGCTCGAGATGTTCCTGTTGGGCAAGAACCTGAACAATGGCGATGAATGGACATAATCAGGACCACTGAAAAACTTTTTCTGATACTCTATGGGTTGTTTTGTTTGTGTGTGTGTTTATGATCTCTCACAGCTTCTCTGTCCAAGGCCTCTTGGAAGTCTCGAAGGCGTCTTTCCTGGTACTGTCTCTCCTGGAAGATCCGGTTCTGTCGCAGTACCTCTTTCTGCTGTTTTATTTGCATCAGCTGCACAGCGATCCTCTTCTCCTGCTGCGTCTGATGCATCAATCGACTGACCATCTGTTCCTCTCGTAATACCTCCTGCAGATACAATATCAATGCAAAAATCAAGACAAACACTACAAGTCAAAAGTTTGACACTGTTTTTGACATTCATACATTAAGCATTTCTGAGGAGTCTAAACATAGAAAGTTTGCATGTGTTTTTACCATCATATTTGATACATCAGGCTTTTATGGCTCATACAGTATGAAAAAATTATGAGAATATGGAGGTCAAAACCCATTATACAATGCAATTTAATGATGATTGAGGGATGAACAAAAATTTTCCATAAAAGCCTGATAATCATATTTGACACTCAAATTAACATGATTTTTAAAAAAAAAAAGTAAAAAAGGATAATCAAGTAAGTTGCTTTAGTGCAGCAAGTGCTCGTTCTGAAATATTACTAACAATATAAAAGTGATTCTTATGTTTACTTTATAAAAATCTGCAAATTTTTTCAAAAGACACGTGTACCATGATCTGAAGTGGGGTAATTCTTTTATTATCTGTGTCCTGTCCTGTTGCTGTCTTTCTGTGGAGCTTCTGCCACTATAACAAATTCCTCGTAAACATACCTGGCCAATAAAGCTCATTCTGATCCTGATTATAGTAAAAAGGCTTCTACTTGCTAAAAATGTATTAACTATCAGTCAGACGACATGTAGTAGGTTGCGTACAACAGGTTTTTTTTAGCAAAGTTTTGATCATATTTATAAATTAGAGCCCTTAGCTTGTGTATCAAATATAATACAGTAGGTTTTCTAAGGCTCAAATAAGCCAAGCCTGTGGTCACCTGCTGAGCTTCATGGGCTTGTAGTTGTTCCATCAGCGCACGGCGTCTCCGCATCTCTCTTTGTTCCCGGGCAGCAGAGTCTTCCTCCAGACGCTGACGGATGTTCTCGATGTACTCCATGTTCCACTGTTCTTTGTCAACTGTAGTCATTGGCTGGGTCACACGACCACTGTAAATTGAGGTACAGTTCAAGGTCTCAAATAATCAAGAAAGTTTTTGACAGTTTTGTGTGAATCTAGACTTTAGTAGACTTTTAGAACGGTGAGCAGTATGTCGGCCCGCTTTTGTGCATTTATTGTTTGTACGGCTAGATTTTTTGCAAACACACCTGTAAAGAAAGGCTCCACCTCCAGCAGGAGAAATCTTCTTCTGGTTCTTCTCAAACTGAGCGATCTCACGATGAACATACTGGAAATCACACTGCATCTTAAAGAGTGCTCACTAAACACAATCAAATCCTGCCAAAACAGCTTTTGACAATTCATATTGTTTTTCTGTATATGGTTTTTAATTCCAATCCATCCAGATTTAACATGTAATTGTTCATCCCATAATCAAAAACAAAACAAGAAATTACCTTATGGTCATTTTTATTACTGTAATGCAAAACAGATAACATTTTAATGTATTTATACAACACAAGCTGTGTCTCATTTAGAAGGCTGTGCCCTCTGGAGGTCGAACCCTCTGTAGGATGCGTATACGAAGTGTCCTCAACCTAGAATTAAACAAGACAGCCTTCGTAGGATGGGCGTAAAAGGAAACAGGAAGTGTCACGTTGCTATGCCAACACATTTAGAGCATCATTGCGCTCTCACACTACTTAAATGAAGGAAAATTATTTACTTGTTTTATTTTGTTCAATGTTTGAGGAGCTGCAGCATACGTACAACAGACATCTGTTAGAGGAAAAACTAAACGAGGAGGATATTAAGAACAAAGTTTATCCGTTTTTACTGAAGGAAATTTAAGTTGTAAACACCACATCTGCGCTTGTGTGTACATCAGACGGCGCTGACATTTTTCAAATTAACGATGGTTGTTTATGGCGACGCAAAGAATTGTGGGTTATCGAAGGATACACCTGATGCATCCTCCGAATTCCTGTGAAAGGAAGTGTCCTACTTGCTTTTCTGAAATGAGACAGCCTCGATAACGTATGCACCCTTCGAATGAGACCTCCGGAGGACGCATCCTTCTAATGAGACACAGCTAAAGTAACTGTTTTTTTGGTATTAATTCTATACTATTATAGTATTTATTAATGTTCAGAATTGTGTTTGTTATACTGTATTTACATTTTAATTTTAACATTTATATTTAGCTTTAATTTTCCTTTTATATACTTTTATAGTATTTATTAATATTTAAAATAGTTACATTTTTAAGTTTTAGTAAAGTGTTAGTCTGCTTTTATCATTGCTATTATTTTTTAAATAAAGTGAATTAAAAAAGGCCTCTTGGAAAATGATTTTTTTTAGTTTTAGTAATTCTTCAACTTTTGAAATGTAGTTTTGGCAAATAATTGAAATAAGTTTCAGTTTTTTTAAATCTAATATTTATATTTTATTTCCGATTGATTTCAATGACCGAAAACTATTTTTGAATAGTAATAGTTTTAGTTAACAATAATAACATTGCTGTACTGTACTATGCAACATAGAGGGTAAATGTGCATAATTATGAAAATAATGTCAAAAGTGTTGTTCACCTCAACCTCTTGCTTTTTGCGAAAGTGAAGCTGTTTCTCAGTAGCTCTTGACGTGCGAGCATGTGGAGGTTTTGGGATCTGCACAATAGCCGACTGAATCTGAATCATGATCTCTTGCTGTTTTCTGCGTGCCTGTCGGTGCTGACGAATAACAAATCATACTATCAATCTCAGCCAACACTATCACCAGTCAATGCACAGTAAAGCACATAGGGCATAAGAGAAGTTTTAATACCCCCAAAAACAGTTTGATGCTACTTAATAAATAAGGTTCAAGATAGTTATTGATAGCTATGAAAATGTATCTATGGTCAGCTGTAGAAAGTCACACCTTCTCAATGTCCCTCAGCCTCCTCTCCTCCTGCCGTTTGAGCCGGTCCTCCTCCTTCAGGAGTTCAGCCATGACTGAGCGGTTGTACATGTCCTGCCCTCTTTTATGGAAGCGTTTTGCGATCTTCTGCATCTTCAGATCTGTCTCACGCTTTACCACTGTCTTCAAGCGCTGTGAGACAAACAGCCTGAAATGAAACTCCTTTCTGTGGTCCCAACATGCACTGTTCGTAAAGCTAATCAAATCATGAACTAACTAATCTACCAATAACAACAACGTGGCAAAGGCAGCTTACCATATTTGAACTATTTTGTCAATATAAAAATGTAAACATATTATGAAGAGGTTAGCTAGATAAAGTTAGGAGTTTACACTACAATACCACCAGGGCACTATACCAGCCCAGAAGGAGGATTATTTGACCTCGCAGAACTGTATTACCTTGGTATAGATGCTGTTCTCTATGTGGTGCAGTCGGGCTGTGGCCGCAGGCTGCATGACCTCTAAGGCTGTGGCAGTGAGGCCTGTTTTCTTCTTCCTCTGCAGCAGTATATAGAGCTGGTAGAGCAGATGTGTGGCCGCCCCCTGCCTGCCCTGCATCACCGCTTTGGCCATGGCCAGGTCAAAGGGCACGTCCAGCAGCTGCAGGGTGGGCTCAATGCGGGTGAAGTTATTCAGCTTCGCATTCGCCGTGCTGTGGAATAACAATTTATTAGATTACAACGTCTTTATCTGACTATAACATTAAAATAAAACTTCATGGAATTAATAAAGTGCCTGTATGTCTGTCTGAATCTCACAAAAACATGCCACACTTCACCAAAACAACAAAATATATATTTTTTTAAATCTATCTATCTATATGCATGTCCATCCATCCTTACCATACCTGTGTTTGGAGAACAGGTGAAAGTCGTCCTGCAGCTCATATCTGTGCAGGATCTCTCCTATCAGATAACCGCTGGCAAAATCCCTGCTGAACGAATAGGGCTCTAAAATAAAACATATAACATTCACAAAACGAATAAAACTCCCGCAATTATTACCTGTAGTTTAGCTGATAAATCAGGTATAAATGTACATATTTTAATGTATAACGCGCGTTAATCCGTTTGCTAAAAGCTATTTCGTGACGTACACAACAAACACTCACCAATGACTTTTGACAGCCGGAGCTCTATATTCAGCCACTCACAGATAATGTCTGACATTCTGAAGGTTTAATTTGCTTAAGTAAAATCAATAATGTCCATATAAATGTAAGGATAATCTAGGCAGCTGTCGAGCTCATATTGTTTTGGGGAGTGTCTCGTTTTGGCTTGGTGTTGTCATAGCAACCAAACTACCAGGCGCTGCGCTGAGCGCTAAGGTCCAACCAATATTTCCTGAATGGAATTGGAGGAAGACTGGATGTACCTTATGAGCTAGATTTCCCACACCTTTGCTAAAGATATTCGTTGTCCCTATGTTCAGTTTGTCGTTATATGATAAAATACGGTAAACTAAAATAATAAACGTGTGCATGTTACCCCATTTCATTTTTTTATATAAATTATAAACAGACAAATTTTAAATAAGGATTTTTAAAATGAAATCAATATTAATAAAATCACCACGCAATAAAAATAAGCTAATTGCGGCTTTATGTTTTGCAATATATAAATATTTTTTATAAATAAAATGGAAAACTCTACAATTTATTCTTAAAATGATTAAATCCAAATCGATCCAAATTATAGAAATCTTACACCCAATACTTATTAATGAATATGAATTCCATTTTAATAAACCTTATATTGATTATTGCTGGTGGTTTCAAAACGCATCAATTTAACTTTCATTAAAACATCAAAATTTCACCATCTCCTTAGTAAATATTAAACTGCATGTGTTTTAAAGGAGAAAGCCCTTCACACGAAACACCCCAAAACACACATTTTTAAAAGCAAAAACACAAATTTGAGAATCATATAAGGAACATGTTGCTGAAGCATTAGCATAGAGCCCCAGTATAACAAGAGAAAAGTGAAAGTTGTGGTGGTTTATAGAAGTGAAAATAAGGACAACTGACCTACATAGATGTCCCTTTACCAGCACTGCTGCCATCCTGTCTGGAGAAAACAAAAGCTTTCTCTGAACATAACGATCAGGGCCATTTCAGACTGGAACAAAGGTAAAGTGGAGTTGAGAGGTTCAGGGAAACATTACCAGGGGAATTACTGACAAAGCAAATATTCCTGCACTATTATCAAGTACAGATTTCTCAATGCAGTTACGAAAGCAATAATAAGCAATGCAATATCCAAAGGCAAAACAATCAGAAAAACACACTGGATTTATTTTTCAGGATTTATTGTCTCTAATAATACAGACTGGTTGATATTCTGTTAGTGTATTAGCAATAGAAGCTCAGATGCTTGCATACATCTTGATTTTTTCTATACGTGTTTACACACACTCATATAGTGCATTTATTTCATATTCCTCATTCAAAGCTCATCTCTTCCTCTCTCTGAACGCTGAATATGGAATCTGTCATGCATACAAAGGCAATAATATTAACTGGGGTGCAATAATACCATCTGATGATCTCCATGCTTAAGAGAAAAGCTTATTTACATCAGTGTTAACATTTACATTAAAGCCTCATACATGTAGTGTGACATCATACTGATTGCTCATCTTAATTGGATACAGAAGTTGCTCAAATCTGATTTAGAAAAATTAAATGCCCTGCTCAGACATTATAAGTAATAATAATAGTACGTATACACACACACACACATATCAAAATACAAAATCAGAAGAATATATATTAATAACAAAAAATTATATAAGAGATTTGACCCACTTTTTTTTCCTGTAATGATAACATTGGCTCATTTTCCATTTATACTCCTCTCTCGTCTATAAAATCCAAATCTAAGGCTTTCAAAGCATATTCTTCAACAGTTAAAAAACAAAAACATTGCATACACATTGACATTAGTGTATTTTACATTCATACAAGCGAATAAAAAAATAACATTATAGGCTTCTTTAAAAGAAACTACATTAGCAACTAAATATTTCAACAAAATAAAATCTTTCACAGTAGTGTTTAAAGCTTAAGCAATAGTGTCTCATATTTCTTCACAATCTCATTCATCTAATGCCCTTTCAATCACACACCACATTAGGGGTTTAATGACTGCTATCTGATGCTCTTCAAAGTCAACATGAAATCGCATCATGACCCATTTTACTTCCACACTATGTTTCAGAGTGAAATGAGATATTGAACAAATAAATTGTATGGCGGGGCTTGATTTCATCCATCACACATAGATTGGATGGTGCACAGTGGGAGTTTCATAGCTAGCAATCTAGCTGTTTACTTTATTAAAATTGGAATAAAACATCACAGCACCAACAACGTGTATTAAGAAAATAAACAGGGTCGCTTTTGATTTCATGTCAACTTTCATCATTCCTTCTCACTGTAGTGACAAGCGTCATGTCGTCCTGATGAGACATATCTGTTGTTCTGACTACTGCACTACGTTTTGGAGGACTAGAGATATGCACAGTGCTCAGAAAAAAAGACCTTCACAGTAACATAGCTCTCATATACAGTGCTCTCCATAAGTATTGGAACAGTAAAGACAAAATTGCTCTGTTGGCTGTGGAGTCAAGACATTTGCAAATATGATTAAAAGATGAATATGAGACAAAACTACAGAATGTCACATTTTATTATTGGGTGATTCAACACATAGATGTTGTACCAGCTAAGAAGTTCAGCAATTTTAGAGTTTCATCCCTCTATCTGATGTGACTGTCCCAATACTTATGCTCACATCAATGAGTAGGATGAACTCTAAAAGTGCTGTTCTTTTTATTTGGTAAAACATGTATGTGTTGAAATGTTGTCTTTACTGTTCCAATATTTATGGAGGGCACTGTATCTGTATGCTAGATTGAAGTCCAATCTAAAGGAATAGAAGTTTCTTCTGATGTCAGTAAGGCCAGTTAAAGTAATTTACCCAGTGGTCCATGTGGGCCTATAATCCAAGGAAACTGATCTGAAAGAAGGTGCTGTTCTTTGGGGGGAAAAAAACTAAAACTAAGCTCCCGAGGCACTGTGGTCATTTTAAAACTATTATCTCTGGACACAAGACATATCATGATCCTGGACAGATGCATCTACGATTAGATACATAGTTGAGTTTACTGGGAGTATTATGTCGTGAAATACAAAGATGCATTCATAAAACTAAAAAGTGTTTCACATGTTGTACAGATAATGCCAAATTCATTAAATGTCACTGACCTTTGGAAAGCAAAAAAAAAAAAGATAAAAAAAAAAAAAAAAAAAAAAAAAAAAAAGTCTTATATCCTACAACCTGGATTATTAGACCAAGAGCAGAGATTTTTTGGACAAATGTTGTAGAAAATAAGGCTGCACGATTAATCGTGTGAAAAAAACAAAATTGAAAAACAGAAGCTTTAATGGTTTTCCACCAAAAGAAAAGCTTGATGGTTTAACGTAAAAAAAACATTTAGACAAACATTAGTACTGTAACAATTGTAATATATGATATTATTTTTCTTAATTTCTTTTACAGTGAAATATTACAATAGTAATATTTGTTATTTTCTTTAGTAGTAGCAGTAGTAATAATAATACTTATAATTAAAATTAAACACAAATATTATTACTCATACTGCTATATTATTAAAGTTTTTTGGCCAAACTGTGCAGCCAAACAAACAAGCACAGCAAACCTGGAGATTTAAAAAAAAATCAGAGTTTGATTTTATTCCCAAAATCGTGCAGCCCTAGCAGAAAAGGTCATTTTCTACAAGTTATGCTGACTGATCGTCAACCACAACTCAAAAATACACACAACTAGCTAGCTGCATCACATGATTAACAGTAACAGTGTGTTTACACGCATCTTACACAGATTAAGTTGATAATGTAAGATCATGAAAACACTTCAACAGCTGATTTCCTTAATCAGGGAAACGGTTTAAGAAAAATCAGATGAATATTTCTCCCATTTTCCTTTTGTTCTGTCAGCTTATTCAACGTGCGACTCGAGAAGTTGTTGCTTGAAGCTACATATATGTTTTTTTAAATCATCTGAAAGCGGCGCAGCTTTGTGAACAAGCCTTAAACGCACTGGTTTTGATCTTTTGAAATGCAAATGCAAATGTTTTACTGGCAGAGAAACGTATGCAAACCTGCATCAATCAACTTAGCCTGCTTTTTGAACCTCCTACATTTGACCGCTACAAAACGGTTTAAAAATAAGTGTAAAATTAGGACTGAAAAAAAGCAGTGAAATGTTGTATAGAATACTGTAAGAATGAAAATTTACTGCGATCACTCCAATAACACTGCAAGAAAGAGGCACGAACACTATCGTATGAATAGAAGCGACGTTCCTAAGGTAAAACGTCATACTGTTCCAAGCGAGCGAGAGAAGATACGACCACCTTTAGCTCTTCAGTAGTACTTCACCTGTCTGGTCAGTATCACAAGTCCTTGAGAAACAGTAGTGATGTTGATTACGTAAATGTGAGCGATTTCCAGTAAGGGCATAAACCCTAAAACGAACCGAAAACGTCCTCCTAAAGGTGAACGGCACAAATGAACGTGAAAAATAAAAGCTAGTGCGTTCTCAAGATTTTCCAGAGAGAAAATTGTGGAACCAGGTGTTTGAAGGCTGTGGTTTCTCTTCAGAGGATTCTGGGATGAGGAACTGGGATGATGTGACCGACGTAGGGCTGCCAAGCGAACCGCTAAAATTTTCCGCCTCTGGAGAATCCATCTGCCAGGAACACTGGGATTTGTAGCCTGTATTCAATGCATCATCTTGGAAGTCATCCTCGAATTCGATTTGGGGCTCGGCCGGTCCCGCGACGGACTGCATTTGAGGCCTGTAACCTCCGCCACCACACGCCCCCTGCGAGGAGGTGGGGCTCTGGATGCCTGCGTAGGTGATTTCAGTCTGTGTGGAGCCCACCGAGGCGGTCGAGGAACCGGAGGAGTCTGAGACGTGGTTACTGTGTGAGCCATCACTGACCACCTGGTTGTAGTATCTCAGCAGGGCCGGTTCATCCGAGTCAGTGTCGACCTCAACGTTGTCGTTCTCAGACTCCTCCTCTTCCTCTGGGACCGGGAACAGACCTTCCTTAGTGAAATCCCACCTCGGACTCTGCTCAATGTGGACCAGACTGTGAGGAGAGGGCTTCACATCCAGAGTTCCCTAAACACAACAACAGCAAAGCAATTTGAGGAATCATTTATGTTCGTAGCACTAAGCTGTTAGCAATAGTAATATTGATTCTTGTCTTAGCAAACACTACTCAAGAAAGGTTTTACCTGTGGGGAGGACCAGTCTCCAGGTACTTTAGGTCCAGGGATTTCAGGATAGAAAGCTTTCTTTACCCTGGAATTAGATAAATGAAACAAAACCATCAAGGCAAGGCATCAATAACCGATTGGCATCAGTGTTGTGAATTGTTAACTAAAACTGAAAAACAAAATGTTTTAAAATTAATTTTAATTGAAATGAACATTAAATTAAATATTAAAAGCTTAATTTCAGTTTCACTTTTTATTTCAACCTCATTTTCTTTCAGTTTAAATTGAAGTACTAAAATTAATAAAACTAAAACTGAAATAAAAATGAATAAAAACTACGACTAAAGCTAATAAAAACATTCAAATTAGTCAAATTAAAATGGAAAGTAATTATTCAAAATATGAATAAACGCTATATTAGTATATTAATGATACTAAAAATAACACTGTGCGTCAGTAAGACTGAAAGAATACAGTCTGTTGTGAAACAAGTACTGTAGAGAAAAAAAACATTTCATTTCAGTTAGCTGCCAAGGCAACATTTCTCATTTTAAAAAGCAGAAATTTTTTAATTACTAAAAAGAAAACTGAAATAAAAATTGATAAAAACTAAATAGACAAATACAAAAAAAACTCAAACACTTTAAAATGAAATTGAAAATGCAAAATATAAAAAATAAAAACAAACTTTAATAAACCTAAAATATCACTGATGTGAGAACAATTATAGCACACATACTATCAAGCCATTTTGGTCAAAATAACTTGATTTAGTGGATTTTTAAAAATGATTTAACGATGGAAATGCTATTAAAGCACAACAGTCTCTCTTGTAGCAGCAAACGATAAAATCTTACTTATTTTCAGTTAGTTGCCAAGGCAACATTCCTAATTATAAAAAAGCTGAAGTACTAAAATGACTAAAACTGAACTAAAAATTGAAAGACAAATAAAAAAAACTAAAACTGAGGAAAAAATATATTACCAATATAATAATAGAAACATTCAAATTTTAATAATCAATATATTAGTATATATATTACTAAAATAATGACTTGTGTTGATCAGTGAGACAGAAACAATAGTCTGTTGTTGTAGCTCGTACTGTAAGCCACTTAGGTTGAATTGATTTGATTTAGTGGGTTTTGGAAATTATTTAACTTAATGGAAATGCTATTAAAGCACATTAATAAAGTCCTACCACTCTCTCTTCTTGTAGCAGCAGACGCTGATGAGGATGAGACAGCAGAACATGATTCCCAACGGCACAAGAATGCCAACAAACAACATGTCGGCAGCTGGATGAACACAGAAAAGCAGACGTTTAGACGATCTATATAATCCAATGTGTTATCTGCAATATCAAAGCAATCTGAAAACGACACTAGTTGTTCTATTTAAAGTAAAAAAGAAATCTATAAACAAGTGTTGACTTCGATATCAAATCAGCTACAGAACAATGACAGAATATTTGAAGGAATTTCATAATTTCTTACTGTCCATCTCCACTTTAATGGCCACAGTCGACCCCGCATCCTCCCCAGCTGAGGTGTAGGATTTCACTACGAACTTATACGAGCTCAGAGACAAACCCTTCACCCTGTATAACTGCACTTCAGGATCAGAGATATTAGCTAGAAACACAAACACACAATTATTTAAATATACAAATGATAAGATTTACATAATTATTTTTTTTTTGCAATATATCTGTTATGTGTAAGTGCTTACCAACGAGATCCAGATGTGCAGCATTTGCCAGGTAGACTGTGTATCCTCGTATGAAACCTCTCTGGTGTTCCATTGCAGTGGCTTTCCAAGACAGCAGCACATCAGAGCCAGTCTGATTGGCCGACAGATCACTAACCGACTGTGAAGGAACTACAGAAGATCCAGCAAAAGAGAGATGCATAAGTAAATCACAATTGTAATGTTTTAAATCATAATTCGATAAAATTGGTGGATTAACTTTTCCAGTAAATGCATGAATACTTTATTCACATAAGCAACGGCTGTTTGCGTTTACAGAAAGCTACCATTCATTTGCCACTGCAACAAGTTTAATGATTTGCTAATATTTTCTCAGCAAGTCCAGTTGACAAGTGACCTATAAGCAGAGAAATGTTGTGGAATTCACAGTAAAGGCCCTACTGTGCGTGTATGTGAGAAAGTGCCTTATGAGCAGTGAACAGCAAAGGTTATCTTACTCATTTCCTGTGAGTATCCCTGCCATCTCTGCAGCAGTGTAGGAGCGCCGGTTGAGAGAGAGTACACGGATATGGTGTACCTCACTCCTGCCACAAGAGAGTCTGAAATCAACAGAAAATAATACTCAATGAAGCGCACAGAGAAAACATGCAGACGTGGTGTAAACAAAGCATGAAGAAAAGCAAATTCCAGTATGGTTTCCACTATGTATGGTGTAAAGTAATCCAGAAAGTGTTTAGACACTTACATTTTAAAAATGAATACCATTGCGTAAGATGACAAAATAAAGCAACTGCCATTTATTTTATATTTAAAGAAAGCACAAGAACTGACCATTAAATAGCTTCAAGAATCACTGTTTTCACTAAAATAATTCATTAAAAGACTCACCTGAGTTCACTCTGAAGCTGCTGTCTGATTTTGGAACTTTCTTCCAGTCAACGGGGCACAGTCCACTGCAGCCGGTCAGGACCCACTCCACAGCGTACCCGCTGCTCGCATTGGCACTAGGCTGCCAGGAGAGGACAAAGGATCCATTTATGCCGAGCAGCTCAGGCACAGACAGCTGGGAATCTACAGGAAAGGAGATCACATAGACAACGCATGGAGTTTAACACCAGTCTGAATTAGCTGCCTTGTTGTTTATTACAGCCATCAATGGATTAAAACAGTTAACTGTGATATATAGCAATTAGTGCAAAAGTTCCACTAAAAAAAACTTTATTAACTAAAAATTTTAATTAACAGTTATTTAACTTCAATTAGTTTATTTATATTTCATTCATACATAAAATAGCCATTAAGGCGGCCTTTCTTGGATTATTGTTTGTCATTTTTTCTATTTATCTACTGATAAATGGTGAAATACAGTTCAAGTAAACTAAAGGTTGTGACTATTGTGACCAGTCAGAAAACACAGAATAAAGTCAAACAAAACAGCCATATTCATTTTTTTTTAATGCCAATGGCACTAAACATTTATTTAAACTTCAATGCATTAACTTTAGCTTCAACATTAGCCCTTTTTTTAAAAATAAATGGGTGTAATATTATTGTATACACTGTATATGTGCGTGTAAGTATAGTAAATACATTAAAACTGGTTAGAAGTATATTAGCATCTAAATATATTTATAATAAAGTTTATATAATCTTTAAACTTTATATAATAAAATATAATATATAAAAACATCAAATATGATGCACAAAAAAACAATTTAACAGCCTAGCAGCTGAAGAATGAAATGGCTGCCTGTACCTGCTCTGTATGCTGGTGTGGTCACAGTGGAAGGCTGAGAGAGACCAGCTGGGTTTCGCGCTGCCACAGCAACGGTGATGTCACTGCTGTTGTTAAGGATGATGGGATAGCTGAAGTTCCCAGGAGGAAGAAAAACCGGTGTCCACCCGTCTTCCTCCGCTGAGCTCTGAGAAACCTCGTAGCCGACTAATGCACCGTGACTTTTTCTCACAGACAGAGGCTGAATGAAAAGAGACACATGGCACCATGTTACTCAGTTTTATGGCATCAGTCACATTTCATATCCTAGATGAAGGCAAACGTAAAGCTGTTCTTACTTTCCAAAAAACACGTCCTGTGTTCCTGCTGTCCATCCAGATCCAGACATCAAGAGCATCAGGACCTGAAAATAAACTTTGTTATAGATCTACATAAAGCTAATATATAATAAACATAAAAATAAGAGCAAATTATGTTGAAAAGCAAGCTATGAATGACATGAGCTTAAAGTATATATATATATATATATATATATATATATATATATATATATATATATATATATATATATAAAAAAGAGTTTTTGCACTGATCACAAGGCCACAGTTTTAATTAAACTAAAAATTTGAGCTGTCGTATGTGGTGAAGTAACAGACAAAGTAGACTGACTAATTGTTTTATTATTTAATGTCCTGTAAGCTATTTTAACTACTCACGGTCCATTTTAGTGTGGATCCTGTAGGGGGCGCTCTCATCCCCCCACTTCCAGAAACTGTGCTTGGAGCCGCAGCGCAAAGTCACAGTGTAGTCCACATCTGGCCACAAACCCTCCAGCTCCACAGAAGATAAACCAGGACCACTGTAGTTACGCTACAGACACAGACAGAGAGAGAAATATCAGCTGATCGCCTTACAGCAGCAATTTACAAATATTAGTGTTTTCCCACATGCAATAGATTAAATGACAATTTGATGGGTTAAACTGATTTCTGAATGCAGTTACAAAACATCACTGCCAAGATGGTTTGAGGAGTTTGAAATGTGCATCAAAAAAACTAACAAAAAAGAACGGGGAAAACATTTATTGCAATAAAAGGAAAAGGTGCCCAAATCTATATCTATCTATCTATTTTAATGCCATATCAGCAATGGCTTTGAAAACAATAATATTTAAATGAATTGTAGACAAGCATTTAATAATATTAATTTACAAACAAATAAATTTCAATTACTTAAAATCTTTTAATTTGATATTAGATAAAAAAATTATAATAATACTTTCCCAGGAGCAACTAAAAAATAATAATGATTAATGTATTTTGAAAAATATATTGAGAGCAAGCTTGAATAATGTTGAGCCATATGAAATCAGTTTTATAATAGTTTTTTCCAAATTCTTTTTTTTTGTTTTCAAATTCTGTTTTAATTTTTCTGGATTTTGTTTTTCCATTTAAATTTTTCTCGACTCCATTGTAACGGTTAAAATACATTTTTAGCAATTAAAAAGCATGACTAATTAACTTGACAAATTAAATTTCAAACAATTTATAAAAAGTTGAATAAAAATGACTTCACATACATGTTATTTCTTCTCATATTCAGTTTATTTAGATATATATATATATTTTATTTTTTTTATATCAAATTCTCTGTTTTAATTATTCTATATTTGTGCTCCATTTTCTGCAGCCAAAAAATAGGTTTATGTAAAGAACAGAAATTGAAGTCATTATTCAAATGCATGTGCACAATTGGGACAGAGGGAAACATTTTCAGTGAATTCATAAAATTTACAAAGCTATTTTATTACTTTAGGCAACTTTCATGGTGCTTTTATTGAACTTCTTGAGAATCATGCGTTTTGTCATCATCACTTAAAATCCTTAAGATCTTGGCATACAAGATGTTTTCTGTTGGGTTTTATACTTGAGTAAATGTCAGTAAATGATGTTACAAGTTTCATTTTTTGGGTGAAGTCTCCCTTTATTGAAGTCTCCCTCCAAGACCACACCAAAAACAAACAGGGTTCTGGGAGCTGAAAGCTGAGCAGCGAACTTACTGTGCTGGAAAGTTCATGGGCGAAGAGCTGCAGCTGGCAGACCATCTCTAGCTTTTTATACGCCGCCACAGACCAGCTCCACTGCAGTGTGGCGCTCCACGCCTTGACTTCAACCGCTGTCACATTCACTGGAGCCAACAGATGTACTGGAAGAGAGACAAAAACCATTACAAGAGTTCACAATCATGAGAATATTAAGACACTCGCTCTGACTCTATTTATAATGTAGATATACTCATTGAAATGGAACATGTATTGAAAATGCGGTACCGCGGTCAGCGAGTTGGGCCGAGTCAGTGAGCTGGACTGTTCCAAGAGGATTTCGAGCCACCAGAATCCAGCTCTCCTCCCAGACCTTCGAGCTACACCCCCACGTCTTCCTTTCATTAGCCTCCAAACAGTCCCTGTGGACAGAAATATGCCTTATAATAATCATTCATTATTTAATCATATTCGGATGTTCATTAATTCAGACAAGAAATTGTGTGATAATTATATTAAAACTTTAATGGGATTCTTGGATTACATATATGACACAAGTTAAGCAGCATAACTGTTTTCAATATGCAGCAAATCAAGCATATTAGAAAGATTGCTGAAGGATCATGGGACATGTGCAGTACTGATTCAAATAAAATTCAACTTTGCAACACAGGAATAAGTTGCATTTCAAAATATAAATAGAAAATAGTTATTTGACACTGTGATAATATTTCACAATATTACTGTATTTTTGAACAAATAAATGCAGCCTTGGTGAGCATAAGAAACGTAAAAAAATAATATATATATATATATATATATATATATATATAAAAATCTAAATTAATCTGTTGATGGACTAGCTGGTACTGTATGTACATATATTAGTATTAATTGTTATAATAAATAATTATTAAATGTCTAATATTAACTTCTCCATAATCACAATAGTTAATAACTTAATTGATTCTATTTTATATAAAAACATACATACATTCAAAATGATATTGACAATCTCACCAGAAGAAATGGTATAATAATTTAATTAGAACATTAATGGAATTCTTGGATTAGCAGTAAAAATATACACTGCATTACACAAGTATCCGTTTCCATCTCATTTAATGTGGTTTGCTGTTTGGGGATCTTTTTATGTACCGAGGACATTACGGTACCAAGAGCCAAATGGGATAGCGTGTACGGTCAGTGGTTCTTGTGTAGTGTGTTTCTTGCCTTCCATTAAGGGTGTATTTAGTGAGCATGATCTTCATTCTCAAGTGAGTGTCTCGTCTTTTCTTCCAAGAACATTCTGCGGATGCCAGATCCCGCGTCTCGCAGACCAAGCCCTCATCGCCCGGCGGATCTACAGCAATTACATACAACAAAGCCACATGCAAGTCGCTTTTTAACACTGCACAGCAATCATCTAGTGCCAGTCATTATGCTAAAAATGAACACTCAAATTTTCCTGCTTTCTGAAGTTGTATGTGCATTTCACAGTGCTGGATTGAAGTTTACAGAGATTATATATCATAATACTTTAGCAAACTGCTTATGAATATAAATACCAAGTAGAAAAACTACAGCCACTTTCATTCATATAGCCTTTTTCATAAATTGCAAACAGGACCCAATGTTTAGACTAAAGTTGGGGAAAAAAAAGAAATACAATATAAAAATGATATATACAATTATATATATATATATATATATATATATTTTTTTTTTTTTAATTATGTTAGTATTTTGTCACCTTTGATTAAAAAAGCAAAATAAAAGTATTAATTTTAATATGTGTGTGTGTGTGTATATATATATATATATATATATATATATATATATATATATATATATATATATAAAATCAAAAGTGACATCAAAGACATATGTAATGGTACAAATGGCTTCTATTTCAAATAAATGCTGTTTGAAAATTCTTTTGAACTTTTTTAATCAAAGAATCCTGGAAAAATTTACTCAAGTAATGTTTTGTAAATTTTAAGCAGCAACTATTTTCAACATTAATAATAGTTTTTTTTTTAGAACCAAATTGGCATCTTAGAATTATTTCTGCAGGATCATGTGACATTAAAGACTGGAGTAATGATGCTGAAAATTCAGTTTTGCATCACAGGAATACATTACACTTTTTTGATCAAATAACGGCCTTGGCAAACATTTTTAAAAAGTCTTACCAACCCTATACTTTTGATCGGTAGAGTATGCAAATTAATTATGTATGATATAATGATAATGTATGATATAAATGATCTGAAATATATTTATGATATAAATGTCTTTATATAGTATTCTATATATTAGAATTAAACTCACAGCCTACAAACACCACAGCTCCTGTGAGGGTCGTCGTTGGGGAAGAGCAGATCACGTTGGTGCCCGTGTTGCCTGATGCTGGCTGGTTGGTTACTGTGATGGCATACGTTCTTCTGCTCAGTCGTGTGGCGCTCAACTCCTGACGCTTGTAAACAATTTCTTTGAAATCTTCCTTCTCCTTAACAATGCAGCAGAAGGTCATGTTACTGCCCACAGGAACCACTTTATCTTGGGGAAACATGTAAGACTCAGACCTCTCAGGAATATCCGACCCTAGAGACAAAAGGATGAGATTTCATAAGTTTGGCATATGGTTTAAATAAGCACTTTAATTTTTCTTTAAAGAGGAAATGTTTTCTAGTGCATCCAAAGAAACAGATTATGTCCTTCCCAAGCATAGTTTTCAAAACAAGAGCTCCAAATGTAAAAAGAAAACTATATGGTACGAAATTAGCTCTCAGCCATTATAATCAACGCATGTGTCTGCATTTAAAGGCCAGCTCCTATTTTTGTCACACTGCACAGCTTCTCCAGCGACTTTAGTTTCCCGGTCTGTCTGAAGTAAAGGGTTTTAAATACCATATTAATTAATTAAGAAATAAAACTGTATAAATTTAAATAACTTCTTACGGTCACAACAGACGGATAAAGACTTGCTAAGATAAGTTCCAAAAACAAGGGCCAGAAAGTGCTATGTTTGTTAGCGGGCTGGTTTTCAGGACCAGCACCATTTCGGAAGTGATTTTAGTACCTGGAATGGTCTGAAGCGGGCTCCACTGGCTGACCGACTGCTGGTTTCGTGCTCTGATGCGCACAGAATGAGAAGTGCACTCCAAGGGTAAGGGTGAGTGCCAGGTCCAACTATGCAGTCCTGTTACAGGATCTGCTTTAACTGCCACCGTCTCCTACAAATTAAAAAATACATTTATGCATTTGGCAAATGATTTTATCCAGTTCATGCATACCCTGGAAATTGAACTCGTGGCTTTGGTGTTGTTAGCGTCATGATCCTTTACAAATGATCCCTAACATCTTAAAGTCAGCATTCGCAACCCAATTTACTTACATATCAATATTTAGTGACAAGTGTAGGTCGACACATAGTTTTGTACTTTGTCTTTTGGTCCAATTTTCAAATATTTTATGGATTCAAATCAAAGTTTGTAATGTTGTGATTCACCTCGCTGGTTGGTTTAGTTCATGACTTATAACTTTTAAAACTAAGACACTTTTAAATCCCTATAGAAAAAAAAAGTACTAAAAAAATACTGAAAAAGTGGACGGGCACTTTGCAACTATTGCAATCTTTGGAGTTGAACGCGAGTTTGCAGGAGATTGTGGACGATATGCTCCTTTACATTTTTGAGACGGCTTTTTGACCAGGATGTCAAATACGCTCTTCAAAACATCTCAAAATATCCCTTAAAGCTTCTTTTAAAAAAAAAAAAAAAAAAAAAAAAAAAAAAAAAAAAGTCATTAGCTATTATCACCGGAAACTGAGTGTGTGAACTATTGGAGATATATTTTAAAAAGGCTACATTACCTACAACAACAGCTTAAAACTATGACTAAACAGCTTGATTTGGGCTATTGGTTCACATTATTTTCCTGCCAGCCTAGATGAAAAGTCGGTTCAAAAGCGGAGCAAGTTATTTCTTTTTAATTAAAGATTTAGAATAATATGAATTTATGAATTGTAAATAAATACATATTGATTTTATGATGACTTATGAATATTCTGCATCAAATACATCTTTGATGTATCAAGAGTTTGTGGCATTTTGTCGATTACCACAGGAAGCCATTTCGACTCGTCCCTCGGTTAAAAGGGAACAGTAATGCAATTACTATAAAACATTATTTTCTGTGGTAATCAACATGCTGTCGACCGAGTTGCATTTAACCCTGACAATTCCTTTACGGGTTGAGATGCAATAAATCAATCCCAATAAAAAATTATTTTGCAATATGGAAAAACAAACATTGACCAGGTGTACGTCTGAGCTCTTTAATCGCATTCGGTGACTCGTACGAGACATGACGACATTGAGTGGAAAAACTGGTTCCAGGGTATTTACATTTAATCTCTTGTTATTGAACTGAAGGTGGAACCATTTTGCAATAGGATGTTCCAGAAAGGATTCCCAGCGGTGTTCAGTGCTTTATGGCACACATCCAAATGCATGTTTCAACACCAGCTAACTGCAACAACAGATTAATAGCTATGTAAGAGCACTTACATTCAGCACCACATTCATGAGCTCGGTGTGGAAAATCTCAAGGTCAAGAAGTGATGAGTCACTCTGCCATGTCAAAGACAGAGTCTGTGCAGGTAAATCAGGATTTAGGGTTAAACCACGAGGCACAGGAAGTCCACCCACACCTGTAACATTACAAAGAGGGAGAAGAGACATGACTAAAGGATTCCTTTCATTTTGTTAAATACTGGAATATACTTATAATGAATCAAACCAGCTGTAAAATGTGATTATTCTATCCACTACGACTGTTGGTGGTCAAGTGATGCAAAGTGATATTGAGGTTTCAGAGCAAATAATGAGGAGTTTGTAGAGACAGCTAAATACAATACTATTCAAACATTTGGGGTCAGAAAGATAATTTTTTTAAGAAATTACTTTTATTCAGCAAGGACACATTAAATTAATCAAAAGTCTATGAACGTATAAACAATTTTTATTTTAAACAATAAGAAAGTTCATGTGACACTGAAGAATGATGAGTAATGATGCGGAAAATTCAGCTTTGCATCACAGAAATAAATTAGGTCTCCATTTTAAAATATATTCAAATAGAAAACCGTTATTTTAAACATTTCAAATCATTAAAAAAAACAAAAAAACTATGTATGGAATAAAATTTATTAATACATTTAATTGTGGGTGTTAAAACCACACCAACGCCAAAATTAAAACAGAGTTACGAAATGTCTCATTAATGTCACATAATCCAAGTTAAACCTGGAGTGACTAAGCAGAATTCGCAAAAACGTCTTGATCAATCTTGATGACACTCACCATTCTGTCCGAGGGAGCGTTTGACCCCGAGGCTCAGCAACAGAGCCAGAGTCACCCAGCCCTGCATTCTGACCGAACCGGAACCGCTTACAGAAAAAGCAGAATACTCTTGATCAGGAGAACAGAACGCACACCTACAACAAATCACAAAAACATGAGATTAAAGATGTAAATCAGATTTACAAACCTTTTTATATTCTGTAAAAATCATGTGTTCAGGAGAGTTAAATATAATCTAGAAACAAAAATCAATGACAGCTTGCAATTGTGATAATGAATCTGCATATACTGATGAAACAAAGTGGTCTCTTTACCACTAAACATTTTGAATAACAAACATTTAGCGTGTATCTCACAAAACACGCTGGGGTCAAATTTTCACTCCAAAACCCAAAGAAATATAAACTGAAAATTTCTGCATAAAAGACAACAAAGCCTGTTTTTAGGACCATTAACACATTTTCCCATTTTTATTTTGAATGTATATTACATTCAAAATAATGTTATATAATGTTTTATCTTAATGGGTGCAGTAAGCAGTTTCTGAGAAACACTTTGCATACAGCTAATACCTAAAATTTCAATATCTCTGGAATAGGAATGTAACGATTACCGGTTTGACGATAAATCATGATAAAATTCCCCACGGTTAGTATTACCGTTTCATATTTTAATTATCATTAAAACCGTATTCGATTACCACAATCTGAACAACTCACGATAAACACACTGAACAAAATTATAAACGCAACACTTGTTTTTGCCCCCATTTTTCATGAGCTGAACTCAAAGATCTAAGACTTTTTCAATGTACACAAAAGGCCTATTTCTCTCAAATATTGGGGGCAAAAACAAGTGTAGCGTTTATAATTTTGTTCAGTTTAAATACTGTGAAGCATAAAGCGCAGTTTTAAGTAACAGTCTTACGTGCGCACAGCAGCAGAGTAGTTTCTTTTTGAGTGAAAATAGGGCGGAAAAGCTGGGAGGTTTTAAAAGAGCGCTGAGGGAATTATGCAAATTAATTTATGAATGAATTAACTATATGAATGTACCTCTGAAGGTTCGACCATCTTCAGAAAAAAATCGATGGCATTTTGTTTTCATCTTCACTGTTTTTAATCAACCATAAATCAGAAACAAAACAACAACAGTAACTGAGATTTATATTATGACATGCTCTCAGATGGACTGTAAAATTATACTGGTATTCCCGGGTCTAACCGTCAACAATTTTATTTAAACAGAGAATTATCAAAGTTAATGCCAATAAAGTATGGAGTGCTGTCTTAGGCCCTTTGCTATTTTCAACATACAAGCATCCCCTTAGAAATATTATTAGAAAAACATGGGATTAGTTAGCATTGTTATGCAGATAATATTTAGTTATACATTTCATCAAGACCAAATTAAATCTCTACATAATTTAAATTAATAGAATGTGTTAAGGATATAAATGATTGGATGACATTTTTTCTATTAAACTTGGATAAGAAAGCGATATTACAGGACCAAAAACCTGTACACATAAGCTCTTATGCTAGCCTACTTCTAGTTGCAAATTGATTTCTATGTACTGGTACTTCTTCCTCTACAGTCAAAGACCTGGGTGTTTTATTATTCAACCGCTTGGTTTTTGAAAATCATTAATTTACATGTTACAAAAACAGCCTTGTTCCATCTTAGAAACATTGCCAAGATATGAAATAAGTTATCTGTTTCTAATGCAGAACAGCTAGTTCATGCATTCATGACCTCTAGGCTGGATTATTGTAATGCACTACTATGGCTGTCCTGCATCCTCAATAAACAAGCTACAGTTAGTCTAGGTCAAGAAAATATGATCATATCACCTCAATGTTATCATCTCTACATTGGATACCACTGGTTATGTTCTGCATTAACTACAAAGTATTACAGCTTATTTAAAAGGCCCAAAATAGTTTAGCTCCAGTGTATTTACCAGATCTTTTAACACACTACAATCACACTTTTTAAGGTCACAACACTCTAGTTTAAATCCAGATTAAAGTGGCATCTCTTTAGCCAAGCATTCACATACAGTAACGCTTCTCATAACCTTGTGCTATAGCTATATTGGATCAAATGCACATAATTAGCCTATCTTTTTGAAATGTTATGAATAGGAGACGCAATAGGAACAGGAACGACTGCTATTGACAATGAAAAGCTATGAGTCTTACACTCTAAGTTGATGAGTTGATTTATCTGTGTTTAATATCTGGTCCTAGAGCTTTTTAGATGGATGCCTAAACGCTTGAGGTTGGGTAGGAATATGCTGTGCACCGACTGGCAACCCAGGATGTCAAAATAAGGTAAATAGGCAGTGGGCGGAATCACACAGCAAAACAAAAAGTAGAAAACAAGTACACGAGTATGAGAATTTAGCATTTAGGGTCCTAAATATCTGGCCATGGTATTTTATGCTAGTACAATAAAAAATAGAGTACGTTTATTTGTAATTAAATATTCATTATCTGTGAAGCTGCTTTGTATATGTGTATTATGAAAAGATTTTATCAAAATAACACAGAGGCCTGAGGCAGAGAAAATGTGGCACGATGTTGGTTCGCATCATAAGCATCTTATCAGCGCAGGACATTCCAAAGTGAATTCACAAGGGCGCAAATACAGAATACTTCACATTCCTATAAAAGATTAAATTAGCACAAAGCTGCAGCTCCTACTTCTAAATCAAGGCCGTAAAAAGAAAAACACATGAAAACAGAAACTAAATAACTAGATTTTTTTGACATTTTTGCAAGAATGCTAGACACAGTGGTTGGCAGGGCTTTGTTCACTGTATTTGTGCAATCAAGGTCTAAGGTCTTCTGAGCGGCTTTTAGCAAATTTCTATGTGGTTTCTAGGAAGATACTTACTGGTTTCAATACAGCATATGTTTGAGGAACTATATGTCTGTAGCACTAATGTTGTGGCAAGGCCCGCTGGCTACCAGTCTAACAGATTCAACAATGCAAGGTTTTTTTGCAAAATGGATCACAAACAGGCACAGGGTAAAGCTGTAGCTCATATGACAGATCTGGTCTTGGGTACCGATGCCAAATGCAAGTTTAAACAAGCCTCCAAGCACAGTCCCTCCCGTAAACGAATCCCCACACACCACCTCATACTGAAACTGAAGCCATTATACTTTTCCAGTAAACTGAAGCCTGAAAAAATACTGTATGCAAGAAAAATAAGCAGTTTAGAAGCCAAGAAAGAAGAAGAAGAAAAAATAAATATCTTTAGAAGAATACCAAATTTTGGCTATTCACAAAAAAAAAAAAAAAAAAAAAAAAAAAAACTGTTTCTGCCAGAATAACTGATAAACATATTTAGTGGCGATTCTTGTCTTAGCAAACATAATCACTTTTGATCAAACTCTGAGTAAAAATGTAAGCAAACCAGCACTATACTAAACAAAAGACCAGAATATTACAGGACACTATGAAAGCAACCACCCAGAACACTCATCATCGTTTGCACATGCAAGAACCACTCACGTTTTCTTCAAAAAACATAAAAATCTTGGATGGAAAAAAACAAGACCAATCAATTAATAAGGTTGACTAGATATTGGATTATGTATTTTTAATCACGACACTCTAAATGAATAGTTTGCACTGTAAAACTCTGGAACAGACATTAAGACAACCCACTAGTTTTCCATATAAAAATCATGTTTGCAAATAACACATATCCTTTGTGAACAGGATTCTCAATATTGACTTTATATCAGGTCAGGGATCCATGCGCCTAACGGTAAAAGAGACCATCACGTGTGTGTTTGCAGACCTTGTTTGCGGTTTTGTTAGAGAGCTCACAATGGTCTTGCTGACAGATCTCTTTAATACTCCACTGGCTGGAACTGACGGGGGCTAAAAACAGGAAAACAGATATTGAATTTTTTTTTTTTTTACCAAAACAAGGACTGGAAAACAATACCACTTCACCTACAAAATCCAGACTCACTGCCAGCTCATTTCCTTGCATCACCAACATAAAGTCACGATTGGAAGGAATCTGAGATATAGCACATGTTTACAATCTGAAAGGTTACCGCATTTCTCATAGATTCATCATATCGCTCAAATCATCCAAATATAACAGCCCACGCATGCCCAAACCTCGGCAGAGCGCTGGAATTCAGTGTTTGCATTGGCAGCATCGGTGGGTCTTCCGTGAAGTGTGAAAGTTCAGTGTACAATCGGGAATATTGTATCAAATGTTTGGACGATTATAATACAGTGAAACATGCAAGCTATATGCTACTCACAATTTTTAGTTTAACTACATTCAAGCTATCATTACAAAAAGTAGTTATAATATAATTATAGTAATGATGCAAAAAAAGCTATTAGTATATTGATGATGTTTATGGGGACAATAACTTTACAAAAAAAAAAAACTGAAGATCTCAAGGTGACTCGAAGCAGCAAATGAAACCGTCACAATAAATAATATATTCTTCAACCATCAGCATCTAACAATTCTGTAAATTCCTAAAATGGTCATTTTTTCATTCAGCACTGACTGCATTTCAACACAAATGAAAAAGCTGAAATAAAATAAAACAAGACTAAAAAAACAAAAGGGACTAAATAAAAATGAGAAATGTTGCCTCGGCAACTAACAGAAATTTACTAAAATTACAAACTGGAAATAAAACATAAAATAAACTAATATATAATTAATATTTTTTAAATAAAACCTAAAATAACTAAAGCACAAAATTAGAAAATTACAAAAATAAAAGCTCATTCAAAATATTTTAAAGTTATAATAGTATATAACTAATAATAAAAAATAAAAAAAAAAACACTGGCACTAAATAGCCTTCAAATAAGCTAAAAACACTAAATCAGTATTTAACTATAAATACTGGTTGTGTTACAAAAAAAAAAAAAAGCCACAAATTTAAGTATAATTGTGTGTGTGTTTGCATTAAAACTGGTGGGAAAACTAAAGGGAGAATAATTTGCTGGCTGCAGCTGTGTGTGTTTGTTTTTTTTACAGTATTTTACAGGAACTGCAGAATCTAAGCTCAGAACATTTCTCTGGAATCCATGAAGGCTCTGACAGAACTCTTATGTGACATCATCTTTTATATGCATTTTTATACGAGCTATGAACAGACATAAACGCCCTTCTTTCCCACCCAGCACATTTACACATGCTGAGAACAATGACAATCTGTTCAGAACAGAGCGCTGTAATGGCTTCCTTCCTCCCATATCACACAGACCTGCACAACTAAATGAGTCTCACTGATTCATAAGACCCTTAAACCTGAAAAAAGGTTTACCACATTTGACTTGAAACAGACAAAATTACAAACTGTAAAAAAGGGTGACCAGTGTTGTTATTGTTAATTAAAACTATTAAAAAATGTTTTATTAATTGAAATAAATATAAAATCACATGAAAACCTTTTAAAAATTAAAAACTTTTTAGCTTAAGTTAAAGTATTAAAATTATTCAAATGAAAAAACAACAACAAATATATATATATATATATATATATATATATATATATATATAAAAATTCATTCAAAATACTTACTATAAATACTATAATAGCATATAAATAATACTAAAATAACACTAAACACAAAGTAGGTGACCAGTAAACAACAGGTGCAGGCTACTAAAAAAGACCCACTCAACTGATTGTGACACAGAGATCTCCGACATCATATTACTACAGAGACAGTCCATCAGAAAATTAAATCCTGCTATCATTTACTCATTTTCATGGCGCTCCAAAAACGTAGGACTCAGAGATGTTTGGCATAATGACATTTTCAGTCGCTATTCACTTTGAAGAAATTCAAGTAAATGGTGATGAGGCAGTCAGTCGATAGCATTCTGCCTAACATCTCAATCTTCCCGGGTAAACAATGACAGAATATATGGGTCTCGAGGCCGAGACCACAAGATCAAGACTGCACTTCTGCTAATTACGGACTGCGGGATCTGTTTACTAACAGTTCAAAGCACCTCATATGGGGTGGTGATGGCGCAGTGGATAAGACACATGCCTTTGGTGTGAGAGACCCGGGTTCGAATCCACTGTGAGACACCAATGTGTCCCTGAGCAAGACACTTAACCCTTAGTTGCTCCAGAGGCGTGCGACCTCTGACATATATAGCAATTGTAAGTCGCTTTGGATAAAAGCGTCAGCTAAATGAATAAATGTAAATGTAAATATGTAAAACATTGTTGTGTAATAACTTACTCACTGATTCATACAGTCAACATAAGCAATGGTAAAAGGTGTATCATTAGTGGAAATTAACCTGTAATTGTTAACCCAGAAAATAACCTTCCATTATAATGCTATTAAATCATCTCATGGGACTGGTATATAGCAAAAGCGAGTCTCGCTTTACATGAACTAATAAACAAGTACAACAGTACTGCCATGCACCATGATATAATGAAGTCGTGGCCTAATGGTTAGAGAGTCAGACTCGTAATCCAAAGGTTGCGGGTTCGAGTGTCGGGCCGGCAGGGATTGTCCAGCGCTCTCTCCACCCTCAATACCACGACTGAGGTGCCCTTGAGCAAGGCACCGAACCCCCGACTGCTCCCCGGGCGCCGCAGCATAAATGGTGCTCCGGGTGTGTGTTCACTGCTGTGTGTGTGCACTTTGGATGGGTTAAATGCAGAGCACAAATTCTGAGTATGGGTCACCATACTTGGCCGTATATCACTTCACTTTTCACTTTATAAGAGTACTACTTAAATACATGAGCACAGCAATAATTCAGTACCATGGTACACACGACAGCAAGGTGTTGCCATCTGATCTAATATATGGTACAGTTTCAGTTTTAGAAGTGGAGGAGTGATAATTTGATGGAAATGCTTGAAAATACAATTTATATTGTTTTTATTTAAGCAAAAAATGGTAATACGTGTATTGGGTAACTTGGACAGTACAAGATATTCTGGGTTAAAATATAAACTGATACACAAACGGTCTACAAAAACATTTACCAAAACAGCACAAGAACGAAACACACACAAAACTATGAAATAGCTATATCTTCCTAATATATATATATATATATATATATATATATATATATATACACATTTAAAAAGTATAAAATGGATAGAGGACGTGGTGAGAATAACAAACCAGCAACTATAAACGACTACATTTCATTTAATTAACTTCATTTGGTTAAAACAGTTAGAAAACAGCAAAATTGAAATGCCTCAAACGGAATGGCCTTGTCCAGTATTACCACCAAAACTACTCGAACTAATCTTATAAACAGCTTTACGACATGAATTTCTCCGGTATGTCTACTGGATTTCTATTATAACTCGATGTATTCAGAAAACACAAACGTCACGAGTCGATACAGATAAACAGGAGCATTTCTGACGTTAAAAAACAAACATATTCCCAAACTGTTACCTTGATGTTTTGGTATCCTTATATCTTCGAAATCACCCGGTTATATTCATTAAATGAGCGTTTGATTTAATGGCAGCACATGGCCTTCCAGACGGGTGTCTAAACTGAGGAACCGAGCCGGATTCCCAGAATCGCTCCTGTATTGGATCGAAGCGCTCTACTAACCGTTCATTATGCGACAAATAACGGCTTTCCTCCAGGAGGCGACAGTCGGCTCAAGACCGCATCCTCCGCGTCCGGATCTCAGCATGTTTTTGTCTTATTAAAGACATTTGCATGCTAGTGAATATAATCGTTTAAATCTATTAATGCCGCTAATTTCATACATCACACGTACATGGAAATTCGCCTAAGCAATTTTTGTAAAAATTATTAAATGCAACGCCGTTCCCGCTAATCTCAAGCACAAGTGATTGGTTCACCTCGACCAGCGCTGAGAAAAGTAACAGGTACCATGTGACAAGGTTATCCTTGTGATTCTTTAGCAGCAGTGTGCACAATAATTTATACATTAATAATGATACTGAACAAATGAAATAGCCACTGAGTTGGAAATACAGAGTGAAGAGGTAAAACTGGATAATTATTTTTAAGGCCGTGACCAATCAGAATCAACGTTTTGATCGCTAAGCCACGCCCACGCGGGCCTATCTCAGTAGGCAGTGATGCAGCTGCACTCGCTTCTTTTTCTATGGATTTGTTCAACAAGGCTTCTGGACGGAGATGGGACGGGCCACGGTGGGAGTGAAGAACCACTGAGCCAACACCAAACACCAAAATTAATGCGCATGATTTTAACCAAGGATATTCATAATCAGTAAATAAAACTATATTGGCATGGCATTACCGCAGCGTGTACTTAAGGTACACAAATATTTATTAGGCCTAACCCATACTGTATAGGCCTAACCACAATAAATAAGGTGAAGTAGCATGGAAAATAAATGTTTAAATAACATAAAATTTAATTAAAAATAAATAAATAAATAAAGTCGTAATTACGCAAAAAGTTATAATTATTAAAATGTAAAAAAAAACTGACGTATAAATGAAACATTTATAATTTGCTAAAGATAATTGCACACTAAACGAAAATAATCTAAATATTAAATATTAGTTAAATTGAATGATTAAGTAATAATGTAAACATTACTATTAAATATAATCCCTAAATAACAAAGTAACAAAATCTTGAAATAAACATTCTGAGAATTTAGAGATTGATTTCGGTCTAAAGAGCTGTTTTGACTGAAGAGTGTTTTAACTGATTATGTATCGATTATATTGATTAATAAGATCATATTATGGTGCCAGAAAAGAATGCAGTCAAAAAGTTTGCTTTTAGAAGCATTTCCATCCATGGCCTGCAGATGGAACTCTGTGCTAATATAAAGGATGCAGTTTTCTCATGATTAATAAATATAACTACCATTACATAGCCATTTATGGTTTATTATCATTGTACCTTTCAATACCTTCCATGGTGATTTCAGAAACAGCATATAATTTAAAATAACTCAGAAGCAAGTACATCACTTTTACTTCATGACTCACAGGCAATAAATCTAAGTCTGGAGGCATTGCTTCCTTAACCTCAAATGGAAGGCAGCAGTAGGAGGAGAACTTTAACAGTTCATAGAGTAACACCTCCTAAACTGACAGAACCTCGGAGCAGATGCCGAGAGAGTTAACATCCACCAAAATGATTCTCTACTGGACACTGATGCTTATAGTTTTCATCCAGCTCGAAAATATTAAAGGCTGGAATACTTCTTCAGGTCGAGATAAGTTTCGCCTCAACTCAAAATCATTGGTCATTCTGAAATGTATATGTATTGTAATTGCATCTATCTTAGTGTACAGCTTCACCACACCTAAATCATTATAACCACAGATACTGTCACTGTGCCAGACGTTATTGAACTTCAGGCTTTGGACATGTGGAGGCTGGAGGTGAAGTGGATGATGAATCAGAATGAAGAACAGAGCAATCAAACGTATGAAATACAAGTTGGACGCTCAACAAACATGGATATTGTTGACAGCGTGCGTAAAACACATAGTCCTCAGCTCCTATCACATTATATTATTGTGTTTTGCACTAACTGTTCACAGTCTGTCCACAGATGAATGTAAGCAGAGGATCACTGGAAGCAGTTCACACACTGGTTTGGACCTCACAGCTCCCGCTGAACTGTGTCAATCACTCTGTTAGAATAAGACTCATCTCCGGTGCTTCATCTACCAGCTCTTGGAGTTCATGGAAAACCATCTATGGTAGGATATTTAAAAGTTCATTTCAAAAATAGGCTACGTGATCAAGAAGGAAGATCTCCATGAAATAGTGGGGTTCAAAAGTTTAACTTGTCAAAGTTTGGAAACATGATTTTTAAAAGTGTCTTATGCTCACCAAGGCTGCATTTATTTGATCAGTATATTCTAGTTTAATATATTTAAAATGCAAAGCTGAATTTACCGCATAATTTCTTTAGTGTCACATGATCCTTAAATCATTCTAATGCACTGATTTTCTATTCAATTATTAGTGCTTAATTATTAATAATGGTTCTTCTTATTATCAATGTTTTTGCTTCTTAATATTTTGTGGAATATTTTTCTTTCAGAACTCGTTGATGAATAGAAAAAGAACAGCATTTATTTAAAACAGAATCAGTAACATTCTAAATGTTTTCTGTCACTTTTGATGAATTTATTTGCTAAAAGTATTAATTTCTATTAAACATACCCCAAACATTTGAGCATAAATCATGGTTTTTGCACAAATATGAAGCAGCACAACAGTTTTCATCATTGATAATATAAGAAATGTTTCTTGAGCAGCAAATCAGCATTTTACAATGATTTCTTAAAGGAACACTCCACTTTTTCTTTTTTTTTTTTAAATAGGCTCATTTTACAACTCCCCAAGAGTTAAACAGTTGCGTTTTCATTCAGCCGATCTCCGAGTCTGGAGATTCTTTGGTCATTTTTGAGCGAGATGCTAGCTTAGATTCAATGATCTATGCTAAGCTACGATAAAAGTGCTACCACCAGACCCAGAGATCGGCTAAATGGATTCAAAAATGGTAAAACTCAACTGTTTAACTCTTGGGGAGTTGTAAAATGAGCCTATTTTTTAAAAAAGTGGAGTGTTCCTGTGACACTGAAGACTGGAGTTATGACGCTGAAAATACAGCTTTGCTTCACAGGAATAAATTACATTTTTAAACATACAAAACCAGTTGTTTTAAACTATTTCACAATATTACTGTTTTACTTGGTGAGCAGAAGAGACTTCATGAGAAACATTTACATACAACACTTCACATAACTTCTTGTTTTCATCCATGATGTCCTGACTTTAAACATGCCTGTTGTGTTCCTCTCAACTGTCACTGATGAGTGTGCACTTCTGAGAGCACATGTTAGTCAACCAGCCTCAGCAGTTAAACAACAACCACCTAAACCATAGCAACAGCACCTTAAAAACCCCTTAGAAATCACATAACACCTGGAAAACCATCCACATGACAGTAGCATTGTGTTGATGATTTCTGCACATTCAAACATCATTGTTCAAATGGCTGGACATTTACTAATTTTCTCATAGGGGAGATGAACTTGGCCCACAATGAACTCAAGCTGTTTCCAGATGAGCAGGTGCTTCGTGAGGGATCCACGGTGATGTTCTGCTGCATTTATCCCAAAGAGACACACATCACGTCTATGTTCTTCGGCAACGTTGCCTACAAAGTCATCAACATAAGCCCACAGGTCAAAGCCATTCGAGTGGAAAACATCAATGTCACAAATCCATTCGGTGTCAACTTCTACTGCGATCGCAACAGTGACGCAACAGCACATAACTTAGTCACTTGTGAGTATTAAGAATCCCATTGTCCAACACAATTCAAATGCTACCATATAGGCCAAATATTTCTTACAGTATTTCTGTTGTAATTATGACGAAGATGCTAGTTTTGAACTTTTTGATGCAAAAATGATTTAGATCATTTTAAGTCATCCTGCAGCCTCTTTGGAAGTTAAAAAAAAGTTATATTTTTTAACGCCAAATCTAAGTGTTTTTTTCTTTATTTTGAAGAAAAATGTTTGAAATATTTTTTTTTCCACTGAATTAAAATATAAAGTACAAGAAAAACATGCAAGCGTAATCCATTATAAACGCTTTCTTCTAAGCATGATGGGAGATTTCTGGTAAGAGATATCAATTTCTTCTAAACCTTGTTCAGTTCCTCCTGAGAAACCATTCGATTTTAGATGTGAGACTGAAGACATGAGACATGCATACTGCTTGTGGAAAATACGCAGAGCTCCTAACCTAGAAGGTGACCAGAGAAGGAAGTACACATTACTAATCAGGTTAGTCTGATTTTGGGCCTGTCCAAATACCGGTTTTTGCACTTGACCACTTGTCTACTTACATGACGTATTTCCCGTTTTTGCCCCAAGAGTTGAAGTGACCACAAGTGTCTAAAACTTTTTATTACCAGATAGGTCACACTTAAGTGTTTAAATGCTTTATTTAGATTTTTAATACTTTGCATTCTAAATGTCTGTTCAGTAGTCTCTATAACAGATGACACAATTTAGTAATTATGGTGCTTCTAATTAAGTGATAGAGAGAAGTTGCAAATGTAGCAAATTAGCTCAAAGTGAGATGAACAATCATAATGGGTTGTTATCAATTATATATTCGTCTTCAGGAATTAACTGTAGCATTAATAGTACAATAAAATGATTTGTTCGTCCTCAGGACGATGGCATAATATTTAAAATGTAAAAAAGAGATTCACTGCAATATTACAATACCTTTATTCGTGAATATTAATCACTGCTCTTAAAGGGATAGTCCACCCAAGAATGAAAATTCTGTCATCATTTACAAACTGGCACTTTCATCTGTAGAAGAAATTTGGAATAACTTTGGGGTTCAAACAACAATGGACCACATTGACTTTCAATTTAAGGTTAGAAAAAAACCAAAAAACATACATTTTTCAAAATAGCTTTATTTGGGATATGACGAGAGTAAATGAATGATGACAGAATTGTCATTATTTTGTTGAACGATCCTTTTAAGTGTTTCAGTGTTCAGTTTACAAGTGGAATATAATGACGTTTTCTCCTTATGTTCAGTGACTCCGAGTCTGTCGACTGTGATGTGGAAGACACAGATCCTGCATCCTGCGGTTTTGATGTCATCCAACAGCAGATCCCCTACAACATCACATTACTTGTGAGAAACAGTTTGGGGAAAGAGAGTGAGACCTACATATTCAATATCACAGACAGAGGTGAATATGAATCATTTTATGTGAAGGATCAGATACCTCAGTGATGTGGAATAGTTTCAAATCTGGGATAGATCATAAACAAAAGGTTGTAAGTTGAAACCCCATGAACTATCACCATTGTACCCTAGATTGAGATGCGTTACCTCAGGGCAATGCTCCTTATAATAAGTGCACTGGAAGTTGCTTTAAACAATCGTGTTGTCCACTACATAAGGGTGAATAAATAATGACAAAATGATGTAGTTACTAATCCATTTAATTCCATTTCACCTCAGTTTTTCCAGTCCCTGAGCATCTTGAAGTGACTGCAGGTGCGTTTGATTCATTGGTGATCTTGCAGCTGAATGGGAGTTTCAAAGGACTTCTGCTGACATGCCAGACTGAACTTGAACCAGGAGGGATAATACAGGCAAAGGAATACTTTACAAAAATGAACCAAAATTTTCTGAAAATATACTCAAGATCTGGCCATCCTAGATGTAGAGGAGTAGAAATTTAGCATTACATCAACTTGCTCACCAATGGATCCTCTGCAGTGAATGGGTGCCGTCACAACGAGAGTCCAAACAGCTGATAAAACATCATAATAATCCACAATCCAGTCCATAAATCAGTCTTGTGAAGTGAAAAACTATGTGTATCCATTACTTGTGGATTACTGTGATGTTTTTATCAGCTGTTTGGACTTTCGTTCTGACGGCACCCATTCAAATTTCTCTACAACTGTTTTGCTTAAGTAACAAACTTATCTACATCTTGAATGGCCTGAGGGTGGGTAAATTTTCAGCAAAACTCACATCCGGTGTTTTTCCTGTTGCACAAAATCTTTTTGTATTTCCAAATAATGTGATGGCATCAGAAAGGAGTTTCATAAGCTTGATTAACCGTGTGAAACCTCTCATCAAAAGACTTGTCATATCAGATAAACAAAATGAACTTGACAGAAATGATGAAGCACATCCTGAGTTCAAGTGTTGTTGTTGTTTTACAGGATTTAGATAAGAATGGATCTGAGTCGATGCAGTCTTGCACATTCAGACTACAGCACCTAAAGCCCAGCACGCGGTACCACGTTAGGGGGCGCTGTGCAGTACAGGGAAACGCCTGGGGCCGATGGACAACACAAAGACAATTCATCACAGGTAAACAAAGAGTCATGGGAGTAACAGATGGAGAATTCATATATATGTATGTGCGTGTGTGTATGTGCGTGTTTGTGTGTTTATTTATTTATAAACCACACTGCAAAACACAATAAACACTAGAATTTTGCAAAGCAAATTATAAATGTGACCCTGGAGCACAAAACCAGTCATAAGTCGCACAGGTATATTTGGTCATAGATGTGTTTTTATTTTTTTCTTCAGACCCTCTAGTGACCATAGATCTGTGGAGACAAACCAGGGACCATCCCAATCGCACCGTCACACTGCTGTGGAAAACAGTAAGTTTAGGTTTTTGACATTCTTCAAACTGTCATCATGCATAGTACTTGATGACATTTTTGGAACTGTTGTGCAGTTATTTTTATTGACTTTTAGTTTTTAGTTTTGTTTGGCTTAGAAATATAATCAATGTGTGCATGTGTTACTGTGGTGGTAACAAACCTCAGCACTCTAGGGGGCCATAGCTTTGATGTGCAGAATTTGATAATTTAATAATTTAATTAATATATGAACAGTTTTCAAATGGAATGTTTTGCCACGTTTTAAACATAAATTGATTGAGTAAATATTTTTGTGCTACCATAAATGAATTTCTGATTCAGTGTTATTTTGGTGTATTTGGTATTATTGTATTTATGAATCATTTTAATTAGTTTTAAAATTACTTTTATGTTTTAGAAATGTGTGCTTCTGTTATCTTTATTTATTTACTTACATTTATTTTATTTTATTATATTATTGGGCTTTTTAATATTTTTATTTACAGTAGCTTTCATTTCAGTTTTAGTTATTTTACTTTTGCTTGTACTTTTCCTTTATAAATTGCTAGGGCAACAAATGTTTTTATAGTTACATCTTTATGTTCTACTTTATTTGAATTAGTGAAAACTATTTAAAGTTTTAGTTAACAATACCAACACTGCTTTACTTTTTGATTTATCCAAAGTATATGTTATAAACAACTATATTTAATTTAAAACTTCAAAATAAAAAAATACATTAGAAAATGTACCGTAAGGGGCAAGAGTACTTTTTTAAATATATTTTGTTGACAATATAAATCTCTTTATATAAAAACATATTTGTGGTCATTTTTTGTACATTTTGAAATATATTTAAAAATATATATGTAAACACAAATATTTGTACAAGCAGTCTGTGTTAACACGGTTTATTCTTCCTCAGGTCAGCAGTGACTCAGAATCATATATTAATGCCTACGAGGTGTGTGTGAGCTACAGAAACACAGAGAGGAGCGTGTGCATGACCGTCACACAGACACAGGTGGAACTAACCAGAGAGATCAATATGAGTGACATCACTGTGAGGGCCGTCATTCAGTCTGGCTTATCTGAACCGGCTCACATCACTATTCCTTCAGAATATACAGGTGACAAAGCTCACACTCAACATTACAGTGTGTTCTTCTGTGCACTGGTTATGTTGTTCTGTATAACGTCAGATAACTTACTGTTGTTACTGATGCAGGCAGCATGCTGAGGGAGAAGAGGATTATGGGTAATGAAAAGGGATTCCAGATGACCTGGACGAGGGACTCTGCTACCACATGTGGTTACACCGTAGAGTGGTGCATGCTGGGTATTACGCTCCCCTGCAACTTACAGTGGAGAAAAGTCCCAGCTAATCAGACCTCCTTAAACCTGAATGCAGGTAGAAAGCTGTTTGTACATGATGCCATATTTTTATAACACAAGCACCATCAAAATAAAATTGTAACATTAATGTTTCTGGCTGTCTGACAGCATTACATATAAAAGCAGCGTCTTCATAACACTTTTGCACTGCGAGATGATTAGCGATGGCTTTCAAGCACAAAAAAAATTATATTGATTGGAATACATTTTTTTTTTTGTTTAACTTATTCATCTAATATTTATATTTTATTCTATTTTATTTCGGTTGCATGTGTCCTTTACAGATAAGGCAATCCAAGAATGCACTGCAAGATGCTTACTGAAAGTTTTCAACTTCAAAAACCACATTTAGATAAAACTAGATTTATATATCCTTTTCCAGTCATTTGTAATTTACTTGAGTATTATACAGTAGATAAGGATTTTAAAAAGTATTTTGCTCTCAATTTTTAGCTGATAAACACTTTAGAGCTCGGCATTACTAAACTGTAAAAAATGACAGTAAAATAACAGTAACAATGCTACAGTAAAAACCTGTTAATTGATTAATGATAAATAGTAAACTACTGTTAAATTGACAGTTTTTGCAAGTGAAAAAGCACGTGTCATCTTATAATTTACATATGTTATATATATGTTAACATTATACAGTATCAGTTAATTAATCTTTTTACTGTAAATTTATTTTCAATCCATAAAACCTGAAATGCTTCTACTGTAAAGTCCTGGCAATCACAGCTGCCATTTTTATTTTTTTAATCATCAAATGTGCTTTATATAGTGTGTATATAAAAATATTTTTATAAAAATGCCTAATTTCCATGATTTTCCAGGTCTAGAAATCACACTTCAATTAAATACACAATTAAAATTAGGCTACCTCATATAACCAGGTTAGTCAAGAGAGTGAGAAACCTGGTTCTTCAAAGAAAAACAAGGTTGCCGAGAAAAAAATAAGAAATATTTTTGTTGTTGTAGCTTATTTGAATGCTCGGTCTTGTTTGAAGTTATCCTGAGACTTGTTTTTCTAAATAAATGTAAAACTATATTTTTACAGGGGATTTTAAAGCAGGAGTTCAATACGCATTTGAAATTTACGGGTGTAGCGCTGAGGGACACAGACTTCATGAGAAACAGATCGGATACCTAAAAGAACAGAGTAAGAGTGCACACACACTTCACATGCGATGATGCGACATTACAGCAGAGCACAAAACAGGTGTCAATCCACATTATTTTTAATATAAGTCATTCGCTTCCAGTTATTTTACCTGTACAAAAACAGTACGTTATGCTGCTTTATACCGCAAACTGTTATTTGTTGTCATATTACTTTAATATATTGTCATAATCATAAACACACTGGTTTGTAGCACATATAGATTGACTGTTTACTGCACTTTGTTATTCTTGTAATAACTGAATAAATCGGAAGTCTCACACATTCACAGGAAATAGCTTATTTCAACTTTGCAAAATAAGGTGCTATGTTGCAAGGGAAAATGCATCAAATTGACGTCTTGAGTTTGAGAACTTGAAATCAACCATTTTCACATCTGCATTGTGCAATACAACATTAATATTATGAAATAAATATTACCACATGTATTGTTTGTGTTGTGCAGAGCCCACTCAATGCCCTACACTGGACTCTAGCCCAAACATAACATGGTCATCTGTAAAGCTGAAATGGAGTTTCAATGAGAAGGATCCGGGTCACGCTGGATTCATCACAGGATATGTGATTACGATGCAAGACTATTCAGAGGCCGGCTCTGATCTCAGTAAGTCTAAACTTATTTTCTAACAGAGTCCCTTTCAAAATAGTCCCTTTTCAAATATTCTCTTGCCACACTCACTTTAAATATTTGGAAGCAGCAACATGCCCCATGAATATTGTTTTTTCATGCTAAAATGGTGTTTAAAAAGCTTATATTTCAGGCTGGACTAGCCAATGTGCATGTGCACTTTTCAGGACACTTGCTTTGCAGCTATACTGTATACTGTAGCAGTCTAGCATGACAACATACCCCATCGCTGTTTTTAATCTCACATTAAATCTTTTGTTACTTTCTCTTCTCTATATCACATGCATCCTTCCTGTTTGTTCTGACAGGTTCCTTCAGAGAGTCAGTGGATGATCCTCACAGTAAGTCTTGGACAGTCAGTGGTCTCGAGGAGGACCGGCTGTACACATTTCAGCTGGCAGCATGTACGTCTGCAGGCTGTGGACCGGAAATCTCTGCCACCTTCAGAACCAGACAGAACTGTGAGCTCAGATACTGATTCAAACTGACAGGAAATTAATCTGAGTGGTGTTTTGTAATAGAATACAATCTTATCTTAAATGGATAGTTCACCCAAAAATGTAAATCCTTTCATCATTTGCTCACCCTCATGTCATTCCAAACCTATATGTGCTTCTTTCTTTCTTTTGTTGAACATAAAAGAGGATATATGTTGGAGTTCAAACCACATTGGACTCCACTGACTTTTACTGTATAGACAGTGAACAGTTCGGAACGACATGAAGGTGATTTTTTTCAAATGTTTTTTAAAACAAGTCACTTATGCTCACCAAGGCTGCATTTATTTGATTAAAATCCAGTAAAAACAGTAATATTGTGAAATATTATTACAATTTAAAATAAATATTAGTGCTGTCAAAATTAGCGCGTTAACGCAGGCGAAATTTTTTTTTTCAGTTTAATGCGTTAAAATAATTTAACGCCGTTAACGCAGGGGTGGGGCCATGAAGTTACCAAAAAGGCGATTAAAACTGTGCATGCATGTAATATGTTATATATGAGTTACATTAAAAACGTGTCTCTGAAATGTGACCCTGGGGGCGTATTACAGAAAGATCCTAACTTTAAAATTTCATCTCATCTGTTTGGTAACCATGGTAATTTCAGTTAGGACCTCATTTAGGACAAAAGCGATTACAGAACAGCATTTCCTAAGTGCGTTATCTTAACTACAGATAGGAAGGGGGTATTACAGAAACCTCCTAACTTGACAAAAAACCCTAACCTTAACTTTAGGACAACCCCACAGCTGTCCTAACTTCAAAATTATTTGAAAGCTAACGGGAAAAAAACGCTTACAACTGTGCTGTCCGACAATGGTATTACATTTATTAATAGTTGACAATGAAGAACAAAGATGTTTAATGGTAGAAAGACTCTTGGAGGACCCTGAAGATGTGTTACATTTTGATGACAAAACACTTAAGTAATTACAGACTGCCGCACAACATATTACAGGAACTGCAACCAGCGTTATAGAGACCAGCAAAAGTGTCACGGAGCATTACTGGTTGTAGTGCAAGTGAATAATGCCTTACGTTTTTTTGCAAAAGGTGATTTTCAAAGTGAAGTAGTCTTTAATCTAGATGCAAACTGACATGTGTGTCTGCTTCTCGAACAGTGTTAGGTAGATTGTTCCAGAGTTTGTGCGCTAAATAGGAAAACGATTAACGGTGAAATCTTTTCCTTAATCTTGCTTAAGCGTGAAGGAGCAACCGTATCTAAAGTGCTAGAAAAGTCATCAAGTTGTTCTGAGCTATTGGATATGCTGAGGAATTGAGATAAGTCAGGAAGATTATTTATAAAGTAGTCTTTTGTGGTAGAAGTGATGGTTCTACCAGATTTGTAACAAGGAGTTGGCTTTACAGCTTTAGCTATATGGGATATACACAAAACTAGATAATGATCTGAGATATCATCGCTCTGCTGCAATATTTCAACGCCACTGACATCAATTCCATATGACAGTATCAAGAGCATGATTTCGACAAGGAGTCCTGAAACGTGTTGTTTAACACCAATGGAGTTTAGAATGTCTATAAATGCTGATCCCAACGAATCTCTTTCATTATCAACATGGATATTAAAATCACCAGCAATTAAAGTTGAATGGCTACAGTCAATGGGTAAATATTAGGGGGAAACATTTTTATAGGGAAATCAGTATTAATTGGTATCAGTGATACTGGCCTTCAGTCATAAAAATAAAGACACCATTAAACAAATATTAAAAATATACCGTCTTTGTGTTGTTTGTACATTAATTTGAAGATTGAATGTGAAATTATTGCAATATAAAAGTATATTTAAAAACAATGTTAGTTAGGATTAATTGCAGAAAAATGAGCGATTAATTAGTTGTTTTTTTTAATCGATTGACAGCACTAATTTGAATATATTATAAAATGTAATTTATTCCTTTAATGCAATGCTGAATTATTCCAGTCTTGAGAGTCACATGATACTTCAGAAATCATTCTAATATGCTTAATTTGCTGCTCAAGAAACATTTATTATTATTATCTACACTGAAAACATCTATTTTTGTGGAAACCATTATATATTTTATTTCAAGATTCTTTGATGAAAAGAAAGTTCAAAGTTACAGCAAAAGAAAAATCTGCTAGACTGTTGCTAATAATAAAACTAAACCCCTAATCTGACTCTATATTAATTCAATATTTTATGCAAAGTTACTGTATTACTTTTTTTTGTCCTGAGTGTGAACAGCTCCATAAAAACGCTTTATTTCTATACAAAATCTTGTTCTCATATTCACAGTGAATATTAACTGTGGACAGATCATTTGATAGTGTTGAACTGTAATAATAACTCTCTCCTCAGATTACCTGCTGACGGTGAAGGTTGTGGTTCCTCTCCTGGTTTTGGTCGGTTGTTGTGTTTGTCTCTGGTCGTACAGAAACCTGTAAGTCTGCTGATGTACAGTATGTGCTGTACTTCTCTTCTCTGTGGCGCACTGACACTGACGACGTCTTTCTCCATTGTTTCCAGGATAAGAGAATTTCCAGAAAAATCCTTCGGCTTTCTGCACATAAAAGCACTGAACCTGGATGAAGATCTTTGTGAAGTAATTCATTACATTGATGCTGTACAATAATATAACAGCATTGCCTCTATTTCTTTTGGCTGGTTTTAGAGTGATGCTGCAGTGTTATTTTAGTGTAATGAGATACTGTTATAGTTTTTTTTTTATAATATTATGAATTCGTTTTTATTTTTAGTTTTAGAAAGTTTGAATAATTAAGTGAATTTTCAAAACCATTGCCTTGCCTTAGCCTGATTCACAACGGCAAGCTTGTAGTAATGTTTTCTAATTTGAGTGGTACTGGTACTTCATCCATAGCCACCAGCAGGCTACAGGTAATGCTAATACACACTAAATACACATCATGCAATGCTAATGTTGTTAACATTTTCAGAACAAAACAACAATCATTTGCACAGTTTGATGTGATATGAGCTAAGCAATCATTAGATTTAATCACCATTGATAGCGTGATATATTGTAATGCTTTTTTTCTAAAAGTGGCAGACTTGTTACTTGTTCAGATAACATTTTCCAGTGAAAATTCTTTTTTGGGTCATACGTCCAAGACATACACTGTAAAAAAAAATCCGTAAAATTTACGGTAAAAACTGGCAGCTGTGGTTGCCAGAATTCTACCGTAAAAAAAATACGGTAGCAACGTTTTAGGTTTTACAGTTTTAACTTAAATTTACAGTTAAATACCGTAATTTATTTAACTGATATAATCTTAATATACCAACCTATTAAAGTACTGAAATCTGCTTTGTTCCTTTGAAATACACTGATAACCACCAAATGCAGGTGATGATGAGAAAGTCACATGATGAGCCAAAGCCCATCACAAGCAACTTTTAAACAATAGAATATACAGAAGGTGCACAGTGTCATTCACACAAGCACTAAACACCATCATGGTGAGACTCATTAAACTGAAATATGCTATAAACATTAATTTAGCAACATTAGATGTAACATACAACCCTAATAAACATAACCGATAAGAAAAAACTAAGAAGAAACATAGTTATTTCAAAGAAAAAACGTCAAATTCAAACAGAATTTGAAATGGAACGCAGGGAATTCTGGGAACGTCAGTTTACGGTTTTTCCCTGTAAATTGTACAGGAACTTTCCGTTAACCATGTAACAGGTTTTTACCGTAGCATTTTCACAGTTTTTTACCGTTAAAATCACGATCATTTTTTACAGTGTAGGCTAGAATCTGTGATTCCAAAGTACAGTTCTGTATCCTCACCGGTGCGGTGACTAACAGACATACTCCTCAAAACATTAGATTCATCCACGCCGAGGAGCCGTGCCAATGCACAACCCACGTAAAGATGATAATTCTGCAAATAACAGCAACTGCAGGTTTCAAACAGAGATGGCGACAAAGAGGCAAAACTTACGGACTGCAGCTTTAAAACTAACTGAAATTGAGAAATTAAAGTATAGTTTAGTTTTTTTTTTAAAGATTTTATTTTTTTATTTCAGTTAAAGTTTAAGTACTTTTTAATATTTGTAGTTGTGGTTAAACCCTTAGGCCGACTTACTTTACTTAACCAGCAGATAACCAGCTTGAAGAGGCTTGAAGAGCAGCTTTTATTAGCAGGTTATATAACAGATCAAAACTACATGTAATGATCTATACCAACACTTCTAAAAATCACTTCTTGTTTTAACAGTAATTGAGATATTGGACTAATCAAGAGAAAAATCTATTATAAATACACTTATATTGTGGTTCAATACAAAAAGTATCTATAAATATCTAAAATCTAATTTTGACACTTTACAATGTTTAATTTGTTAACATTAGTTGATGTATAACTACAATGAGCAATATTTTTTTTTACAACATTTAATAATCTTTGTCAGTGTTAGTTAATGGTAAATGTTGAAATTAACATTAAGGCTAGTAAAAGCTGTAGAATTAGTTAATTCATGTTAATTAACATAGTTAACTAATGTTAAATGAAACCTTATTGTGAAGTATTACACTGAAAACACGGCGTAGATACAATTTTCACCCAGAAAGTACAAGTAAATGTCACAATTACAAAATGGCAAGTAACACTGAATTAAATGTAATTTTTTTTAGTTATACTTTATTTTAAGGCGTCCTTGTTTCGGTGTAATTATACATTTGAGTACAGAGTAATTTTAATTAACTACATGTACTACCTATATGGTTAGGGATAGGAGATTAGGGTTACTTGCATGTAATTATGTAGAATTTTTAGTTATTATAATATTAAGTACATGTGTAACATGGACACCTTAAAATAAAGCATTACCTTTTTTTAATAGAAAACCCCCAAAAAATGAAAGTGTACTCCAATAATCAGTTTTTTCACTGTTTTGACTCTTTTCTGTTCTTCTTAAGGCGAGTGAAAGGATCCGTACTCTAATGATAGAGGACTGTGACTGGTGTGACGTCGAGATTTTAGACGTGCAACCCATCCCGACAGAGAAAACATGGTTGGCGTGCGCAGAGGACCCGAGTTGTTCATTCATTACTCCTAAAATTACGCTACCATCCTGCCATCTTACCACAGACGTGTGGCTGGCCACAGATCTCACAAACTTCACTTACGTGTCCTCTGTGCAGCAAGATCTGCCTTCAGAGGAGCTGCAGACAGAAGCCACAAATCAGGAGTCAGAGATCTCGGGCTTTTCGAGTGACTATGTCACTTCCGTAGCCACGTAATCCCTATACACACCAAAGCAAGAAAAGCCAGAGCTGTCGATCTTATCACAGAAATGTTCAGTAAGATCACAACATCCTCATGTCACCGGTGCGTTTGTAAGAGACCCCGCTTCCTTCTGCAAAACAGCTTTTAAAGATAAAAAGTGTTGTGAAATGCAACTGCAGTACTTTTGCAATATCTGTCAGGTACTTTATCTTGGTTTTGCATGTTATGCTAGACCTTTCTGGGCAAAAACGTACAAAGTGTTGTCTCTGGAGGAGACATTTGTATTATTCTGTTCTGCATTTGTAAGCTTCATGGGTAACTCTTTGCGTTATTGTATGCATCATGAATTAACAATTTTACAGTTAAGAACTTGAAATGTTAAAGATGTACATTACCATTCAAACGTTTGGGACCGGAATGATTTTTAAAGGGGTCCTATTATGCTTTTTCACTTTTTGAATTTTAGTCAGTGTGTATGTTTGTAATCACTGTATTTCTGAAGGAAACCGACTGTCTTCTGATCATTCCTGATCATTTTCATTTCATCTTGCATATAATGTCTGATAAAGCAGTGTTTGTGAGCGGGGAAACCTCGCTCTCTTCCACTCCAACAGCACCTCCTGCTGGCAGAGAATTCATTTGCATATATATGTGTATCTCTGTGGGACTATGCTATAAATAAATTCACTGCAACTCATGTTATAATGTTAGAATTAAAGAACAATAAACATAACACACATTACCGTTGCACTTATCTGTACATAGTAAATGCAGTTATGTTTAAGCTGTTGTTGACATCCTTTCTAAAACTTGATTTAGACTTTGTAAAAGAGCATAATAGGACCCCTTTAAAAAAAAACAAAAAGTTTTTTCAATATGTTCACAAATGTTCACGTAAAAATTGGCTACAAATATTTACTCTTATGCTACCAAGGCTGCATTTATTTGAACAAAAATATAGAAACAGTAATATGAAATATTACCATCATTTCATAGAGCTGTTTTCTATTTGAATGTATTTTAAAATGTAATTTATTCCTGTGATCAAAGCTGAATTTTCAGCATCATTACTCCAGTGTCACACGATCCTTCAGAAATAATTCTAATATGCTGATCATTTCTTATCAATGTTTGCTTCATATTTTTGTGGAAACAGTGACTTTTGAGGAAAAGAACAGCATTTTTCTGAAATCGAAATCTTTTGTAACATTATAAATGTCTTTACTGTCACTTCTGTTTAATGTAATGCATTCTTGATGAATAAAAGTATTAATAAAATGTACATAAAGCTGTTTACGTATTACTCTTTGCTAGTTCTTGATAGGTAATGCACAGTGTTGGGGAGTAACTAGTTACATGTAACGGAATTACGTCATTTAATTACAAAATAAAATTGTAATTAGTTATTAAGAGAAAATTACTCTACAGTTACTTAGGAAAATGTTAAAGATTACAAAGGGGGTTACATCAGATTTTTTTCACACACTCCCACATACAGATTTAATAGATTTCTTTCATAAATTGCAGTGACTGCTCTAAAATATGAAACACCAATGTTTCAGAAGTTAACATGCTTATATTTCCTATATGGGTTTATGTATATGCTTTATTTATTTATTTTTAAGATTAACAGTTTTTTTTCCCCAAGGCATTGTTAGATTCCAGTGTTTCCCGTCATAGCTATGCAAAGATTTGATTTCAAAAACAGTATCATAGCAATTAAACTATATTTTATGATTTTAAATCCGTATTTAACCTCAGAATGACTTTAAAGTAAGTCTGATTTTGTGGTGGCTGTGCTTCAAAGGGGACATCGGATGCCCATTTTCCACAAGTTGGTATAATTCTGTAGGGTCTTCTCGAAATGGTCTCAGTGGTTGTGTAAAACAACACCCTTTTTACCTCGTCAAAAACAGCTCCGGTCACAGTGACTCGTTTCGGTGCATATCTCTTTATATGCTAATGAGCTCTGCTCACCCCGCCCCTCTCTTCTGTGGAAGAGCAAAGGCGATTCGCAAATAATCATAAAAAATCTAAAGTGTGAGACTTCCTTCTTCTGGAGGTGCAGCTGGATCATGAACAATGGGTACTGCTCCATCCTTGAGTTTTAACTTGGTGGCTTGATAATTGAGACTGTAGGTTTTTGGGGGATTAAAAAAAGAGCTTTTTATCATTTTTAGCATTGTAGGGTGGTTGTGTCCACACACTGCAAAGACACATTTATATGCAAATGAAGATATTTGGCATCCAATGTCTCTAAAGTTAAAGTGCATCTGAATGCACTCAGACGACACAGATGCACTCATGAGTTTTTCCTCTTTATTTATTTATCCCTTTGATAAGACTGTAAGATTTTTCCAGGGCTGAAAGTGCCCAAAAACACACTGTACACACTTTACAAGGGAAACCACAACTCAGGCAAAACAAACAAGTCCTTTAAATTACACCACCTCTCACAATTTCATCTTTTAGGAAAAATATAAATATATATTTTTTCATCTCTTTTCTGATCCATAGCCCAGGCTGAAGCCATGGCACTCTCTCTTCAGCCAATCAGATCGCAGTCAGTTGAAGGCAGTAGCAGCAGCACTGAGATACATAATAACAAAAGGTCTTGCAGTTAATAAATAAGCAACTGGGTTTGTGTCAATTCAGCATGCAATCTACACATGGTTTTGGGAGAACAGGAAAGATGGATTCGATCAGTGCTTTGTGTGAACATCAGGAACACGTCGAGAACATCAAAGCAGAAACTATGGCTTACTACAAGACTGCTACGTTCGGGAGAAGATCTGAATACCAGTGTTTTAACGTCAGACGCTTCAGTGCACGTTTGAGGGAACACACTGGGATTAAACGCATTTCAAAGGCGCAATGTGAAGGGAATCGCTAGCAATATATAGACAACACGTCAAGATAATACTTTAACTCTTTCTAAACCAGTGCTTTGGCAGCTCATTGAAGAAATATTCCAGGTTCAATACAAGTTTCACTATCAAGAGCATTGGAGAATGTTGTCCATTACAAGAGAAAATCATTTTGACTAGTCCATCAGCTTGAATAACAAACAAAATAAAAATTAAGCCTGTTTGCATTGTGACAACTGTCATGACAATTCCCCAAACCTGCCATTATTTTCAAATATTATCAGTATCATGTGTTTTTCTCACATTACAATTATGTGAATTTGAAAGAGAAATGTGCTTAACTGTCATGAACATTTCAGAATTCAAAAACAAACAAACAAAAAATAAGTATATTTTACAAAGGAAATTAAGCCTGTTTTAGGTCTTTTATATTGCATTGATATTATTTTCAGAAAAATTAAGCACATTTTGCTCCCCATATTTCCATTTTAATTCCTATGATTCTTATGTGATTCTAATGATTGCAAAACAACTTTTGATTTTAATCAGCATCAATGTAGAACAGCAAATACTACTATTATGTGGATTAATATTTTTACAAATAATGAGAATTTGGAATGGAAATGTGCTTAAATTGTCGTCAACATTTCAGAATGAGAAAAAAAAAAAAAAAAAAATATATATATATATATATATATATATATATATATATATATATCATAAGAAAATTCAGCCGGTTTTTAGGACTATTATTATAATTAGTGTAATGATATAAATAAGCACATTTTGCTCCCCAAAAGAGTCGAATCCCATCGTAATTCCCATTATTTTCAAGTGATTTTCACACCGTAACATAAAAGTAAATTATTTTTTTAATTAAAAAATACTAACATGGTGTATAATTTTTTTTTTACTTTTTTCAAACAAAATACCCCCCCCCCCCCACACACACAGAATTTATAATAGAAATGTCAGTCAAAATGATTTTCTGTTGTAATCAACATTACACCAAATGTATTGTATTATGATTTGTATTGAACTCCTGAATTCCTTCCAAGGTACTTGATCATCACTTTTATTAATCATATGTCAATAAAACGATACCATGCATGATTATGTTTCACTTCTGCTTTAACTTCCTGTAGGTCAGAGTCAATCTAACCGCCACAGAATCGCCGATCAGCATCAGATCAGCGTACGATGAGCAGACCGCAGCACTGCACGAGTCTAGTATGAAATAGAGAATGAATCTGCAGATGTTTTAATAACCGCTGTTCATCTGCAGTGAATCTCACAGGTCTGGGTCACATTTCACTCGAAAATCAAAATTCAATTCATTCTTCCATGATGATCTTTTGCATTATGACACAATTTTCATGATAATCAAGCATATTTCTCAGAATTGGGCTTTACAGTAAAGAGAAATCTGGTGAAATACGACCTGGACGTGATTGGTGACATCCAGACTGTTACGAGTCGAGCTAGCTCTGCGATCGAGTATGTGTGTGTATCAGTGCTCGCATGCGCTTCGCCTGCGTCTTTCGGAGCAGAATTTCCTATGAGTATGGTACGCGGATGACAGATTTCCAGTGAAAGATGTGTGACGCTAAGGGCTCAAATATCACAAATAAGTTTTTTTTTCCCAAAACACTGCATTCTGATTGTCTAGAGGTCATAAAAAAAATCCAAACACACACGTACAAAAGAAAATAATAAATAGTAGAAATGTAATCAATGTTTCGCCCAGTTCTGGAAGTCCTGAATTCATAGTCAAATCATTGGCGCTGAATTCTTTGTAGTGTTTGCGTGATCTTTTGAAATATTGGGGTGGGGTGGATATGTACAAACACCAGTGCAGTAAACCGTCTATCTCATCCGTGCATCTGGCGCTCTTAAAGTGTAAACAGCATTCAGATCGTTCTTTGTGAACATGCGCGTCCGTATGTACGTTCGGACTGTGTGTAGCGCTCCGGTTCACCTGTTTCACAGTCTGAAGACGTTTTTTGGTAAACTGGTCCCCTGAAGTCCAGGGGCTTGTTTCAGTATTCCTGTAAGCGCTTGCTTCCTCTCCTCCAGCTGCAGCCTGACTTCCTCGTCCTCCATGTGCGCTGAAGCGTGTCTCTCTGTGCCGTATGGGAGGTGAGGTGATGGGATAACGGCGGTGAGGTGTTCAGGAAGCTGACGGAGGTATCAAGACTCCTCTGTGTCCACAGGGACAGGCTGTGATGGTTTATTCAACACCGCTTCAGCTTCATCATACAACTGCAGACAGGAAAGGTCCACGTCACAGACACAATATTAACACTAGTTGTCGACTGATGTGGGGTTTTACAGGGCATAACATTCTATTGGAAATTTGATGATAAATAATTACATTTAGACTACCAAGTCTCACTCAGGTTGCATTTTTTTAAATCAAAAATACAGTAAGTTTAAAACAGCTGTGCTTCTTAGCCGTTTTCTGGAAACCCTGCTATATTTTTTTCATGATTCTTTGATTAAAGGAACACTCCACTTTTTTTGAAAATAGGATCATTTTACAACTCCCGAAGAGTTAAACAGTTGAGTTTTATCGTTTTTGAATCCATTCAGCCGATCTCCGGGTCTGGCGGTAGCACTTTTATCATTGAATCTGATTAGACCATTAGCATCTCGCTAAAAAATGACCAAAGAGTTTCGATATTTTTCCTATTTAAAACTCGGCTCTCCTGTAGTTACATCGCGTACTAAGACTGACGGAAAATTAAAAGTTGCAATTTTCTAGGCTAATATGGCTAGGAACTATACTCTCATTCCGGCGTAATAATCAAGGAACTTTGCTGCCATACCATGAGTGCAGCAGGCGCAATGATATTACTGAATGCAGTGCCCAGCTATATCATAACTAGTTACCTAGCTAGTTCCAGTTCCTGCTAATGCCAGACCCGGAGATCAGTTGAATGGATTCAAAAACGGTAAAACTCAACTGTTTAACTCTAGGGGAGGTGTAAAATGAGCCTATTTAAAAAACAAAAAAGTGAAGTGTTCCTTTAAGTTCAAAGGGCAGCATTTATTTGCAAAAGAAATGTCTTTACTGTCACTTTTGATCAATTTAGTGCATCTTTGCTGAATAAAAGCATTTTTAATTATTTTAATAAATTATCTTGATAAACTGAAATAAATCTCGAAAAAAAAAAGATTTCTTTATCTAAAAGAGAAACCTGTCAGAATAGTTTTTTCTAATTTGATGCTAATAAATGTTTTATTTATTTAAAAAAAAACAATAAAATACTGTTCACATAACTGCAAATTAAGTAAAATATATATATTTTTTAAATGTATTAATATTTTAATTTTACTTCATAAAATGTTTTTATTGCTTATTAATTTTTATAGCTTATTAACATTATTTTATAGCTTTAAATGCTGGCGATCCCTGGGTATGGCTGAGAGAAGCTACACACTACAGCTTAATATAAATATAAGCAACAGAGTCCTTTGGGAAAGGTGCTATAGGAAGTATTTTGGTGGAGATTTGTTGTAGAGGCTTTCAGGAGAGAAGCCGTACCGGAATGAACTGCACATCCTGGAAGAGCTCTTGGATGAAGCGGCGTGAGGCCAGACGAAACTTGCAGTTGGCCAGCAGGAAGGAGACCTCAGAGTACAGGCAGATGTCATCAAACGTGAACGGAAACTTCTCTTTTATCCTGCAGAGCGCAGCAGAGCATTACGCAGGGATAAAACAAACACAGAACACAGTATTTCTCAGCTGTTCTTACGTGAGCAGCCCCGTTTCATGTCCTTTGGTGCCGACTGAAGAGCTGAGGTTGATGACGAGTCGCAGAACCTCTTTCCTCAACAGAACTCTGCAGGTCGGCCCGTCCTCAGATATCGCCTTTCCACCTATATGAACACATTACATGTTTGCTTTTCTATCATGGACTTTTCATTGACCTCCACTGCTTTGGTACTGAACAAATGATCATTTCTCCTATCTCCAAAATGTTTACATTTGGACACTATTTTGTTTGTTTATTGTTAATTCCTCCACAACGTAGCTGATTTAGGTTATTGCTTTACTAAGTTTACTTTATATGCTAAACAAATAACTACTAAAAAGTAGATGTATTTAATAAAATATGGATCACTTTCATACAATTTGTAAACAAGTAGACAAGTGAAATGTCAAATAATGATGACTGTGAGGTCCCTGACAATAGTTTTCCATTTTTATTGATTAACTTATATATATATATATATATATATATATATATATATATATATATATAAATAAATAAATAAATAAATAAATAAATAAATAAATAAATAAATAAATAAATATATATATATATATATATATATATATATATATATATATATATATAAATCATAATTTAAGTAAGTTAAAATATGTTTGTTATTATTATTATCATTATGACTATTACTTATTTGATTTATTTGTTATATTTATGTAAATTTAATTATATATGTTGGGGTGGAAAAAGTTTCAACTGTTTTGTATTTTGTGTTGTTGCTTTGGATAGTATAAGAAAACTGAATAAAAAGAACTGAAAAAAATCAACATCTTTTATCAGTTATCTAAACAAAAAATGTCAATAGAACTCACTAATAAAAATATTTTGTTTAAAAAAAACTTACAGATACTGTAATTTATTTAGTTTATTATTATTATTGTCATCATCATCATCATTATTAATAATATTACTTATTTTGTTGTTGTTATTATTATATTTTAAACTTGATTATTACATATGCAGGGGTTGACAAGTTGTGTTGCTCCTTTGGCCAGAACAAAAAAAATGAATAAAAATAGAATTGGAACAGTTCACTCTTTATTTAGACACTATTTCAAACTTTTGTCAGAATATAACGATTTAATTTGACACTATTGAAAATGTTTCATATGTTGTACCATTGTCCACCTGGATGTTCACTGATGTAAAACATAAACTTCCAGAAATTTTCAACACAGTAAACAACTCCAGAAAAAATGGCTGTGAGAAGTTGCGTCTCAGTATGTGGTTTGGAATCTCAGAGGTAAAACAGAAGGTCTTATTCTCACCCAGAATGAGCTCTGTGCTGGGAGTGCTGCTGGCCGAACCCTGACTGACCGCTGCGTCGCTGCAGCCCGAGATCCCCGAGAACTTGGACTGGGCGACCACCTCCAGGTGATTATGGGAAGGCTGGCTGTGCCACTGAGAGAAACCATCAGACAGATCTGCCGGAGAGAGCAGTCAGGTATGAGGAAAAAAAGGAACTAAATTACTAATTTTTACCCAAATCTGGGCTTTGAACCTACAACCTTTCCAGTTACAACCAGATCAAGTTACTCCATTTACTAACACTCACAGTCTCCCATGCTTCCATGTAATCAGTGATTCCTTTCAGAAAGCAGCAGGTTCATAAAAAATGTGTTTTATAAAGCTGAAATTCTCTGCTAGCGTGTGTTTGCTCACCTGTGCGTGTGTGTGTGTTGTTCAGGTGGCTGTGTGTGTGTGAGCCGAGGATGGTGACGGCGCAGCAGTAGAGGCAGTTCTGCTCCGTGTGCTCCTGTAGGCCTGTACTCTCATCGGCTCCCAGCAGGTGGTTCTGCTCCGACCGGCTGCTGTTTAACAGCTCCGTTATACTCATCTGCGGCTTCAGTGGAGGACCACGACACGCTTCTAAGAAACCCACAAGAATAGACAAAAGAAACATGCAGATTTGTTTAATATAATTATTCATTTATATCTTTAATCAAATAAATGAAGAGCAGACTTCTTCAAAAACATAAAAAAAAAAGATCTTACTAACATTAGAAGGGGACTAATGTAATTGGAGTCAATTACAGTATAATATAGATGCCACGTAAAATGTGCGATTTGATAGATAGATGGATGAATAAATCAATAAATCAATAATTGTATTATTAATCCTACTACAACTAATAATAAATACAGAAATATAAGGGCGATGCTAAAAGCAGTCATACCATCAGATTCTCCAAAAAGAAACTTGGATGATTTTTCTCCAGCAGGGGGGCTTGTTCTCTTCTGGAAATATGATGTTTCTTTAATCTAAAAATAAAGTAAAATCTTAAAAGTAAACATTTTACACTCTTATTTAAAATACAGTCATTTCCCTAGCTGAAAAAAAAGAAAAAGAAAAAAAAAAAAGCAAAGAACAGTGCTTTTCACATCCGTATTTTACATTTTTTGGACACTAAAACTGGGCTCCCTGATTTGATGCAAATTTATTTGGGTATTTTTATCATCTAACATGTAAAAATAACAAATAATAAGAAAGTCTAATCATGAAAATTACCACATGCTCGTAGGGTTGTAACGGTATATCACGATATTGACATGTACGATTATCATATCGTGCACATTTGCTTATCCGCGGTTTTGAAAAAAAAATGAAACCAGATCTCACCCGCGCTGCTGCGTATATGCAACTTCTTTCCACTTGACTGCTTAGACTCCACCCATACCTGTACAGCGGGGCGAAAATGTCCGAGACAGAGGCTGCAAATTCTCTATCCCCCGCCGAAATTTTTTTTTAAATCTGCAGTATGGGAATATTTTGGGTATCCGAAAAGCATCTGCTGTCTCACTCACTATGTGAAGACGTGAACACATGAACATATCCAGAGCTACTCGGAGAGAACACTTAATCATTTTATAGTTTTATTTAAAAGAATAATCATCAAATACACTGATTGAAACTCATAGGTGTTTAGTACAACCTGTCAAAAAAAAAAGTTTGGTTTAGCCTGAAGAAATAATGACTGAAATATATTACTATTGTGTATAGTTTTTTGTCCATGTTTTAATTTAGTAAACCTCTCTTGTGTAGACAAACAAAAGTTGTTATATTTCATCTGATTGCATTTTCAATAATATATTTAGTATTGAATTATAGAATCCAGACCAATTGTATCAGACAACCCAGGATTTCTGAGGAAATAAAATACATTTCATAAGACTCTATTCTTAAATAATAATTAATACAAAATTTAATACAATTTATTAGACATGTTTTAGAATTTTAACACTGAATTAGTTTGACCCATCCAAGTTATATCCACATTTCAGTTCCTATTTACATCCATGTTGTTGGTTCATTATGTGGTTATATGTAATTACATGCAAATTTTTTACATGCTAATCATGTTAATTCTTTAGGGTCAAACTACCTCTGCAAAGACGCTTCCTGATCCAGCTCAACCAACTGTCACACAGTCACTTGCAAAAGGAATCAAGTTAGATCCTACATCCAAACCAGTGAAAGAATTGAATTCTTATTTCATTGCTAAAGACATGATGCCCTTTAGAGTAGTGGAAAAACCTGGCTTTCTCCACCTGATGAAGAAGGCAGTCCCAATGTACAAGGTACCATCAAAAACATACTTTTCCACCAATGAAATCCCTCGCATGTACAAAGAGGTAAGGGCCAGTGTTGAAGAACAGATGAAGGAAGCTGTGTGGATCAGCCACCACAGACCTGTGGACCAGCAGTAGTGGAGGTGGGGAGCCATTCATAAGTTTTACAGTCCACTACCTCTCCTCAGATTGGCAGCTTAAGTGCCACTGTTTGGAGTCTCATTTATTTCCTGAAGACCACTCCTCAGAAACCATCTCCGAGATGTCTGAAAATATGCTCCAGGAATGGAAGATTTCAAAAGAAAGTCTGTGCGGAATTACCACAGACAATGCAACAAATATGAAGAAGGCCTTCGCAGAGTTCCCTTGTATTTGGCTCACTTGTTTTGGTCACAATTTAAATCTGGCCATTAGACTTGAAGATCCAAAGGGTTGAATCTGCTGTCAGGGCATGCAGACACTTGATTCAAGGATTTTCTCGGAGTTGGAAAAGGAAGAGAGAATTAAAAAAGACCTGGAACTCCCTGAGCATGCCCTCATCCATGGCGTGGTAACAAGGTGGGGATCAACTTATGAGATGATCTCCAGGTTCCTGGAGCAACAGCAGGCTGTCTGTGCAGTCCTGGCTAGTGACAGGAGTACATGGCATTTCATGCCAAAAGATAATGACATTGCCACTCTTGAGAATATCAATCAGCTCCTTCAACCACTCTATGACCTCACTGATGCCCTGGCATCGGAGAAACGGGTCACACTGTCCTCACTCACACCAGTACTGGAGCACATTGGCAGCGAAATCCTCTCTGAGCAAGCTGAAGACAATCTACTCATCAGACAGATGAAGCAAGTAATGCGAGAAGACTTGCAAGGGAGATACACAGAGCAGGTGGAACGAGTGCTACAAATCTCCAGCTTTGTGGATGCCCGATTTAAGGGAAGCTTCTGTAAAAACCTGGATGACACAGCTGAGGCATGTGTGGAAGAAGCTGTGAATCTTGAAACAGCAGTTCCTTTGAAGAGAGAACATATACTGTATACCGCGAAACCGTGATATTTTCTGAGACGATTATCATACCGCGAAAATCTCATACCGTTACAACCCTACATGCTCGCTTCTCCTAAATAAGTCACACAATCAGAGTTATGCCCACAGTGAGAGCAAAAAAAAAAAAAAAAAAGTTTAAATGACTGCACCTTCAAATGAACCAACATAATGAAAACTGAATCAAATTCGCATGAGCTTCTATACACTCTACATATGCATTACTAAAAGTTCACAAGACAACAAAATGTACCTGAAACATGTGGTTGATGTCCAGGGGCAGCGCCAGGCCGATGTAGTCCTCACTGCAGCCGAAGGTGGCGCTAGAGACCATGGAGCGCAAGGAAGAGGAGCGATTCAGGGTAGAGTGATTGATCGGACTCAATAAGTCCTCCTTATCCAGAGACGCAAAACTCAGAGCTTTCAAAAACCTGAGAGGAGAGCGAACACAAGCACACCCACTGCAAAACATTAGCTTTAATCCAATAAATCTTCAGCTACGCTTTCATCTGTATTAGAACACAAACACAAACTAAATAATATACATTACACTAGTGCTTACATAGTATAAAGAAAATAGTAAGACAGGACTATAAATACTGTAAATTGAGCATTTTATCATTATATACATAAGCCACCAATATGATGCATCCAATAATAACAACTAGACTATCTAAAAGAATGTGAATTGGTATGCAGCCAAAGACATTACTAAACCACCTTAGGTGGAGTCAAGGTGGAATTGGATTCCCAGCAGTAGATTGAGCATTTCGGTTTAGCACTACATCAACAAGGTTTGCAGTTTTCCTAAAGGACTGTTTCCACAAGCATCTAACGGAGTCTTAGAGGTGCATTAGTATCTAGTCACTCACCCATCATCAAATGTGAATGAACTATTTGGGTGAAAATGACAGTGGATCTGTAGTCGCACCGGATGGGACGTTGCCTTGTACTCTACATTATTTCTAAAATGGAAACTCTACGGCGGGTCCAAGCTAATGAGGGGATCCTACTCTCTCTACCCACCATGGCACAAGAGTTCTCGGCACTCTGCGGTGGGAGCTCAACGGCCCAGAATATCTTTTCCCAAAACACCTGAGAACCAGCAAAAAACACCCCGAACTTCAATTGCACTTTCATATTTTAGGTCAATGGAAAAAAAAATTGTTAAGGAGTCATATTTCAACCCAAACAAACAACTCAACAAATATAAAATAATGTATTTGAAATAAAATACATTACAAAAAAACATTATACAAAAATACTGGTATCTTAAATTATATTTAATTATACTGTAATTTAATTATAATTTATACATGAATTATTATATAATAAGAAAATTAACCTCATTCTTTGGACCACTGCATTATCAAGACACATTTTCATTCAAATATATATTTTCCCCCAAAAAATCCTTATTACAGTAAAGTGCCATTTTTGTAATAATAATATAATAAATATATAAAATAAATATTATATATATATATATATATATATATATATATATTAGGGCCGGGACTTTAACGCGTTAATTTAGATTAATTAATTACACAAAAATAACGCGTTAAATTTTTTTAACGCATTTTAATCGCACTTATTTTTGCACCGCGGAACGTTTCTCACTGGATGAGTTTCGGCGGACCGATTATACTGGAGCACCAACTAGCGTTCAGAATTCCAAGAACGGAAAGAACGGACTTGCGTTCTCGTGGAGACCGGTCTTGCCAAGCTTCCTTGGAAGCATAGATATATATACTGACTAGATGTCACCTCTGACGCTGCTGTCCATAGGAACGATGCGTCAGCGCGGCCGCCATCTTGGGTCGGGGGAAGCCGCGTCTACTCTGCATTAGTTAACATTGGCAGAGAACTATCAACGATTAAAATCACCTTAATTTGCTTAATTTTCAACCGATTTTCAAGCCGTTTGGTTTATTATAAATGTCAGACATATATTTATGATAGAACATAGATTAATTATTTTACTTATAAGTAAAATAATTAATCTATGTTCTATCATAAATATGTGATATATCATATACAATACAATACTTAGACACACCTACATAACTAATTAATTTGTTCTACAATGCACAAAACAATTACAAGGATGCTGATCGTGATATGAAAAAAACATGAATAATATAAAGTATATATAAAATATAAATAAATAATAGAGCAAAATTTAAATTAATAAAGGCACGAGTTAAACAAACAAAGCGGGAAAAAAACAATTATGGACTTCCTGACCAACAGACCTCAGAATGTTAGGATGGGGAACCTAACATCTGCATCTAGGCAGAAATTAAATCATCATAAATCGTCCAAATCTCAAATGATTTTTCTTAGTTTTTTGGTTTGTTACAACTGACAGACATGTATTTATGATCGAGTCCAGAGAAAATTGAAGCTTTTGATATTAATCTACTTCAAAACTAGGTGTAAGTTTATTATTCTTCCACTTCAGTGAACTTAAAATTAACTATTACTTACCTTAGCCTAATCTACTGCACACAAAATGGCTACAATGGTGTGATATCCATACTTAAAAATTCATGTTAATTAAAACATTTGAATTGTACTGGTTTATTATGTACATCAGCAAGCCGCAATACAATGACCCAGCGTAAAATGGTTATATAACACAAAAACAAACACAACGTGCGTACGTAGTGTGAAAACATCTTCCAGTATTTACAACAGCTTATTAAATGATTAGGCTACAGTATAAAACAGGTTAACCATTCTTTGAAAACATCCAGTTCATGAAAATATCTACTACAGCACAAAAGTCCGGCTTGATCTGAATGCCGAGAAACTTTGGCGCTTCCTTCAGATCCCCGACCCAAGATGGCGGCGATGTTGACGTATGCTTAGAGGCCCAAGGCGACATCTAGTCAGTATATATATCTATGCCTTGGAAGAACGAACTCGGAAGGACGCGAGAACACAGAACGCACACTTATGAGAACTGAGATGTACTGTGTTCTTGCTTAACTGACGCATAGTCTCAGCATAAGCAGCGACCAATGAACAATAAATATTACAAAATGTCATAACTTATTAAAACATTTCATACTATTATAGATATTACTTTCATATAATTGTATTGTTTTATTTTAGAGCGTTATATGTTTTACTGTTAAGATTCATTTTAATATGCCAATAAAAATGCAGACTTTCTCCGGGCCTTATAACTTTATTAAAATTAACTAAAACAAAACGATAAATATTTACTTTCAACTTGAAGAGCCGTTAAGTATTTGTGAGAGCGACTTTAAAGCTTACAGGCTTCCGTACACCGGCCACCCACAGCGTTTTCTGGGATTTCTAAAGGCTGATTCTCTCAAGTCTGCACTCGATGCATCCTCAGTTTCAAGAACATATTCTTGAAACTGCTTTCATGCATCCTCTATACTTGCGTTCTTGAGAATCGGAACTGAACTTTGACGGTTAATGATGACGTAGAACGAGAACACAAGGACGCAAGATCGCTGAAGAACGCATATTGAGAAACAGCCAAAAACAAACCACAGTGAACATGGACAAAGAAGCTGATGAGACCGCTTTGGTTGGCCCTGTGGATGGGAAATTTAAAAATCCATATAAAAAAACTTACTTCTCACTGTTCTCAGGTCAAATATTTATATGCGATTAAAATGCGATTAATTTCGATTAATTAATTACAAAGCCTCTAATTAATTAGATTAATTTTTTTAATCGAGTCCCGGCCCTAATATATATATATATATATATATATATATATATATATATATATATATATATATATATATATATACATACAGTGGTGTGAAAAAGTGTTGGTCCCCTTCCTGATTATTATTTTTTTTGCATGTTTGTCACACTTTAATGTTTCAGATCATCAAACAAATTTAAATATGAATAAAAGATAACAAGTAAACACATCATGCAGTTTCTGAATTAAGTTTTTTATTATGAAGGGAAGACAAAATCCAAACCCACATGGCCCTGTGTGAAAAAGTGCTTGCCCCCTAAACCTAATAACTGGTTGGGCCATCCTTAGCAGCAACAACTGCAATCAAGCGCTTGCGATAACATGCAATGAGTCTGTTACAGCGCTGTGGAGGAATTTTGGCCCACTCATCTTGGCAGAATTGTTGTAATTCAGCCACATTGGAGGGTTTTCGAGCATGAACCACCTTTTTAAGGTCATGCCACAGCATCTCAATAGGATTCAGGTCAGGACTTTGACTAGGCCACTCCAAAGTCTTCATTTAGTTTTTCTTCAGCCATTCAGAGGTGGATTTGCTAGTGTGTTTTTTTTGTGTTTGCTTCAGCTTGAGGTCACGAACAGATGGTCGGACATTGTCCTTCAGCATTTAAAAACTGCATGTTGTGTTTACTTGTGTTATCTTTGATTAATATTTAAATTTGTTTGATGATCGGAAACATTAAAGTGTGACAAACATGCAAAAAACACACACATTATTTTTTAAATTTATTGATTAATCTTAATGCTACATTTTAGATTCTCATAATTGTAGTTAATAAATTAATATACAGTTCAGTCATTTTTTTAAGCATAATTATCATTACAATTTCATTATCATTAACTATCATTATTAAATATCGAATGTATAGTAGCGTAATTTTTTACTATAAATATCAGTTACAATTTAATCATAATAAAGCAAGTAAAAAACTATTACTATGGTCTTTAGGTACTGTTTTATACACACACACACATATATACATACACACAGTAATAATACAACCCGAATTCCGGAAATGTTGGGACGTTAAATTTGAATAAAATGAAAACTAAGAGACTTTCAAATCACATGATCCAATATTTTATTCACAATAGAACATAGATGTTTAAACAGAGAAATTTTACACTTTTATCCACTAAATGAGCTCATTTCAAATTTGATGCCTGCTACCATAAAAAACAGATAACGTAAAAAAAGATGGACGATGCGTCTCCGCTTCCTTCCATTATAGAAAAGTAGTAGAAGAGTCCGGGTACTGAATTGGCCTGCCTGCAGTCCAGATCTATAGAGAACATTTGGCGCATCATTAAACGAAAACTACGTCAAAGACGACCACAAACTCTTCAGCTGCTGGAAACCTGTATCAGGCAAGAATGGGACCAAATTCCAACACCAAAACTCCAGAAACTCATAACCTCAATGCCCAGATGACCGTTTTGAAAAGAAGAGATGCTACACCATGGTAAACATTCCCCCGTCCCAACTATTTTGAGACCTGTAGCAGGCATCAAATTTGAAATTAGCTCATTTAGTGCATAAAAGTGTAAAATTCCTGTTTAAACATTTATGTTCTCTATGTTCTATTGTGAATAAAATATTGGCTCATGTGATTTGAAAGTCTTTGAGTTTTCATTTTATTCAAATTTAACGTCCCAACATTTCCAGAATTTGGGTTGTAAAAAAAACGAGTAGTTTATTAGTTAAATGAAAGATGAAAAAGCAGAAATAAATTCTGTATACCTGCGTGGCGTGAGCCGAGAGTCGAGGCTGCGTGTTTTCATGGTGATGGTATCGGTAAACAGCACGTCTTTAGCGGGAGACGCCAGAGCTTCACTGTGGGAGAGAGACGGGTGGATCCTCTGCTGCTGCAGGCGTTTCAGTGTGGCGTATCCCAATGCGTCACGTGGGCTCGTGTAGATGTAGCTGCAGTCCACCAGGCTCTTGATGGTGGCCACAGAGGGCGACTTCAGTGACTGTGCCCTGCGCGGCAGCGTGTGCGCCGACCCAGGAGGAACCAGCGAGGTGGAATTAGACTTGGACAACAGGATGTGGTTGTGGTTGTGGTTGGACTGAGGACTGAGCGAGTGTTGCATTTTCACAGTTTTGGCGCTGACCACCGTGTTGAGGCTGACGCAGTCCGTGTCCATGGCGATGGAGGAGGCGGGCTCTCGGGAGGGGGAGGAGCTCATGGAGCTGATGCCACTGGTGGTCGTATCTGTGTTGAAGCTATGACTGCGGCTCTTAAACGTGCCGCCGCCGGGCAGTACGGACGCACCGTCGCAGGTCAAACGCTCCCTGCTACTCCGCTCCCTCTGACCGTCTCCCGGGGTCACAGCCTTATGTTGACCTCTGCCTTCCAAATCAGAGCATCCCTCAGTGCCATACGGCTCTGCTAGTGCTTTTATACCCACAAACGAAGTTTCGAGGCTGACCGTTGGGCTGCGAGGCATGCGACTGCCATTATAAAAGACCTCGCTCTGCCCAGAGTGGCCTGGAGAGTAGTTTGAGGGCTCTGTTATGGTCCGATTGCGCAGCATGAGCCGGAGCTCCTCGGGAGATTTTCCCACATTTGTCGTGCCTTTAGTGTCACTTGGGCTCCGTCCCTTCTTGCTGGGCAGAGACAGGGAGTTCAGAAAGCGGGTTCGGAGATGCGAAGGGGTCAGGATGTTGAAGGGGCTTCTGTCCTTTGAAGTTTTTGTGTGTATACCGAGAGAAGAGTCCTCATACATGTCCAAACCCTCACGATCATCGTCCATGAAATACAAACCTAAGTGAGACGTAAAATATTACAATGGATGTAAAATGCAAAACAACAAATTGCTATGACTACTTACGCATACATTTGTTTGCGTGCATGTTTTTAACTAAAACTACTAAAAATGGTCTCAAGTGAACTAAAGCTGAAATAAAATTAAACATATTAGATGAAAAGCTTTCAGCTGAAGTGCTAAAATTAGTAAAACTAAAACTAAAAAAAGTATTAAAAAAACATTAAAAAGCATATAACAATTACTAAACCTAAAATTAAAATTAACACTGAAAATATAAAAAATCTAATTTAAGTAACACTAAAATAATACTGATTACAATCAGCAGAACAATGAAAATCAATTAAATTATGCACAAAAAAGTAAACACACTGCAAAAAATAATCAGTATATAATCTAAAAACAGCTCTCTAGCTTGCATCCAAATCAAGTTTATTATGAGTTTTATAGTATATTATAAATATTGTTGCCTCTAGGACAAATTGCTTTTGTTTCTTAAAAAAAATACTTAAAAACATTTTCAGATAATTAATCTTGAAAGAGTATTTTTTTTTTATCTTACTCCATTGGCATATTTAGTGAATTTAAAAAGAAGAAAAATAATAAGTGTAATTGACGATAGATTCTCTAAATAATAATGCAACAGCTCTAAAAAATAAATCTATCTAGTTCACTTTAGATATTTTACTTGCAAACAAGGGGAAAAACAGATCAAGAAAAAATTTCATGTTAATATGTTAAGCACGTGCATTGACTCACTGGGCTGACTTTCACTCTCGCTGTTGTGGCGTGAGCTGGTGGACTCGGAGTTGAGGCTGAGCGTGCTGGGCACAGATGACAGTTCGCTGGGCAGAGGAGCATCCACTTCATCTGGGACGACGGGCCACTGCTGTCTGCGGCTGTGCCGAACGGAGTCCCATCCCAAAGCCTTCAGCACATCACTTCCCTGCCGCGTGCGGCTGATCACCCCCAGCACATACACACACGTACTGCACAGACAGCACTGCTGGTTACTTACTGGATATATGATGCAAGGTTATTTCAATGCTATTTGCCCTACTGTTATTTAAAGGAACACTCCACTTTTTTTGGAAATAGGCTCATTTTACAACTCCCCTAGAGTTAAACAGTTGAGTTTTCAGCCGATCTCCGGGTCTGGCGGTAGCACTTTTAGCTTAGCTTAGCATAAATCATTGAATTGGATTAGACCATTAGCATTTGGTCATCAAAAATGGCCAAAGAGTTTCGATAAATTTCCCATTTAAAGCTTGACTCTTCTGTAGTTATATCGTGTACTAAGACCGATGAAAAATTAAAATTTTGCGATTTTCTAGGCCGATAAGGTTAGGAACATAGTCTATCATAGACTCTCATAGTCTTATAGTCTAAAACTCAATCTCAACTCTAGGGGAGGTGTAAAATGAGCCTATTTCCAAAAAAAGTGGAGTGTTCCTTTAAGTTAGAGTGAGAGTGTCAAAACAAAAAGGAGGAAGGTTTAATTGGATGGTTGTAAAATATGAACAAAGAGCTGTGGACAGGGCAAAAAAAGTTGCTATTTGACTTACAATTTCTAAATCATCCACTTGAGATGAGACTTTTTTTTTTTTTGTTAAAAACTACCGGGGTTGGTACAATATTTTTTGTTTCTGAAAGGTCTCCTATCCTTACCAAGGCTGCATTTATTTGATTAATTATACAGTGAAAACACTGTAAAACTGTGAAATACTATTACAATTAAAAAAACAACAACTTCTATTTGAATATATTTTAAAATGTTTTTTATTCCTGTGATGCAAAGTTGAATTTTCAGCATCATTCCTCATCATACAGTCTTGTCATCTTGGGTCGTACAGAATGAATATACAGTGCTCTCCATGAGTATTACAGTAAAGACAAAATTGCTCTGTTGGCTGTGGAGTCAAGACATTTGCAAATATGATTAAAAGATGAATATGAGACAATACTACAGAATGTCACATTTTATTATTAGCCGTTTCAACACATACATGTTTTACCAAATAAAAAGAACAGCACTTTTAGGGTTCATTCATTGATGTGAGCATAAGTATTGGGACAGCTGAACATAAGGCAGATATAAAAGATTAAAAGCTATTATTTAGTTGCAGATCCCTTGCACACAATCACAGCAGTGAGTCTGTGACCCATAGACATCACCAGATCGGATTTAAATCTGGAGATTGATTTGGGCAATCTAAGACTTGCCATTTCTTTGCCCTTATAAATCCCTTGACTGAACTGGCAGGGTGTTTTGGGTCATTGTCCTGATGCAATATGAAGCACTTCCCAATGAATCTGGTGGCATTTTCTTGAATATTGGTAGGCAAGATGGTTTTGTACTCTTCCAAATTCATTCTGCTACTGTCATCATACATTAAGTCATCAGTAAAGTTGAGAGGGCCTGTTCCAGAGACAGCCATGCATGCCCATGCCATGACACCACCTCCACCATGCTTTACAGATGAGGCTGTATGCTTGGGATCATTGCAGTTCCCTTTTTTTCTCCACATTTTTGCTTTCCCATCACTTAGATAAAGGTTCATCTTTGTCTCATCGGTCCATAAACACAGTTCCAAAAATCTTCTGGCTCACCTTTTTTGCAAACTCTAATCTTGGCTTTCTATTTTTGGTGCTGGTCAGAGGTTTGCATCTTGCTGTGTAGCATCTGTAATTCTGTGTCAAAGTCTCCTGAGGACAGTAGATTGTCAGAGCATCACCCCAGCTTTCTGGAAGTTGATGGTGATTTTACAGACACGTCTTTTAGGGTTCATTTTCACAGCTTTTATGATTTTTCTGTCATCAACTACTGCTGTTTTCTCAGCCGATCAGCTCGTTGTTGGTTGCTGGTGGTTTCCAAACTCTTGATTTCTCCATGCTCTTTGTTTTTGCTAGAGCTCTAACTGACTTCCTCTTTTCTTTTAGCATCCAAATTGCTAGCTCCCTCGTCTTCATCCTGGTTTGTGTGTCATCATCGAATGCAAGATTCAGAATGCAGAAGTAATAGATATAACGGATACGACACATTTCCTGCTTTAAATATCTGAAGAATTAATGCAACAGGACACAGCTGATCACTTAGAAAGAGCTGTGAGGCAACTGTTCCAATACTTATGCTCACATCAGATAGAGGGATGAAACTCTAAAAGTGCTGAACTTCTTAGCTGGTAAAACATCTGTGTTGAATCACCCAATAATAAAATGTGACATTCTGTAGTTTTGTCTCATATTCATCTTTTAATCATATTTGTAAATGTCTTGATGCCACAGCCAACAGAGCAATTTTGTCTTCACTGTTCCAATATTTTTGGAAGGCACTATATATTGGATGACACTATGTTATGTATTGGCTTCTTGCTAGCATGCTAGCATGTGTAATCAAATGTCGGGCATCAAATGTTGTAAATAACCAAATATGTTCCTATATTAGGCAGTCTTACCCACGTATGGACAGAACCTCACAGTGCTGAGCCAGAGCAATAATATCTGGAATCACGTTCTCCTCTTGTAGGAGGTTCAGACCCCAGTTTGAGCTGCCAATATTGCCCTGAAATATTTAAAAATGACAAATTTTAAAACTTGCATACAATGACACCAGAGACATTCAAGGAGATCCTAATACAAAACGTATGCATAAAGCATTACTGACCAGAGCCCATAGCGCTGCCTTCAGCTGTTTAATGCCTTCCCATTTATCCAACACTGGAGATCGGACTGTGTAGCTGAGATCTGGGATAATACCCTAACACACACACAAATAACACATAAGTGCACAAAAACAAACAATGCTATTCAGCCACAGCAAGCAGCGCAAGTGTAACTGGGTACCTGAGCTTCCAGCAGCAGGCAGCCGGTTTTATCATGAACCAGCTGCCCATATAAATGCACAGGGAGAAACACATTTGGCCTCTGTAACCTACAAGATAAATGCTTTGATTAAAAAAGTATACATCCTGTTTATACATATTCATAACAGTGTTACTTTAGCTTCATTTAGAAGCCCTTTACAGGAGTGCTAAGACCTTTGGTTGCTGCGGCGGACGTAGTTGTCTCCGTCGACAGGTTTGCGGTATGTTGTGAGAGCTTCATTCAACAGCTCCTCAATCATGTCCACATACTTTAGATTATACTCCTGCAAAAACACACACGGCTCAATACATCTGTATTCAAGAGGAACAAACAGACACAGGTGTAAAACCACAGGCTGAGAGAGAGTCAGTGGATTGTTGCTTTCACCTTCTGCCATTTTTCCAGCTGTTTGCTGACATAGCCTCTTTCATTGAGGAAAGAGAAGCCTTTTGGGATGGACAGGAACCTACAGAGGAGAGCAGAGAGACATTTAACACATATTTATTCTTTTAGCAGATGAGGAGTACAACCACTTATGAGCTTATTTTTAGTGCTGTCAAACGATTAATTGCATCCAAAATAAATGTTTTGGTACATAATATACGTGTGTGTATTTATTATGTATATATAAATACACACACACACTATATATCTTGAAAATATTTACATGTCTATGTTTATATTCATACAATTTATATTATAAATAAATATATTTAATATCTAAACAGACCATATTTTTTCTGAAATATATACATATGTGTGTATTTGTATATACACATAATAAATATACACAGCACACATACATATATTATGCAAACAAAAACTTTTACTTTGGATGCGATTAATCATTTGACAGCACTACTAATTTTATACCACGGACAAAAAATTTTTATTGGCATGCAGTATGACCAAAATACAATGACAATTCTATATCACAATAACAGAATATATAATGAATGCATATAACAAGAGTTATTTTTGCTGAATATTCAACTTAAAATGTTTTAAATATCACACAGCCACATAGAAATGCTTACTTTAGGACCTAATTGTATCAAAAGCAAAGTAAGGAATAATTACGTGTAATGCAGTATAGTGTTGGCCAGAAATAAAAACTAGCTCAGAGATTCCCAAACTTTTATTTTCAGCTGAACCTCTTTGACCTCAAATATTTATTTGCTTCTCTTATGTTGGTTAATAGTCACATGAAATGGAGGTAAAAAAAAAATTATATACATTTCATATTTTTATTAAGTGTTTGATTTTGATTGTTTCATTTTTTTAATTATTTTCATTCAACATTATGATTTTTATGATTTATGATTTATTTAATTGTTAGCATTTTATCAACTCATAAACGCTCTTGCAGGTCACTCACAAACTCCAGTTCGTGAAACTAGCTAAACAGTTTATTTTTAAGCAATACATTTATGTAGTAAACATACTTAAACTGAAAACCAAGACCTGTTTTACCTCAACAGCAGCAATAGGCCCTTCTCTCCCAGGTGAGACAGAGCAGGTTTCATGTGGATCAGAGCGTGCAGGCTGGCCTGGTGTGATATAACACAGCAGAAATAAAGAGCATTAGAGTTGCTATAAGAAACACATTTAACCGATACAAACCAATCAGCATCATGGGTAATATTTTATTAAATTAACAAAGTACATTATTTAATACTTAGCATATCATTACTTAAATATTTAGACATCCATCATACATATTCCTATCTGAAACTACATGAACTAATGATCTGCACTGCATCATTAACTTCCTGTAGCGGCGATGCTGATTACCTTCTCTTCACAGGCTTCATCCAGGATGTCCAGCGCCTCCATGGAGATGGTTTTGTTGTGGTCATGCAGCTGCGTGACTAGCAACTCCATCCCCCAGTTACTGAAGAACTCAACGTTAGCGCGCAGCAGCACACGCAGGTGTTTGGTGGCGTACAGACGGCAGTTCTGAAACCAGACAAACAGGGAGAATCACTAGGAAGTTCATCTGAGATCGCTATATTCAAATATACAGTAGGAACCACTTGAAAAGGTTTTTACAAGAATCTTATAGGATAGATATTAGTTATCTACCATACAAAAAAACCTTAAATCTTGTTTGTTTTATTACTGAACATTAATGAAATGCAGATTACTGCAGCATCAACAAACATCTTAACATATTACATGCATATTAAAAGGTAAGTTCGATTTAATTGTTCGAATACAATTCAAATACATATTCGCAAATAATTAAGCAATTGTAAAATTACTGAACATTAATGAATGGTAAATTATTGTAGCATCAACAAAACATCTTTGCATATTACATGTGCATTATTTTGTTGTGTTTAAAAGGTAAGTTGGAAATATGAAAATAAGGCAATTTACATTTTTTACAAATATAGAAGTATCTATAAGCAAAGTAAAAATTGTTCTGTAACAGGACAAACAGAGAGAATCAAACTAAAATCCAACAGAGATCCTTAAAAAAAATCTAATATACAGTTAATAGTTTTAGACTTGGTAAACTATATGTCAAGGGAAGTCGTGGCCTAATGGTTTGAGAGTCAGGCTCGTAATCCAAAGGTTGCGGGTTCGAGTCTCGGGCCGGCAGGAATTGTAGGTGGAGGGAGTGAATGTCCAGCGTTCTCTCCACCCTCAATACCACGACTGAGGTGCCCTTGAGCAAGGCACCGGAACCCCAACTGCTCCCCGGGCGCCGCAGCATAAATGGCTGCCCACTGCTCCGGGTGTGTGTTCACAGTGTGTGTGTGTGTGTGTGCACTATGGATGGGTTAAATGCAGAGCACGAATTCCGAGTATGGGTCACCATACTTGGCAGTATGTCACTTCACTTCACTTCACTATATCAACCCTGCTCAAATCACAGAAATGCCTTTAGTTTGATCTTACATCAGTGGCTGCTGTGAGGATCTTGGACAGAATGACTCGTGCGAGTCCATCTCTACTGTAGTCCAGAGTAGACACCGTTAGTTTCAGCAGGTGATCCTGGTTTTTCATTGAGCACAAGCTCAACAAACTGCACGAAACAAATCAAAACCAAACACAGTTAATCACACTGCTACTGTGGTACCATGCCTGGACAAATGCCCCCTTTTTTGCATTTATTTTAATGCAGTTTTTCAACCCTTTTCACATTTCTGGATTCTCAGAAGTCCAAGTCACCACAGTTGGGTAAAATTCTATAGGGGTAATAAATATCTACAAGGTTTCTGCAGGACTTTTAAGCTCAAATTTAAGACTTCTTAAGACCTGCACAAATAAAATTAATGCAATATTAAACTGTAAAATTACCAAGTTTATTTCATAATTTACAATTCAGATACAAGTTTTCACAAAAACTTTTATAAAATTATAAATTTTACATTTCAGCCTTTAAACTCTTTTTAAGAAAATGGATAAGTCAAAAGTATTAATTATTATATTGATTTAAACAATTATTATCAATAAAATTATTATATAAATTAAATAACATGAATTAGGGGTGTATGTAAACTTATGACTTAAACATATGCGGCGAATGTGTCGCGAATAAAGTGAAAATGAAATGAAGTGTCTATTGCAGCATTCAATTTAGATCTGCAAATAGTGCATCATATTTCTTTCTTAGTTTTCACAGCATTTTGCATTTTAACTAATCACACAAGATTCTCTTGATTCTATGAACTCAATGGCCAGTCATGCAAGCGTTCAGATGAGTTATGCTGAAACGCTGGTGTTTTAATCAGTGTCTGAATCCTGCACTCTGGCGAATTCTCTCATCAGAAACTACAAAATGCAGATGTACATGCCATGTAAATAAGAGATTAATTCATCATACACGGCAGACAGCATCACTGATATAACTGGAGCTTTTTTTTTTTTTTTTGAGTGCTTACACGTGCTAAACTGAAGTCAGTGATAATGTTCTTTGATGATGTAAATGTTCTTTGCTCTTGTATTTGTTTGTTGTTTGAATAACTGGACATGCGGAGTGATAATTATAAACTTAAAATATGTTTTTATTAAACCTGTGATCACAAATTCAGACTTATTAAAATATTTTATGACATAGGATGGTACTTGTCTAAAAAGGGGTTTATGATTTGCCTAGTTAAGATATTACAGGCAACAGTGGTTTGAGTGCATTTGACTAGAGCACAATTAAAGGATTTTTGTTGGAGAAATAGAGCAAAAGCAGGAAATATGGTGTCTAAAATGTAAGTCTCTTAAAATTAACTTCTTGTTTATTGAACGGTTGCATAAAGTCAATGTCACATTTGTAATCATGCCGACTTTTGGAGAAAAAAAACAGCACTCTTCGTGTGATATTAACTATATGAAATGATACAGGCTATACATTTTCTGCCCCCATATCTTAAATTATGTGATCGTTCTAAATGCATTTTAATAGACTGAATCATGCAGTGAAAGAAGGCACTCGTACGCGCACTAGTTTAACCTATGTCTGCCAGCAGGTGTTGCGTTTGGCACAAATATAACTGTTTTCCCGGTAAAGGAAGTAAGCGCAGCACCTGACTTTGAACTTGCAGCGCTCATGTTTATTTCATGAAATCATAGCCTTTTGAAGTTTAATCGTCACATTCAGCCATATTGCGATTCTGGTTTTTCCGTCCCCAAATTTAAGACCTCTTGAAATCATAAATAAGATTTTCTTGTACAATTTAAGACTTTTTAAGGCCTTAAATTTGATAAAACTAAATTTTAAAATTAAGACCCCGTGGAAACCCTGTATATAAATAAATACATAAACAAATAAATAAGTACATTTTTCCATGATATACTTCTTCTAACGTTCCAAAAAAAGAGATAAAATATTGAGAGATTGATAACATTGATCAGAAGACAGACAGAATATTCTAATTCTATTCTTAAATTTAAAAAAATATATATATTAGACTTGCACTCTATTAATTTACTGCTTATTTTCTTTAAAAAACAAACAAAAAAAAACTTTTCTAATCTTTTTGTATTCTATCTGTTTTCTTTTTATTTATTATATAATTAACAAAAGCAAAAAAGGCCTCTACCGCTAGCTTGCTCTATTCTTTTTCTATTCTGTTTTCTTTTTTATTTATTAAATAAAAAATAATAAAACTAGCGTGTACTGCATTAAGCTGAGACTTGATATAGCACTTGCATATCATTGCTCTTTTGTTGATTTTTGATTGCTTCCATAGTCCTCATTTGTAAGTCGTTTTGGATAAAAGCATCTGCTAAATGACTAAATGTAAAGACAGAAAGATGTCAAATTTGCCTTTACTCTCTCAGCCGTTGTATTACAAACACTGACTACTTTCTGTAATTTAATGTCAAAAATGAAAATATAAATACCTTCTCTAAAATTTCCAATGTTAATAACTGTGGAAATCGTCATTGCAGTATGTGAAAATGGTCTATTTGTGTCAAATTTATTGTGTTATTATCAGTACTTTCTCATATAGCCAAAATAATAAAGTTTATATAAATAGTGTGTTCTCACCACTGGAAAACGCCACATTTCTCCAGCAATTTGACTCCAGCTGGCTGTGCAGACAGAGTACCCAGAAACAGGAAGTAGTGCTGACTGAGGGTACTGAGGAGGCCGTTGCTATGGAGACTGCGTTCAGAGTTAAGCCCAGAAGAGGAAATGAGCCACTGGACGATATCCTTCACAAGCTCCTCTAAATATGCCTGACCGTCCTACAAAAATTGGACGAACATTAACCAAGTTAATTGCTGCTGTGTCTCTTATGGAGTAATTTAACAAAGGCTCAAAAGGTCTTCATTTCTCACATCCTCCGAATCCAAGAGGAACTGGTTGAACTGGCAACCTGCTACCGTCAGCTGTCTGGCTTTGGCGTGATCCAGCTCCAGAGCCGAGTACAGCTTACTGCTGGGCTTATAGAAATACAGCAACCTCCTTACAAACCTACATACAAACAAACACATACAGTAGAGATGTAGTTTGTGCTTAGTGCTTCAAGAAAATGTAGCACATGATGTTAAAGATAGGTCACCACACGCTGGTCTTACTTATGCATCTGCTCGTCCTTGTTGTTTCTGAGGTTCACATTTGGCCACTAGAAAGGAAAAACAACAGAGTAAGATTTCTTTAACGCTCCTTTAAGAAGTCCCTTATGCGCACCAAGGCTGCATCATTACTCCAGTCTTCAGTGTCACATGATCCTTCAGAAATCAATCTAATATGCTGATTAGCTGCTCAAGAAACATTTATTATTTTCAATGTTGAAAACAGCAGGGCTGCTTAATATTTTTGGATATTTCTATTTTTAATATTTTTTCACATACTGTTTTTCAAAAATAGTAGGCACTAGACAGAATATTGTTCAGTATGTAGTAAGCATTATGCTAGTATTCTATCCAAACATGGCAGGAAGAGTGAATTGGGGCCGTTCCTCGTTTACCTTCAGTATAGTGATGATCAGAATCCAGTTCCAGCCCAGGTTCTGTTTGTGATTGAGGACCTGACTGTCCCTCAAGTTCATCATCAGCGCCTCTTCAGTGTCCTACACCACACAAACAACTCAGAAACTTCTGCTGTGTCATATTTTATTAAATTTATCTATATAAACAACGGGCCAATTTGATAGAAACATATCACATCCCAAACTCAGGACAAATCCAAGGTAGAACAACAAATGCAACAATGATGTGTAAGTACTTTACAATTTAAATGTGAGCCTGGACCACAAAACCAGTCTTAAGTCGCTGGGGTATATTTGGAGCAATAGCCAAAAATACACTGTATGGGTCAAAATTATAGATTTTCTTTTATGCCAAAAATCATTAGGACATTAAGTAAAGATTATGTTCCATGAAGACATTTTGTAAATTTCCTACCGTAAATATATCAAAACTTAATTTTTGATTAGTAATATGCATTGCTAAGAACTTCATTTGGACAACTTTAAAGGCGATTTTCTCAATATTTAGATTTTTTTTTTTTTTTTGCACCCTCAGATTCCAGATTTTCAGCTGTATCTCGGCCAAATATTGTCCTATCCTAATAAACCATACATCAATGGAAAGCTTATTTATTCAGAAAAAATTGACCCTTATGACTGGTTTTGTGGTCCAGGGTCACAAATATCATCTTTTCTTACATTACAGTAATCAGAGTTGAGTGAAGGAAATGTGACAACTCAAAAAATCTTAATGGTCCTAAATTAGGCAACATTTTCTTAGAGCAAAATCAAAAAAAAAAATTCTCTGATTTTGGGGTGAAATGATCTGGACATGTACTTGACAGGTGTTTTGAGATTCATCTCAGACAGAGCCATGATGTAGTGTGTACCTTCATAATATAGATGTCCTTCTGTGGACGCTGGTGCTGCTCTCTCTTGTGAGTGGAGTTGGACGTCCTGCGCAGGATGTGGTCCAGGTAAAGACTGTAAGGTTTGGGGCCACGACGTTTCTTTTCGTGGAAACGCTTTAGGTGGTTCACGGCTGCACTGGCACGCCTGGAAAACACAAGACAGTGATAGTGGAAAACATTGTTTGACACATGCTTTCGGACTGTTGTTTGTGTGTGTGTGTGTGTGTGTGTGTGTGTGTGTGTGTTCACGTTGTTGCACTCACAGCCGTTTCTCCTGAGAGATGTCAAAGGAAGCAGCCATGTTGATTAGCGTGGGCAGACAGTGCAGATGATGACTGTGAGAGTGAGGAAGAATCGTATTGGCCTGGAAGAGAGAAGAACCGTTATGTGAACAAACGTGACATTTTAGGTCCAAAAATAAAGGCTAAAAGGGAAATTAAACAGCAGTCCAAATGTATGTCTAGAATCTGGTTTACTAATTAACAGATCAGTGACTATGGTGCATCAACAGACAACTTTTGTTTTCCATTTTAATTTTGATTAAATGTTTATCCAAAAACGTTTTTAGGATCATTAAAGATTTTTGCATTGTTATTATAATGACAAATAAGCACATTCTGACCCCCAAATTCTCAATATCTCAATGTGTCTAGACTTATTTATAATTTATATTTATTTGTTTGATTATTTATGAAGTTTTTTCGTAAAAGTAAATAAAAGTTAAAAACTTTTTTTTTTAAAGAATGTAAAAGTTTTTTTTCCATAAACTATTATTTTAGTATTTTATTACAAAACATTTTAAGATAGCATTCGTTACTAATTTTGAATTAGCTTTTCTATTTTTAGTTTTTTTTAATTAAATTTTAGTTTTGGTCATTCTGTTATGTGCTTTTGTAAACTGTATTAACATTAATTAGATTTGTTTTTTATTTCTATTTAGCTTTATTTTTATTTTAGTTTTTCAGCTTTTGTAACTTAAAATGTATTATTTATATTTAAAATATACATTAAGATTTCTATTTTTCAACTTTGTCAAGTACTAAAAGCAATTTTTTATATTTTTCATTTTAATTTTATTTAACGACACTGCAGCCATAAGGAAAATAAATTACATAAATTGCAGTAAAAAAAGTTGTAAATCTGATTGTTGTAGAGTTTTCTAAAAGCTTTATTCAAAGTAAAGTTACATTTGTGCACAGTTTTGTAAAAACACACTAAGCTGTCAAATAAGAAATATTACATAATTCAAGTTCATGGCCCCATAATACATATTTATGAAGTGTAAAAAGGTAATGAGCCCTGTTTACAGATCTGAAGTAATGTAATACCATGTGCAGAAGTTCTCCGAGCAGTATAGTGGCTCTCACTGATATCTGTCCATCACTGCTTGTCACCACTTCCACCAGACCCTGAGCAACCAAAAACATTATCAATAAAAACCATCACAGACCCCTTCCATTAAAGGTGGGGTATGTCATTTTTCAAAAGCATTTTAGAAAACTGAGTCAGGGCTGAGTACCAAAACAAACTTGTAGCCAATCAGTAGTAAGGGGCGTGTCTACTCATGATATGGAGGAGAGCGTTCAGTGAACAGCCGAGCCGAGCGACAGAAAGATAGAGATGGCGGACAAAAAAAACAAAAGAGGAAGAGGTCTGCGGAACGATAAGGCAAGAAGTAGGACCTGTGTAAATATCAGATCATCTTTCCAGTGCTGGAGAGAACTCAAGGAGCGGAAGGCCTGCGATCGGATGCCGAGGTTGCTTTGTTTCTTCTCGATTGTAACACCGTATCTACACCGGACGCAGCGCACCGCAACAGCTAAAGCCTGCCTACACTGGACACGTGTATTTCAGGCGAGAATGTAGTTGTTTAAAACTCAAATTCGTGGTTTATTTATAAAAACAGCGCCTATTTGAAAATGTGTTTCGCCGATTTCGGAGCCGTGAGCTCCACACGATCACCGGGCGCTCAGTGCTCATGTATCCCGAAGAGAGGAGCATAACCTCGGCTAGTCCTTCTGACATTTGCCGCTGGCTCTGCTGTCTCTGTAGTGGTAAGATATCATTTGTTTTGGGTAAATCTAACAGGTAATCTTTGGTCTTTATTCTATTAATATGTTAAAATGAAAATGAAAAATGTTTGATATAATATTTCGTTTCATTGTAATGTATGTACGTTCCCTGAACTACATTTCTGCGGCTATTATTATGTTTAAATGAAAACGAAAAGAGGCAGTGGTGTTTGATATATTTCGTCTGTAAATACAGTGAGGAAGATTGCAGCAACCAAGGCGAGCTGACTGACGTTATCAAGTACGCTGCTCTTTGCAGAATTACCGGTCTTGCGTCGTTCCGTCCGCGGGAGCTCACACTCCCGAGTCTAACTTGTGGAGTCCAAACTACCGAGGATGCAAGTCTGAATTTTGCGTACTTGGAATTGAGAAACACACGTTACGTCACCAGACTATTTGCCTAATCTTCTTGGCATTTTAGACCACGATGGAAACACAGACAGCAACAGGTCTGGGGGAAAAAATAACATATTGTTCCAGGTAATTTCGGTGGAAAAGCGGCTTTCACAGAACTAATTGTTGCCTGGGTTGCGTAGGCTACATACAGTGCCCGCCAAAAGTTTTGGAACAGTGAAGACAAAATTGCTCTGTTGGCTGTGGAGTCAAGACATTTACAAATATGATTAAAAGATGAATATGAGACAAAACTACAGAATGTCACATTTTATTATTGGGTGATTCAACACAGATGTTTTACCAGCTAAGAAGTTCAGCACTTTTAGAGTTTCATCCCTCTATCTGATGTGAGCATAAGTATTGGAACAGTTGCCTCACAGGTCTTTCTAAGTGATCAGCTGTGTCCTGTTGCATTAATTCTTCAGATATTTATAGCAGGGAATGTGTTGTATCAGTTATATCCATTACTTCTGCATTCTGAATATTGCATTCGATGATGACACACAAACCAGGATGAAGATGAGGGAGACGGCTTTGAGAGAAAAGCAAGCAATTTGGATGCTAAAAGAAAAGAGGAAGTCAGTTAGAGCTCTAGCAAAAACAAAGGGCATGGAGAAATCAAGAGTTTGGAAACCACCAACGACACCAGCAACCAACAACGACCTGATCGGCTGAGAAAACAACAGTAGTTGATGACAGACAAATCATAAAAGCTGTGAAAATGAACCCTAAAAGACGTGTCTGTAAAATCACCAATAACTTCCAGAAAGCTGGGGTGATGCTCTGACAATCTACTGTCCTCAGGAGACTTTGACACAGAATTACAGATGCTACACAGCAAGATGCAAACCTCTGACCAGCACCAAAAATAGAAAGGCAAGATTAGAGTTTGCAAAAAAGCACAAAGGTGAGCCAGAAGAATTTTGGAACTGTGTTTATGGACCGATGAGACAAAGATGAACCTTTATCTAAGTGATGGGAAAGCAAAAATGTGGAGAAAAAAAGGGAACTGCAACGATCCCAAGCATACAGCCTCATCTGTAAAGCATGGTGGAGGTGGTGTCATGGCATGGGCATGCATGGCTGTCTCTGGAACAGGCCTTCTCAACTTTACTGATGACTTAATGTATGATGACAGTAGCAGAATGAATTTGGAAGAGTACAAAACCATCTTGCCTACCAATATTCAAGAAAATGCCACCAGATTCATTGGGAAGTGCTTCATATTGCATCAGGACAATGACCCAAAACACCCTGCCAGTTCAGTCAAGGAATTTATAAGGGCAAAGAAATGGAAAGTCTTAGATTGGCCAAGTCAGTCTCCAGATTTAAATCCGATTGAACATGAATTTCACCAGCTGAAGAGAAGAGTAAAGGCAGAAACTCCCCAAAACAAGCAACAATTGGGATTGGCTGCATTAAAGGCTGGGAAAAGTATTTCAGAGGATGAGACCAAGAGTCTGGTGATGTCTATGGGTCACAGACTCACTGCTGTGATTGTGCGCAAGGGATCTGCAACTAAATAATAGCTTTTAATCTTTTAATCGTTTTAATATTTATGCCATTAATGAGTGGGATAAACTCTAAAAGTGCTGTTCTTTTTATTTGGTAAAACATGTATGTGTTGAAACGGCTAATAATAAAATGTGACATTCTGTAGTTTTGTCTCATATTCATCTTTTCATCTTATTTGCAAATGTCTTGACTCCACAGCCAACAGAGCAATTTTGTCTTTACTGTTCCAATACTTATGGAGGGCACTGTATATGTCTGGCGGATTTATCAAAATAGGGGCGAGACCCTTTTGGGATAGGGGTGTGTTTGTTTTGGTGATTTCAAATATCAACATTGGCTTCCAGAAATCACTTACCCCACCTTTAAAGGTAAAAAAATCAAGCCTGCATCAAGTGGTCATGTGATTACATACCTCCAGTAGTCCACTGTTGATAAAGGCAGACAGCAGTAGTGCCAGATAGTTGTCCATGAGGTCTGGTCTGGTAATGGACAACACAAGACCATGAATGCAACGTTTAACCCAGAATATTCCAGTATTGCAGCAAGGCACAGAGTCTCACCTAGATCGTGCTCTGTGAGGCAATATGACTTTGGCTTCTGCGGCTACAAACCCATCAGATAGTCTCCAGCTGTCCTGAAACTTGCTGGGGTCTGAACGACACAAACATCAGCATGAAACACACATCCCAGACAGAAAGAGCAACATGCAAATCAGAGTTTACAGATACTCCTCTACAGCAGTCAGTGAGGTGCTTCTGATCAGATGAAGTGTGTTTATGAATCGAGGTGCTTCTTACCCACGCTGTGCAGGGCTTCCTCAAAATCTCCTGTCACTATAGGAACAGGCAACCTGAAGATCTCGTACATGACTTCTAATAAGGCTTTCTGCAGACGCAAAAATAAATGGATAGATCCAGCTTTAAAACAGATTTATTTCAGTGAATCAGTGGCAAACAATGCTTCAACACTTTTTCAATTCATCACTCAAATAACATTTAATGCACTTTATAATGCTTTAGTTAAACTTATGCAGGTAAATACTGTGGTTTATGTCCACATTTGATTAAAAATTATTCTTTGTTCATTTAGTTGTATAGCAAGTATCTTATGCTCACCAAGGCTGTATTTATTTGACCAAAATGACAATAAAAACAGTAATATTGTGAAATATTACCATTTAAAATAACTTTTTTCTATTAGAATATATTTTCAAATTTATTTCTGTAATGCAAAGCTGAATTTTCAGCATCCTTCCTCCAGCCTTCAGTGTCACATGATTCTTCAGAAATCATTTTAATACGTTGATTCGATGCTCAATAAAACATTTCTTATTATTAGCAATGTTGAAAACTGCTTAATATTCAAATATATAATGTTTTAGTGACAAACATGTCACATGTTAGTCTCAAAAAAAAAAAAAAAAGTATTTAAAACTCACCCTGACTTCCATGTTTGGTATACAGAGCAGGCCTATCAAAGACTGGACCCCTGAGTTCCCTGATTTACACAGGTTGATAATACCTGTAGGAGAACAGCAGAAGAGAGGGATGAAGAAGTGGAGAGCGTTTCCCTTTTCTACTCTTTAGACGATGCAGTAGATTTTATACCTGACCACGAGCGGAAGGCTGCAATGATGGCCATTTTACTGGCTAAAAAACGAGCTTCTCTGTCCTCCCTATGGAACACAATGATACATAAAAAAAAGTTACTGTCAGAAATGCACGATTACAATGCATAACAGATAAATGAGGCAATGGCACAGAAACATGCACAAAAGCATGTATATACACAAATACACAACTCACTTGATTTGTGCCTCTGCTGTGTCAGGGCTGTGTCTGTAGTGAAAGTCTGTGTAAGGTGCAAGGATTTGCTGGAAAGAAAAAATAAAATAAAACAACATATATATATATATTTATATTTTACTCACTGCTGTGTGCACCTGGATGTGTTACATGCAGAGCACAAATTCCGATTACTTGGCCACGTCACGTGATTTTCACTTTCACTTATTACTTTCAGACAATTTTTAAGTACATTTTTATTTTATAATGGGGAAAGATGCAAGCCTGATTAAACCTGCACCACAATGAACATCTGTGCAGCTGCATGCACACATACCTCCAGTTCAACATCAGCATGTATGTACTGGCGAGTGTGCGGGTGATTGAGCAGGTGCAGTATGGTGGTGATCAGGGCCTCGTTGATGCGGCTCAGTTGACAGTCGATGACATTCTTTAGGATGGTGCTCAAACCTCCCCGCTTGGCCACAATCTCAGGGTTCTTCAGTGCTGGATTACGAGAAAACACAACCATATCAAACACATATATACGCCAAAATCTTATCGTATGAAACATTCAATAATACATCAAAATTGATATTTATTGACTAAATAAATCCACAATTTAGATAATGAACACTCAGGTACACAAATATTTTCATGTTCTTTGTGTGTCCACAAAAACCTCATCCACAGAGCATTTGACGAGATATTGTCATTTACACAGATTTAATTTAACTTAAAGAAATTCTGGCAATTCAAACAGTTAGTTTGTAATAAAAAAATAAAATAAAACAGATTCCAACAAATATATATATATATAAATGGATAAGTTGTGAAAATTTTTGAAATATTTTTAATATGTCTATTTTAATGGCAAAGATCAAAGTAGTTTAAAAGAGATTCTTGAAATGTAAGTAAAAAACTTAAAAAATAAAATGACAAATCTTTCAAATTAACATTTGATAAAAATCCATTTTAGAATTTTGATTAAAAAAAAAAATGCATACAATTTTAAATTTGACAAAACATTGCCTATGATATATATCACTCCTATATCAATCTGTTAAAGGATTGGCATTAAGAATCTGTGATATTTTCACCTGTTCGTTCACTAAGGTAAGCATTTGCATACAGTACATCACCTCAAGGAGCAGCATGATTTGAGACATGATGCATGCCAAAGTTTAAAACTAACCTTAAGTGTAAGCAATAATAATAGTTATGCTAGTCTTGACAAATGTGACAGTAACTCACCAAGTTCACAAATGATGGCGATGCAGGCTCGAACCATGCGATCTCTCTCCTGCAGCCCGTCATTCCCCACCGCGATCAGAGAGTTAGTCAAAGAGCTGGGAAAGAGCTGTGCGTTCACTGTTATCATCTGAACGGGGAAAATAACAGATTGAGATGAGATTCAGCCTACACAAATAACACACAGGTTATACTGAGTGCAAGAATGCTGTTAGAGGTTGTACCTTTCTGACCAGTCTGAGGGCTTGAGTTCTCTCCACCTCATTGCTCAGCTGAATGTCAATACACCTGAACACAAATCAACAAGACATTCAAACTTCCCTTCTGAGGCTTTCTGACCAAGACACTTCACCCACCAGAGCACCTCGATGTTTACCAATGGTAATATTTTCACACTTTAATTTTACAATAAAGACAAGTCAGTTCAGTGTTTATTCAATTCAGTTCAATAAGACTGTGCATGTCACAAAATTTCTCAGTTATGAAACTAATTTGATTTGGCTATAAAGCAGCTCAGACAGTGTCTTCATTCAGCTCAATTCATTTGCAGTTTTGCTCTCATCTGATAGTGTCAGTAAGGGTGGTCAAAATATGAAGTGTCTTTTAAACCTAATGGAAGCGGATGACACCGAGGACACAAAACCGGTGTGTGAACTCACCTGGAGATCAGGTAATCCACCTGCAGCTGAAGAACTGTCTGGAGGACGCTGCTGTCACGGATCAGATACCTTAGTGTTCTCAAACCCGCAGCCCGAACCTCCTTCACCTCATTCAGCAACGCCACACGCAGACTAAAACAATAGAGAGAATGATACACCCAAATCAGTCATCTGTGAGATTCCATGATGTTTGTGATGCCATCTCAGAAAGCAGCAAGTCTATGTAGTCAGCAACTAGCTCACTAGGTAAGTAGAAAAAGCTTTTTAGAAAAAGTTCGACTTGCCAAACGATGATTTCCTCATTTGTAAATCCTAATTTCTCTTCACAGTGATTTACACTGTTCAGGAGCTGAGAGAGAAAGAGAGAGACACTCATCACAAATATTCTTGCACCAAGTCATGAAGTTCATTAGACTGTTTATGGTTAACCCATGAATATATAATCAGGCTCACAGGATATACTACTGTTCAAAAGTTTAGGGCTAGAAAGATTTTTTTTTTAACCACTTCAGCTCTTTTGCATATTTTGGATTTTTTACTGATTTTGGCATACCTGGATTTAAAAGAGCACCCTACTCACATACTAATTTAATAGAAAACATCCAAAATGTTTACACACGGGTGGAATTTTTTTTATTTTTTATTGTAATCTAATTTAGATTTTTTTTTTAATAGGTTTTTATTTGAAAGTATGTTATTTAAGATCTGTTTGGTCCATGTTCATGCAGAAAATTTATTTTGATTCCAGTAGGTGCCAGTAAACAAGGGAAAAAAGAATTTTCTTTGTATCATTTATTTTTTTTAAGTTATGGATATTGAATTGAAGAGAGGCAATATGTCCACAAGGGGTCTCCCTTCTGCCATATAAGGCACACCTGCATTTGAAAGAGTCCCAAACCCACATACATTGAGATAAATGGATAAAATTGTCTAATTTTTCACCAAATACCTGAAATTTTAATGCATGAATGGAATAATTCCTAATTATTATTGCATTTGTAAAAAAAAACGAAGTATCGCAACTCTGCATCGAGCTAGCTGCTAGCCCGCTAGGGGGCAGTGCCCATTTTGCGTTCAGTGCGCCCTCCTCCCTCATGTTTGGCAAGGCATAACTCGGCATCGGATTGGTCTAGGAGTGTGATCGAGGTCTCGTTGTACAGATCTGATCTGGGGCTTTTCAGACATATGACACATTACGTGATGACGCAATCGCCCATTGACACAAATGTGTTTAGGCAAAACTAAGTCGAAAACGCACCATTCAACTCCATGCAAGTATTGATCGGCTCATCTCTGACATATCCGGGTGTAGTTTGGCCGTGCAAGCTCATAGACAAGTTTTTAGACCATATCATAGTGCTGACACTGCTCTCATTAGAGTTACAAACGACCAGCTTTTATCATCTGATCGTGGTTGTATCTCTCTATTAGTGCTACTGGATCTTAGAGCCGCGTTTGACACTATCAACCACAACATTCTTTTAAATAGACTAGAAAATTATGTTGGCATTAGAGGAAGTGCACTGGCATGGTTCAAAGCGTACTTATCTGACCGCCATCAATTTGTGGAAGTAAATGAAGAGGTATCATACCAATCACAAGTGCAGTATGGAGTACCTCAAGGCTCAGTACTTGGCCCCTTACTTTTCATGCTTTACATGTTACCCTTGGGAGATATCATTAGGAAACATGGTGTTAGCTTTCACTCTTATGCTGATGATACCCAGCTCTATATTACTTTGCGACCTGATGAAACTTACCAATTTGCAAAACTTACGGAATGTATAGTTGATATCAAAAACTGGATGACTAGCAATAAATTCTGAAAAAACAGGTGTTAATTATTGGACCAAAAACTTTTGCATGCAATAACCTAGATCACTGTCTAATACTTGATGGCTGCTCTGTAAATTCTTCGTCATCAGCTAGGAACCTAGGTGTACTTTTTGATAGCCATCTTTTCTTCGAAAAACATGTTTCTAGCATTTGTAAAACTGCATTTTTCCATCTTAAAAATATATCTAAATTACAACCTATGCTCTCAATGTCAAATGCAGAAACATTAATTCATGCATTCATGACCTCGAGGCCAGATTATTGTAATGCTTTATTGGGTGGTTGCTCTGCACGTTTAATAAACAAACTCCAGCTGGTTCAAAATGCAGCAGCTAGAGTTCTTACTAGAACCATGAAGTATGACCACATTAGCCCTGTTCTGTCGACACTGCACTTGCTCCCTATTAAACATCATATACATTTTAAGATCTTGCTAATTACCTATAAAGCCCTGAATGGTTTGGCACCTCAGTATTTGAGTGAGCTCTTATCGCATTATAGTCCTTCATGTCCGCTGCAATCTCAAAACTCTGGCCATTTGATAATACCTAGAATATCAAAATCAACTGCGGGCGGGAGATCGTTTTCCTATTTAGCGCACAAACTCTGGATAATCTACCTAACACTGTTCGAGAAACAGACACACTCTGTCAGTTTACATCTAGATTAAAGACCCATCTCTTTAACCTGGCTTACACATAATACACTATCGCATTTCTATAATTCAAATCCATTAAAGGATCGTTAGGCTGCATTAATTAGGTCAACTGGAAACGGGAACACTTCCCAAAACACCTGATGTACTTGTTACATAGTTAGACTAATATTAGCGCAGATGCCGTTCTTCTGTTCCTTTCTTATTCCGAGGTCACCGTAGCCACCCAGATCCAGACTGTATCCAGATCAGATGGTGGATCAGCACCTAGAGATGACCTCTACAACCAGGACACCTAGATGAGCCCCAGTGAAGACCCTGTCTCCAAGACGGCCATCGGGACAAGACCACAGGAACCAGATGAGTCCTTTGCACAATCTGATTCTGCTTTAGCCTAGATTTAAACTGCTGATTTTGTCTGGACAGAGGAGAATGACACTATTTCCCCGTCTAAATACTCTAAAGCTGATATAAAGCGACCCAGCAAATTCATACTTAATTATGTTATTTTATGTAACATAAATGCAAAAGTGATGGGATGGACAAGAAAGCTGAGGTTCTAAGCTTTCAAATGATACCATATAAGTTTAAGTCACTGTTCCGCAACTTGTTAATTTTTACAATAAGTTTGATGAAGGAATTTTGGACCCACCGGTGGGCCAGAGCTAAATTGATACTTTTATTCAGCAAGGATGAATTTTTAAACTTTCTTTTAATCAAAGAATCCATAAAAATATATATCACACTTTCCACAAAAATATTACGCAGCACTACTGTTTCATAATCGATATGTGATAAGAAATGTTTCTTGAACATCAAATCAGCATATTAGACTGATTTCTGAAGGATCATGTGACACTGAAGACTGGAGTAATGAAGCTGAAAATACAGCTTTGCATCACAGGAATAAATTACATTTTAAAATACATTCACAAGGAAAACAGTTATTTTAAATTGTACAAATATTTCACAGTATTACTGTTTTTACTATATAAATGCAGCCTTTGTGAGTAGAGAGACTTCTTTCAGATACATTAAAAAAATCTTACCGACCCCAAACCTTTGAGTTTTATAAAAAAATTAAAACAGAAATACTATAATAGCAGAAATGAAATACTAGAAACACATTTTTCATTAACATTAAGTGTTGTCACCTCACTAGAACGTCTAGTTTGTAACATGTAAACAAAGGCTGAATTGTTGCTGGAATGTTGTATCAGCATCTAGTACAGGAAACACGCATTTATAATTACATATTTTTAAGTTAACAGATTCATTCTTTAAATTCTCTCAAAGCCATTTTGAAAGTGAACAAAGTTGCAAAACATCTTCTGGTAATGATGATGAGATGCACGAACTGAAGCCATAAATAAAAAAGTGAGACAAATGCATCAACAATTGCACTAAGCTGACCTTACAGTATAAAATTAGTCTCCTAAACATGTTTGTGTGTGTGTGTTACTGTTGAGCGCAAGGACCTTGGCAGGCTGAGCATGCATATGTATGTGTTTATGATGATGTCAGAGCTCAGGCAGGCAGAAGGGGTCATGTGACCCTCAGTGAGGATTAGATCTCCTCTATCTCAGCATCCTTAAAAGGCCACACACATCATTCATGCACACACACCACTTGAGTTGTTATTCTGCAAAGCTGAGAAAATCCCACTTAAACACACGCGCACACATACTTCTGCACAAACAGTCTTAAGTTTAACCTCAGTCCCACTGAGATGAAACTCTCACATACAAAACAAACTATCTCAGAAAGAAACTGAAAGTGAGAGGCGGCGCCCACTAAGATAAACAACCCGACAGCACACACACACACACACACACAAAACGCCTGCTGCTGTTTTCTATGTTACAGATCAGCTCACAGGACCAGGCCTTAAAAACATTGCATTATTAAAAATAGGTTCCCCCTCTTCGGCAAGTCAAATCAAATTGATTTATATAGCACTTTTCAACAAACACACAGAAAATTATGATGTTAATATTTACAATATCTTAACACCTTCATGCATTTAGCAGATTAGTGCTGGGAGAGATAATATAGGTACATTTTGCAACGACATCAGCAATCATGCAGCTGCGATTTGCTAAATAGTATATAATGCTTTATGTAAGATTACTATATGTAAATGGGGAACTGTGGATATACTCTTTATTCAACTGCCAAATGTCAATGCTATTCCAGTTTCTAGATCTCTAGTTTCCCGTTTATAGATATAAGTTACAAGCCAAAATAACAAAAATCTTTAAAGGCTGTTTTCTCAAAATAAGCCTTTCTCCTGAGCCAGAAATCTCCAATTGAACTGCACTTACACCCAACTTTACAGTTTTGTCTATGTTCTAAAGGTTTTCACATAGGATTTTGTTCATATAACATTTCAATCATAAAAACATGGTGAAAATGACCATTTTTTGTCTCAGTGTTGACAGTATTTTCTGATTTATGGAGTGTCTCCTCTAGAAAAACCTTTACATGTAACATGTCAACAAAATAAAACAACAGTTTTGATCTGGGCTTTATGCAATGTTCAGTTTTCTGTTCTGGAAAAGCATGCAAATTAGTGCATATTTAAAACACACTATTTCACAAAACATGATTTACAAAATAACTGTCTGAATGTACTGAGATTAATAACCTGGGGAATTGTGGTAATATCTATAAATTAACATTTTACTCTATTCACTGGGGCTCTTACCTTAAATGCTTTCGCAACACAAAAATGTTCATGCAATGCAGATCATACTACAGAATATACATCCTGCAGAACTCACAAAGTGATCGTAAGTTTTAGTTTTGTTTTTTGCTAATTTTACAATGCTTTCAGTGACCAATTAGAATGTAGTATTCTCAGCTCCATTTAATACATTCTACCATGTTGACATTTACAATTCAGCATATTTTTCCCCAAAATCAGTGCAAAAAAAAAAAAAGTGAAGCCATTCCATGCACACCTGATCACACATGATCTAAAATCATACATGAGCGTGGTGTAGACCTGCCATAAATGGAAGTTGCACTACCTTAACAAAGTTGTTCAGGTGGCCAAGCTTCCTCATGTTGGAAACCCCATGAGATTTGGCGATGTTCTGAAGGATCTCACGCATGTTATCTGAGGGATCTGTGGAAATCAAAAACCGTAAAAAGACAAATAGGTTAACAATCAGTTACCACTAATACATTAGGGAGGCTATTCAGCATCCAGGACAGGAAATGTAAATTTTTTATATGTGATATTATGATCTAAATTTAGCAATTGCAATTAAACTTTTCCCTGCTCTAGTCTTTATTTAGTACATTTCTCAAGAGAGACGTCAAACACACTGGCAGGACAAGTTTCATCAAGATCAGGCTCATAGACCTTAAAACACAGACTTAATAGGCAGCATGCAAAGATATGAAGGCATCAAGATGCTTTACGAATACAGCCTAACCCGAGCTGAAGCACTGCAGATGTTTACTAGACAAAACAAACGATGTGGCTGTGCACTACAGATCAAAACAACACCCAAATCCTAGTGAGCTGCCTAGCTAGACAGCACATCTGAGGCATCACAGGCGTAAATAATGCGGTCTATCAAGGCAACACATTAGGTTTTGAGACAATCAACATCCCATTCAGCCTCATTCTCCTGTCTGAAGGCCAGAGAGAGCAGATGGGAAATCACTAAAGACAATTTATTGGATTTAAGGGGAATTTGATCATTTCTTGGTTGTTATTATTACAGAGAAGCATTATGAATTTGTTTCTTATGATCTCTATGGTGACTCTCACCCCGCGTAAGATCCAGCGGTACATTCTCCTCCCCGCTGTCATTCCGACCTGTCAAAGACAAAAAAAAACACACAGTGAGGCCTCAACGGATGCTACGCAAGCAGAGGGTTATAAACAGCGCCAGCTGCGCGTGGTAACGGGGGTGTGGGTGCCGTTAACTTGCCTCTCATCCGTACACTCCGGGTCGGACGGCCGCGGATGCTGACCGCCATGTTGGCAGGGACGTTCATCATCACAACACCGGAACTCTCGTAAACTCTCGCGATGTTTGAGCGCAGACGGTGTGTGATTACATTCGTGAACACGAACAGTAACAAAGATGATTTTCTAGTCAATAACATCCTCGTTCTAGTAAGGATTTAGATACACAAATCTAAGTAACTGAAAGCGAAACCTAGTTTTTATGTATTTCACAATGAGTTTTTAATTACTGCTTTTTTTCTTTAGCATCTGATCCTTTTATGCAAAGTATTATTTCAAGCGATGCTTAGCAAACTTTTTCGTGTAATATGTTGAAATATGATAAAAAAAATGTTGTATTGACTACATACACACATTTAATTCTTTTATGTACAGAAATACTGTAAAAAATTAAAAACATAAATTATTACATAAACACTGAAAGCACATAAATGATGTGTTGTCTGTATTCACACACACACACTCTCACTCTCACACACACACACACACACACACATTAAATAGATCAATGTCTTAAAATAAGCCTTTTATTAAATTATGCCGAACTTTAATTTATTGTATTTGCACCTTTTTGTTTTTACCTCCATTTTCTGTTTTTATTGTCAAAAACACACACACAAAAAAACAACAAAAGACAGGATTACAAATGACTTTACTTCTGAGGTCACTGTACACACATTATATAATATTTACTGTAGATGATTCTCAAACAACGGAAATACATGGGGTTTTTGGTGAAAGAATTAAATGACAAATAAGGATGCAGAAAGCTGATGAAAACACACTAGATGAGTTTATCCATGCTTAGTCATTGTCGTAGATACACTCTGTAACAAATAAGCAGAAAAAAATAATTCCAGTACAAAATGATGAAAGATATAAACTAAATACACCTTCATTAACTGTGCAAGTTAAACCTTACCTTCACCAACATCATCATAAATAGAGCCGTCCCTTAGAGAGAGTAAGTGAGACACAAGTTGTGGTCAACCGATCAACCACTGATATAAAATCAAAATGGCATTGCTGAATTTTACACAACAATCACTCAAAATTCACTAACAATTAGACATATCAAATAAACCAAGTGTGCTTAGAAATGCAAAACCTGTATCTATTGACAAATGAATTTTTTGCATGCAAAAACATCGTCTAGCCAGATTAGAAATGGACAGGAAGACTATACTTACTGCTCCAAATTAGCAGCCGACACATAGCCAACTGAAACAGAGAGAGAATAATTAATAAAAGTTTCCTCTTCTGCTGTAATGTGCAGTTGTACAGCACAAATCAACTCACGTTTTCCTTCGCTGTTCCGGCCGATGAGTTTGTCATCTACTGGATGAACTATCACATCAATGAGTTCTCCAGGTTTGACTGGCAAGTCTTTATTACCAAACTTCTTTATAGACAGTGACCGGAGAACAGTAGCTTGATACAGCACTTTGATTTCCGCATTATACTGCAAGAGGCAATGAGGGTTAGTACACAGAATCATTCACTCACCACTCAACAACAAACGGATCTTACTTTAAACTTCTTCCTAAACTCTTTCTCCTCCTTCTCAAACTTTTTCTTTTTCTTCGGGTCCATCTCGTCTGTCTTACTTGTTGAGCTGAACTTTTGAAAGCTGCGGTAAAAGAGACTTAACATGCACTACCGTTCAAAAGCTCAAAAAAAACAATTTTATTCAGCAAAGACACATTAAATTTATCAAAAGACATCAAATAATCAGAAAATAGTAAATGTGCTTACTTGTTGTGGGAAAAAATATCATGATGGAAATGGTCCCACTATAGCAGGGGTGGGCAATTAATTTTTCCAAGGGGCCACATGAGAAATTTAGGCAGTTGCAGAGGGACAAAATACACTTAACTAAGTTCTGCCCAATATATTTTATATCTCTTTATAAATGGAACATTACAATCATACAATGAAAATGTGGAGCACACAATTATACCCGGAGCTAATGAACATTTTGAAAATGTGAATTTTTTTTGCAGTGTTTTAAAATCTAGCATCACAATTTTGAACAAAAAATCAAGTATTTCAAAGATTATGGAAGTTACATTCGCAGTCAATACCTAAAACACACATTCTCATAGAATGCATTCATTACCAATAGCTATATTGAACCATCTAAACCGAGTCCAGACATCAGTATCATTCAAGTATCATTCTATAAACGATGAGGAAAATAGGATACACAAGCGTTACAGACGTGACAAAAAAAGGCCTGGGAGACAACGTAGGCCTATTTGTAGACTTTCTGTGATTTACAATGCACAGCCCAGAAGCAACAATATCTGCCGAATGGAAAGGGTTGGCTATTCACAATATAAAATATAGCCTACATAGACCAGTTTTTGTGTTTCAGAGGAAAAAAAATCAATATTACGGACGGACATCTCTCCGTTACGGACGTGACAGTTCTGAAAGCGGAATTTATCCGACAATGGAAACGTGTAGCTAAAATGCTTTAAAAAAATTAACAGAGACGTCTAGCTGGTATTTAATAGAGCTGCCCCCAACAACTTAACTAGTCGTTCATTTAAGTCATTATTAACTAATCGCATGTTCATATTAAAGCTAATAAGCCAACGAGCTTCAATATATTCCACGCTCAAGCACACGTAGCCTATAAAGTTTGCCACTAAGCACAGGCAAAAGTCGCCTAATGATTATGAATGTGTTGGAAAAAAGGAGATATTTTAATTATTTATGAATTCTCTCTCATCTCCAGAGTACTGGACGTGTCTTTAGAGAGAAATGCAACCTTCATACAGATTACAATAATCAGGAAATATTTGTCCGGTCAAGGATAGCCAAAGGGCCGGATATGGCCTGGGGTCCGTACAATGCCCAGGTCTGCACTATAGGATTCATTTTCTTTATGGACAATATGATTTTTTTTAATGTCCTTATTTTGATGTCAATGATGAGTGTTTATTATTGTTTTTCATCTAAAGATCATTTTAAACTTCTTTTTGAAATATGTATTGCTACATAACTTTTTTATACAATAAAACACGAATACTGCAATGACTTATTTAGACATTATTAAGTGATTTAAGCAACCATTCAAAAGCTTGGGATCATTAAAAAAATAAAAATAAATTATAATTATATTCATCATAGACTACTGAAAAAATATCAGTTTCCACAAAGATATAATAATGTGAAAATTTAATAATATTTCAAAATATTACTATTTTACTATATTTGTCAAATAAATGCAGGTTTGGTGAGCATAAGAAAAAATCTTACTGACTTTTGAACAGTTGTGTAACATAATAACCAGCCAAAATTTAAAAGTTACTTTAAATATTAAAGATTCATGGGAAAGGGCACTTTACAAATTTTCTTACTAAAATAATATGAAAAAAAAAAAAAAACTTCTGTAACATGTATGAAGTAACCTGTTAGGAGATGGCGGAGGAGGGAAGTCTGCTGGAATAATGTCATCATATGTCTCATCAGTGGCACCTGTTGGACAGACAGGCTCTGAGTGGAGCGTTTACATTTATGAATATGGCAGATGCCTTGATCCAAAGCAACAACACTGAATTCAAGATAAACACTTTTGTACATTCATTGTTCATGGATTCTCTGAGAATCAATTCAATGTACTTGACCATTAAATACAAGCAACCAATAATAGTATATTTTATGCATTTCTAAATGTTAAATAAATCCAGTTTCATATATTGTATTGATGTATAGTTAGAAAACAGTTTTACTCACACACACCATTAAATGCAGTGGGGTCTGGAGGAAGTGGAAAGCTGCAAAATAGCAGCAACATTACAGCAGATGGCAGTTATATATGAGCTTCAGGTTAAAAGACGCTTTAAATAATACTCATTTACTTAAAAACTTTGACTTTAGACTGTCACCTATCAGCGTGGAATTTACATATAAATACTCAAAACTAAATTTAAGAATAAATATTAAAATAAAAATTTGGTTCATTTACTTAATTCAATTAATATTTTTTTATTCAGCATTTCCATAATATAAATAAATTCTATTTTAAAATGAATTAAAAGAAATACAGCTATTTTAAATTGTAATATTTCACAATATTATATCAAATATAAATTACTGCAATTATTTGCTCAAAAATACAATAAAAATACAGTATATTCTATCAGATAAATGCAGCCTTAGTGAGCATAAGAGACTAATAAAAACTGAAAATTGACACTTTAATTATTTGGATGAATATACCAGTATTTGTGCAGTATTAAATGCTTTTAAACATGACTCACCTGAAATCAGCTTGTGGATCATCTGGACAATCATAAATATCAGTATCACATTCAGCTGCTGGAAGTCGTGAACAAGGGGGAAAAAAGTAATTTCCTTCATGTTTCCTTCAATTGACGCTCACTACATGATTGCAATGTGATTTTAATTCATATTTATGAAATGTATAATGCAATGGCTTACCATCTGGTAGACTGAAAAAAGAGATGATTTTAGTAAATAAATTAACCTGAATAATGTTAATAATCTTTAATAAGTGTACAAGTTACTCTATTACTTATTGAAGTCATCATCTGCGCCCACATCATCATACACCTCCTGTCCATCCGGTGTGCTTCTCACAACATCTAGAGTGTCAGGCTTCACAAAACCATCTACATGAAAAACACACCTATACTAAGTCAAAATAGCAGCTGACCATGACTAACCAAAGAGGAAGAGACAAACAGGAAGCTTCAGCCTAATATAGACCGAGCATGTTCAGTTTAGCAGCTCTTGTCAGCATACAAGACATTATTGAATTCTTTGTGATGTAAATCCATTGCAGTGCGGCAGAGTAACTCACAGTGGCCTTCAGGGTTTCTGGAGAGCCAATAGTCCTTTGGGTTTCCTGATTTGCGCACAATTTCAATGCTCTCTCCCTGCTTCAGTGGAAGTTTGTTCTTTCCTCCCTTGTGATCCACACTGGCCTTCACAGTTTCAAGCACCACAATAGGACCCTTGATCTATCAGAGCACAAAAAGCAGTGATAATGCAAGTTTCTCACAGTCATTGCCACTTCTTTGTATTAAAAAGTAATAAAATAAACAAAGAAATAATAAATAAACATGTTTACAAAATGCTACAAAATTACAGTTACAAAATATCTATGGGAAAAACTCAAGAAAAGTGAGTCTGGGTCACAAAATGACAGAACAATATAATAAATGAAAAAATTACACATTCACTTTTTTTATATATATTTGTTTTGTTATAAAGAAAATTACAGTTGTGCAATGTCTATGAGCAAAGAAACTCATGAAAAATGAGTCTTGGTTTCGTTTCATGAATGCATGCATAAATAAATAAACTAATTTTAATAAATAGAATGAAAATTAACAATGAAAATGATTTAGAGAGAGAGGCATAAAATAAGACCCAAACTCAGTGTTTATTAGTTTTGCCCATAGACATTGTATTAATACATGTATATATGTACCTGTCAAGAATACATCTGGAGAAACATTTAACCTCAGAATCAAAATTTCTATAATATTTCACATAAACAGAATATATAGTTAATATTCATAGGTGTATAAATATATAATTTTCCTCCATGATCAACATATAAATATATACATAAACACACAGAGTATATAACATAAATAGTGTTTGGGAAAGTTGTTTGAGGAGTGTGTTGCTAAAAAGTCGACTGAAAGTATTGCCAGTGACGCTCAGTCTAGTAGCAAGCAATAGCAAAGTACAATTTCAGAGTTGTTTGCGGCTGTTACACCATATGAAAAGCTGTGACCAAAGAGGGATTTAAAAACCTCACCCGAACACTGGATAGGAGATATACAATTCCCTCTCGCTCAGCAGTCCGGACTACCCTCCGTAGTCTTCTGAGGTCAGATTTGGTAGCTGAGCTGAACCAGACAGTTATTGAAGTGCAGAGGACGGATTCAATGATGGCAGAGTAGAACTGTTTCAACAGCTCCTGTGGCAGGTTGAACTTCCTTAGCTGGTGAAGAAAGTACAACCTCTGCTGGGCCTTTCAACGATCATGAGAACGGCGAGGAATCAGCCCAGAACTACACAGTAGGATCTCAAGGCAATGATCTCAAGGCAGCTGGGACTATAGTCACCAAGAAAACAATTGGTAACACACTACGCCGTGAAGACCTGAAATCCTGGAGCGCCCGCAAGGTCCCCCTGCTCAAGAAAGCACATGAACATGCCCGTCTGAAGTTTGCCAATGATTCAGAGGAGAACTGGGTGAAAGTGTTGTGGTCAGATGAGACCAAAATCGAGCTCTTTGGCATCAACTCGCCGTGTTTGGAGGAGGAGGAGGAAAGCTGCCTATGACCCCAAGAACACCATCCACACCGTCAAACATGGAGGTGGAGACATTATGCTTTGGGGGTGTTTTTTGCTGCTAAGGGGACAGGACAACTGCACCGCATCAAAGGGATGGGGCCATGTACCGTCAGAGTCAGGGCATTGAAGCCAGCAAGGGCACTGAAAATGGGTCGTGGATGGGTATTCCAGCATGACAATGACCCAAAACACACGGCCAAGACAACAAAGGAGTGGCTCAAGAAGAAGCACATTAAGGTCCTGGAGTGGCCTAGCCAGTCTCCAGACCTTAATCCCATAGAAAATCTGTGGAGGGAGCTGAAGGCTGGAGTTGCCAAACAGCCTCGAAACCTTAATGACTTGGAGAGGATCTGCAAAGAGGAGTGGGACAAAATCCCTCCTGAGATGTGTGCAAACCTGGTGGCCAACTACAAGAAACATCTGACCAACATCTGATTGCCAACAAGGGTTTTGCCACCAAGTACTAAGTCATTTTTTGCGAAGGGGTCAAATACTTATTTGACTCATTAAAATCCAAATAAATTTATAACTTTTTTGAAATGCATTTTTCTGGATTTTGTTGTTGTTATTCTGTCTCTCACTGTTCAAATAAACCTACCATTAAAATTATAGACTGATCATTTCTTTGTCAGTGGGCAAATGTACAAAATCAAGGATCAAATAATTTTTTCCCCCACTGTATGCATATATATATATATATTCGATTTATGTGAAATAAAATATAAATTTTGATTTTGAAGTGAAATATGTCTCAAGATGTGTTTTTGACAGGTTTTGTGGAGATTCACAAAAATAAAAATAAACTGTGCACTGAGCTGTTTGTAATTACTTTAAACTTTTTCCTGGCCTCCTGCTCCTTTTTCTCTCTCTCTTTCTTCTCTTTCTTCTCCTGCTCCAAGCGTTTCTTCTCTTCTTTTTCCAGCTTTTTCTTTAGTTCTTTTGATTCTTTTGTCGTCTTTTCTTCTTCCGGTTCTTTGTTGTTTTCTGGCCTGTGTGGAGGAAATTTTTCCATTAGCAGAATTTTGAGTGAGTTTTCCTTCTTTTCGTAATTTTCTTTTTCATTAATCATCTTAAAACTTGAGCCCAATTGATGCAGCCCTTACTAAAGACTAACCAACTAAATTTGCCTGTGTAAAAAGTGCTATTACGATGCTAGGGTGCTGCTTCACAAGTTTGTTGAAATTACTTCAAGTAACAGTGAAGGACAAGTGAAAATTGATACTTTGGTTCAGGGGTTTGCTCAAATCACTAACTATTATGAGCAACAGTAAATTAATTAATACTCATACGTTAAATTAATATTCTTACCAGTTATGATCAAGATCCTCATACATGTCCTCATCTGACTCCTGCACAAGAAACAAACAGCAGCATCATCGTTGGCTTTGTAAAAGTTACTGCATAAAAACCAAAGAACTGTAAATATTGTCCTTCTGCTCATTACAGTTTTCTTCAGTCCATTATAATCAGACTGTGGTGTTAATGCTCTCATTTCCTTTTGAGATGCTGATTCTTTTGCAGAAGTGTCTCAGCAGCGATATGTGATGCTATTTAAAACATCTCTAGAGACGTCAGTTTATATGGTGTAAGTAAACACAATGAACATTTCATCTTTACCTCAGGGTCATGGCTGCTTTTACCTAAAACAGAAAAGAGACTTCATAAGTACAGACTTAAAAAAAAAAAAAAAAAAGACAAAAAACCTCAGCACTAATGATCTGTCTAAATATGATTGCATGTGATAATTGCATGTGCTCTCTCTTTAATTAAGGTCACCAGCTTTGAAATTTTGTAAGATAATGGGATTCAGGTCTCCAGATATGTATTGGGGTCGGTCACTGTATGTGTCAAACATTAATATCAAATAACTTCTCTGTGAATGGCACCTAATGAAGTCTCTGTTCGGCTCATGACGTCCGTATCATCATAATAATCCTCCTCATCCCTGTTCACAACAGAAGAAACACAGGTTTCACAGTAAATACAAGCTTACTTTTCTTTGTCTAAATAGTAAAACATTCAATTGTACCACTGCATTCCCTCGCAAAAAATAAACTGTGCAACAGTGTGCAATATCAGGGTGGTAATACTATGAAATTATGAACTCATACAATGAGCTTAGCATTGTGTTAATGCAAATATTACTGGGTCTTTTACAATATATTGTTATTTTACCATTGTACTGAACTATTACCATGTTCATGTACAACAGCATGTGTGTATTTTTTACTCATGTGCCACTCCAAGGTATTTCATTAGTAAACCCCCATTGTATTACTACAGAACAATGTTCTAAAATAAATACATAAATATAAATAAGTAAACATTATTAAAATAATTATTTCATACTACTTTTTTCTAAAGTATTGTATATTTCTATATTTTTATTGTATTGTAATGACATGCAAATCTCCAGAATTATTATTGATGCTGTTTTTAAACAAAGTCATGGCCAAAAATATTGGCACCCTTGGTAAATATGATCAAAGGCGGCTGTGAAAATTAATCTGCATTATTAATCCTTCTGATCTTTTATTTAAAAAATTCACAAAAATCTAACCTTTCATTGTATAATAAGAATTTAAAATGGGGGAAAATATCATTATGAAATACATTTTGATACCTTAATTTGCCAGTTTAACAGCTCTAAATTTTCTCCTATAATGCCAGATGAGGTTAGAGAACACCTGACGAGAGATCAGAGACCATTCCTTCATCCAGAATCACTCCAGATCCTTCAGATTCACAGCTCCATGTTGGTGCTTCCTCTCTTCAGTTCACCTCACTCATTTTCTACAGGGTTCAGGTCAGAGGACTGGAATGGCCAGCAGAAGCTTGGTTTTGTGCTCAGTGACCCAGTTTTGTGTTGTTTTTGAGGTTTGTGTTTGGATTATTGTACGGTTGGAAGATCCAAACATGGCCCATTATAAGATTTCTAACAGAGTCAGTCACTTATTGATTTTTTATCTGTTGGTATTTGATAGAATCCATGATGCCATGTGTCTAAACAAGATGTCCAGGACCTCCAGCAGAAATATAGGCCCACAACATCAAAAATACAGCAGTATATTTCATTGTACACATGGGGTACTTTTTATCCCTGTGTTCACCAAACCCATCTTGAGTGTTTGCTGCTAAAAAGCTCATTTTTTAGTTTCATCTGATCATAGAAGCCAGTCCCATTTGAAGTTCCAGTCGTGTCTGATAACTGAATATGCTGAAGTTTGTTTTTGGATGAGCGAGGAGAATTTTTCTTGAAACCCTCCCAGACAACATGTGGTGATGTAGGGGCTGTTTGACTTTTTTTTTTTTTTTTTAAGGTTTTCTGACCGAGACTCAACTATTTTCTGCAATTCTCCAGCTGTGGTCCTTGGAGAGTCTTTAGCCACTCAAACTCTCCTCCTCACCGTGCATTAGGACGATATAGACACACGTCCTCTTCCAGGCAGTTTCGTAACATTTTGTGTTGATTGAAAATTCTTAATTATTGCCCTGATGGTGGAAATGGGAATTTTAGTGGAAATCTCTAGCTCTTTTCTTAAAGCCACTTCACTAATTTGTGAAGCTCAATTATCTTTTGCTGCACATCAGAAATATATTCTTTGGTTTTTCTCATTGTGATGGGTAATTAAGGGAATTAGGGCTTTGTTTTCCCTCCTATTTATATTTCTGTGCAACAGGAAGCCATGGCTGGATAATTTCATGTTCATAATCACCCTGGAGTGCTCAAAATTGTGAATATGAATGGGAATATACTTCAGAGATATTTTACTAATAAGAATTTCTATTGTGTCCAACGTGTATTAGAGAAAAACATTTATTTCATAATGATATTTCTCCCCATTTTAAATTCTTATTATCCAATGAAAAGGTTAGATTTTTGTTAATTTTTAAAATAAAATATAAAAAGGATTAACAATGCATATTAATTTTCACAGCCTTCTTTGATCATATTTACAAGGGTGCCGATATTTTTGGCCATGACTGTATCTCATAAAGGGAGCGCTCACATCGGAGGGGGAGCAGGTGGAAATGTGAAGTCTGGTGGTGGTAGTGGGGGTGGAGTCACAGATGAGATTGATAGGCGTTCAGGAGGCGGTGGAGGTGGGAGGGAGAAATTTTCCTCAGGGTTGCTGGTGTTGGATACTGATGAAACAGCAGATGGAAACAGAACATGAAGCAACAAGTGTGTATATGTATTTATTTATTTTTTGGTTATAGTTTCGGGAAATAGCTTTTGGATGCTTAGACAAGAATGTATTAGGGGACAGAAAGCATTTGGACACACTTCATAACACATCAAACCACCAGAACCAGAAAAAATGTGCTTAATTATTGTGAAAATAATACAAAAATCCTGAATGGTCCTACTATAGGATTCATTTTCTTTATGCAAAATATATCTCAAATGTTGTTTATTTTTATTGTTTAATCTCCTTAAATCATTTTAAACATTTTGTGGAACAAATTTTTGAGATAAATTATATTTGTTTTCATATATACAGGTGCATCTAAAAATTTGAATATCGTGATTTCTTTTTTTTTTACATTTCAAAAAGGGAAATTTTCATATATTCTAGATTCGTTACATGTAAAGTAAAATATTTCAAAAGTTTCTTTGTTTTTATTTTGATGATTAGAGCTTACAGCTCATGAAAGTAAAAAATCCAGTATCTCAAAATAAGATCAGTCAAAAAAAGGATTTGTAAAACAGAAAAGTTCAAGTTCTTTAAGGTATGTTAATTGATCAGAATCAGCTTTATTCGCCAGAATCAGCTTTATATCTGACATGAGCACAGAAACATTTAAATAAGACTTAACAACAATAATAATAATAATAATAATGTGTAAGAATCTGGAACAGAAGATTTATGTACAGATTTGTGCCTCATTTACTCTATATATACAGCGGTTTAGAAAAATATGCATATATATTTACAAAGTACTAGGGAGAGAGTCATTGACACCCAATGACACGAACGTTGACACCCTCTTTGTGGAGGTCATCAATGTTCGTCTTCTGGATCATTGCCAAGTCAGCAGTCTTCCCCATTATTGCGGTTTCAAAGAAGAAGAGATACCCAGAATTTATACTGTAGAGATGGTCATTTAATGAAACTCAAATATAAATATTCTAATATTTTGAGATACTGGATTTTTGATTTTCATGAGCTGTAAGCTCTAATCATCAAAATTAAAATATATGAAAGTTTCACTTTTTTAAAATAAGTTAGAAAACAAAATGAACTTTTTCACGATATTCACATTTTTTTTAGATTCACCTACAGTTAATTGTATAATGCAATGACATTTCAACAATTTTAAGTGATTTAAACTACCATTCAAAAGTTTGAGGTCAGTAAGATTTTATTTTTTAACAAATGAATATTTCTATTCAGGAAGGATGCAATGTATAGATGCAGTCGTGGCTTAATGGATAGAGAGTTGTAACCCTAAGGTCATGGGTTCGAGTCTCAGGTCCGGCAGGGATTGTAGGTGGGGGAGTGAATAACCAGCGCTCTCTCCACCCTCAATACCACGACTGAGGTGAGACCCTTGAGCAAGGCACCGAACCCCCAACTGCTCCCGGGCGCCGCAGTGCTCCGGGTGTATGTTCACTACTGTGTGTACACTTGGATGGGTTAAATGCAGAGCACAAATTCCGAGTATGGGTCGCCACACACCACTTCCCTTTCCTATAGATCAAAAATTACAGTAAAGACTTTAATGTTGCAAATGATTTGTGTTTTAAATAAATGCTGTTAATTTGAACTTTTTATTCATTAAAGAATTGTCACAGTTTCCACAAAGATATTAAGCAGCAAAACCGTTTTCAACATTGGTAATAATCAGAAATGTTTCTTGAGCAGCAAATGAGCATATCCGAATGATTTCTGAAGGATCATGTGACACTGAAGTCTGGAGTAATGATGCTGAAAATTCAGCTTTGCGTCACAGAAATAAATTACATTTTAAAGTAAAGTAAAAGTAAAGTCGTGACGTATTGTCAAGTATGGTGACCCATACTCGAAATTGGTGATCTGCGTTTAACCCATCCAAGTGCACACACACAGCAGTGAGTAGTGAACAAATGCACACACACACACACACACCGTGAACACACACCCGGAGCAGTGGGCAGCCATGCTGCGGCGCCCGGGGAGCAATTGGGGGTTCGGTGCCTTGCTCAAGGGCACCTCAGTCGTGGTATTGAGGGTGGAGAGAGCGCTGTACATTCACTCCCCCCACCTACAATCCCTGCCGGCCGGGGACTCAAACCCGCAACCTTTCGATTACAAGTCCGACTCTCCAACCATTAGGCCACGACTTCCCCCATTTTAAAGTGTATTCAAATAAAAAACAATAAACTGTAATAATATTTCACAATATTACTGTTTTTACTGTACTTTTGACCAAATAAATGCAGCCTTGAATAGCCAAAAACACACTCTCTGACCCCAAATTCTTGAACAGTAATCTTGCAGGTATTTTTGGGTGTATACTTACATTATTCCAGTCATTTAAAAATAATGAACTGAGTCATTCTCATCTGAATAAAAACACATCAGTTTAGCTTAAATAAGCTTCATCGTGGAGGTCCGTATCTTACCGTTCCCTCTGAATTTGTTGAGGTTAACTAGCGGAGGTCTCTGTGGTTTGGCAGGACACTTTCCTAAAACATACAAACCGGGAAGAGGCTTCTTTTTCGGAACTGACAAATCACCAGTAGCGGTTTCTGATGCTGTAGAGATCTTTTCATGAAGAAGGGATTTCTGCATAATAGGCGGTTTGGCAGGACTCTGGGATCCAGCTCCATTGGGGGCATGTGTATAAGTGTTCTCCTGTTTCCCTCTGTTGGGCAGCTTCACTCCAACAGCATCACTTCTCAAGCCACTACTGATCTTGTTAGAAACTGGAGGATTGAATCTAGCCTCCATAGAGTTAACCGTGAAGTTGGGTTTGACCATGAGAGGTTTAGGCAAAAAGGAGCCTGCACCTTCATTCATGTCCACAGGTTTGAGTTTTGCCGGCTTGGGGATCAATACTGGATTCTGCTCATGATTCCCGGTGCTGCTGAATTGATTTCTCTGAGCAGGTTGGGAAAACGGACTTTCACCAGCCAGTGAATTAAAATGAGACATCAGGGATTGTACATTAGCGAAACTGGCCTAAAAATGTCAAACATAAACATTAGTAACACTTTACAATAAGGTCTCATTTGTTAACATCAGTTAATTCATGAACTAACTGACCAATATAGTTTTACAGCATCATTAACCTTTGTTAATGTTAACGAAAATACAATCGTACAGTGTTCATGCTAGTTCACGGTGAATTAACTAATGGTAACAGATACAAATTTGGTTTTAAATATTCTGAAAATGTTTCTACACAATCTATCTTAACTCAGAAATTGCTAGTAATTTTCACAAATAATTACGAGGAAATTCAAGTAAGACTTTGAATTAAACTTTTAAAGAAGACTGCAATGTTTCTAGTAAAATGTTCTCCAATAATCATTGTTTTATTTACAACTTAAAAAAATCAAAATGAATCCTTTAACACTAGGTACTACATAACGTAGAACTCACCCCACGTTTGTATGAAGCCACATCTCAATGACACGCCAAATCACGTGGCTTGTTGAGGAGACGTATGCTATGACTTTAATATGCAATTAGACTTCTATGGTGGGCAATAAAATGGAGCAAATAATCATAAACTTACAGTAAATGAGGGGCCTATGGAAACCTGATTCAGTAAAAAAAAAAAACTATAATTTTAGGTAAAAAAAAATAATAATTTTGAGATTAGTTTCAAATATAAATTTGTAATTGTGATATAGTCAAAAACATATTTTTTTTAGAAAAAGTCTAAGTTGTAAGAAGACCATGAAAAGTTGCATAAACTGCAGACAGTAATTCCCCCCCCAAAAAAACTTTCGGCAATCAGTTCTTAAAAAAAACATTTTTTTAGTGTGAAGAACATTTGTTGGATATTAAAGGTTCTTCATGGAACGACCAAAGATGACAATAAAGAACTTTCATTTTCGTAAAAAGCCACTCTGAACACAACCAAACACACAGTGGTAGCAAGTTTTGCACAGTCAACACAAAATATAAAAAATGACTATATTTATTAACTATAATCACTAATAGTATAATTAGGGCAGCAATATACAAGGCCCTCTTAAGCAGGCTACTGATAAAAACATGTAGACTATTTTAAAAAGCTGTGAAACTGTACATATTCACACTTTTAGGGTTCCGCCTTTACACTTGTCACTCTTTACATTCACAAGCGTGAAAAATACTGAGAATTTTTATACTGCCGTCTGCTTCTTAAAAACGCAGCTATATAATCGATATTATTGCATTCTTAAATCACAACATATAATTTTCAAGCCTAATAAGAAAATCCACAAGCATCAAATCACAATTCCTATTATTGCATCTGCTAACTCAAGTACAATCAAGAACAAAATCATCAACAGCAAACTGAAAAATCATATTAAATGACACTCATTTAAATAAATCAGCTACATTTCCCTGCAAACTCACCCAGCCATCACATAAGTGTGCGTACAAGAGTACAGTGACTCTGAAAATGGTGAGAATCACAAATACACACAGAGGAAATGCATGTTTCCATTGCTTTAATAAGGAAGAGATGTAAGGGTTTCACTATCGAGCATCACGACCCTGTTCTGGGGTCAGGTTTAACATCAGCTCAAAACCACACTCTAATCTAATTCTTTGGACTTTCAGAGCGAGAAACAACAAATTCTGGTCAGGTGGTCAAATACCAGTGATAAAAACAGAATAATAATAACAATAATATCTCTGGCGTTTAGTTGAGCAGCATAAGAAATAAAGTGTTTCACAAATAGCACTGTTAAAGCAAACGAACAGACTCACCATGATGATGATGTTGGCATGCGCTGGAACAACTGTCACTAGGTTATTAGTCTGTGAAGTCTTTTCAAGGAGTGCGGTGGGAAAACTGATGACTAAAACTTTTACCACAACTTTTTTCTTCCTCCTAAATGGCATAAACGTTTGAGCAAAACACATTCATTTGAATCAATGAGTGAAAAATATGCATTTATAGGGCAAAGAATTAAATTAATAATTTCAACTGCAATCTGATATGACTTTGCATAGTATGTTGTTAAACAAAATGCCCTTTAACTGTGATAAGGAAGAAGGTCATAATGGAAACTAAAACAAGGACAATTAACCACTGACCTAAAGGGGTGAATCTTTCAAAAATATAGGTTTTTACTTCAAAATCAAAAGAACATCACAAAATATAAATCATAATCTCAAAAGTGATAAAGGCAGTACAAAATACAAACACACACACACATAGTTTTCTGCAAAGCCTCAGAGATGCAGCTCTCTGTGAGTTTGATCTCAGGTCGGTCAGAAGAACGCTCACAGCTCAAAGATCTTCCTGTAGGACGCAGGAGGGGGCTGTTCTCCAACAAAACTGGTGGATTATGTTAAATAAATATCTACCCAAAGGCATCCTGCTCTCAATAATCAGCTTCCACACCAACAGTGTCACATACTCTCACAAAAAGGGATACAGTTAAACCTCTTGATCTTATCCAGTTCAGAAACAACAGATCTGTGTAGGAAATCAGGATGGAATCAGAAATGTTGTATTCTACCATAAATAATCAAGATTTCTGTGTAAAACTTTGTATACCACCAAACATGATTGTTGTTACCAACCTCTATCCATTTCACTATATAGAAAAGCAAAACCTGGACATTAATCTTTGCATTCCATGGAAAAACACTTGTTTTGAATGATATTTCTAGGTGAACTATCCCTTTAAGAGTGACTGATATGCATCTTCCAGGTCAAGTGATGCAAATGACTATAATAAAAATACAAAATAATGATGCAGGGAATAAGAGTCCCTTAATACCTGCGTGTTATTGGTTGAGGTGTGTCAGAATGGGTGGAGTCTGAGAGAGCCACACCCACTGCACTCATGCTCTGATCTGTCTGTTTTACCCAGTCCCAAACCACTGCACTACTGCAGACACGTACCTGAGACAAGAGATGGAAAAAATGACAAACTCAGGATTTTCATAAGCAATTGGTGTATTGAATATTACATCATCTCTTTACCTTTGATAAGTTTGGTCTGTCTCAACTTGGACAAGAGTTTGATGCCCATCTGGCAAACTGAGCTGGCTCCACCTGTGAGACGTTCTGCTTTCTGTCTTGAGTTTCTGTTCCAAACTGCCATCACAAATACATAAACTAAATATGTGACATGCTGAACGATTAGGACTGGGACATTTAGCAAAAAATTTAATTAAAAAAAATATATTACATGCAGGAAAATTATATCAAAGTAAAATTGAAAAAAAGTTTTTCGCTAAATTATCACAAGGAACAATTATATTCAATTATCACTTATGTGCAACAAAACAACCATACATAGTAATAAATCAACAACATTTGATAATTGTATTATTAATATTATTTTATAAATTACATAATTTTATATTATGGAAAACACCATGCAGTACTGCACTTGTGAACATGCTTGCACAATGTTGCAAATAAATGGTTGAATTTTAGTTTTAATATTTAAATAAATGGAACCTAATTCACCGTAAAACTTAAGATTTTAATGGTTTCAACTTCTTAACTAGTGAAAAGCTGATCAAATCTGCAAGTAAACAAGCAGTTTGGTGAGTTAATACATTATCAGGAATAGGATATTGTCTTCTGTGTATTTTAATGAAGTACATGCGTGATGTACCTGTGCAGGTGTATGTGTGTCGGACTTCCACAGCATCTGTGCTCTAACTCCATCCGGAAACAAGACCTCGACAGTCCCGTCTGAGAGAGCTTTAAAATATCCACCGTCACCTCCTGAACCACACGCACACATTCACACACCGCAGCCTGCTGAAGACAGAACCGCTACCGTCAAACACATCTATATACACTGGACACAACGGATAGAGCGAGTATCCATCAGAGGGATATCACACGCACCTCAGGGAGCTTCTGACCTGGATGAAGCATTTCAGAAGCCTAATGAAAGCCTAATTTTGGGTTTGATGTGAGCTGTATGCGTGTAAACCTCTCATCTCACCTGCTGGCCCGTGTGACGCCAGATTGGGAGACCACACAGGTAATACACACACTCCACAGTCTGAGAACACACAGAAATCAGCTAATCTTCTGAATCAGACACCGAATGTCAAAGCGAACACATTACAGAGAGTTATCTTACATCCCTGTGAGCAGCTCCAGCTTTGTAATGTGTGAAGTAATTGACTAGAACTCCATTAGATCTGATGACTGAACCATCACCAGGTGAGATCTCTACCATCGGTTTCACTCCATCTACTATACTGAAAAACATGAAATGAAAACATCGAGTGTTAGGTCCCAAATAGACTTGATTTGTTTGATACTCAGTCCTTAAAGGGATAGCTCACCCAAAAAGTTTTTATTTTTCTGCTGAACACAAAGATATTTTTTCCCATACTTACACAGTATGGGAAAAAATACTATGGAAGTCAATGGCTGCCAGCAACTGTTTGGTTACCAATATTCAAGAAAAAAGACAAAGTAAGGCCATGTTCACACTTGGCGTCTTTTTTGACTAGAAAAAGTTGACAAGAGCGTTTTTTTATGAAAAACAAAGCTGGCAGCGTCTGTTACAAATAGCAGCCGAGAGCGTCTTTTGTTGCCATAGCAACAGCTGCAACAGTAGCCTAGCGCTGTGTACTGCAGAAATGTCAAGAAAGAGTAAAAAGTTGGCTCTTGCGTTGGCTTTTGAAGTTAACGGGAAAGAAAATGTCGATTCACAACGTGGGTGCACGACATTATACAGGGAAGGAACCAATATGGTGCTTACAACAATTTAGTCCAGGAGCTCCAGTTGGATGATGCACGGTTTGCGGTATATTCTATATATCTTCTTGTTGTTATGGAAACGACAGATCTCACTACTCGCTTGTCATTGGTCAGCTGTCAAAAAGGCGCTTGACGTAGGGCGTTTTTTTCAGAAAAGTTGAACTTTTTTCAACTCGAAAAAACGCTCTGAGCTGCAGAAAAAGACGCCGGCGGTGGCGTTTTAAAAAGCGCTCAGGACGTTTTTGAAAACACGGTTTACTCCATAGGATTATAATGTAAAACAGACGCCGGCAGCTTCGAAAAAGACGCCAAGTGTGAACACGGCCTAAATAATTTATTCAACCTTATGTCATTCTACACTTTTCAGAAAGATGTTCTTCTGTGGAACACAAAGGAAGATATTTTGAAGAACATTGGGAAGCAAACAACATTTGACCCCATTGACTTTCATTGGATAAGTAATTCTGATATTTCTCTTTTAAGTTCCACAGAATTAGAAAGGAAGTCATAATAGTCTTATGAATAAGTCATAAGGGTGAATAAATGATGACGCAATTTTCATTTGGGTGAACTGACAATAAATGACAAAGTAACTAATTAATCAACAACAAATTCTTAAGTGAAGATTACAGAATTGTATTATTAGAATAATAATATAATACTTTTGCAAAAAATAGTACTAATATTTTTCTTCTTCTGGATTCTTAGAGGATTTAATTGATCCTACTTTTTCCTAAAAAGTGGTTCTAAATTAATTATCCATTCCTTTTGGTGGTTTTTGACTATATAATTTACTTGATGTGCTAAATCTTTTTTTAACCATCTATCTTTGACTTCAAAAAGTTATTAGCCTATTAATGGTATTTAAGATGATGTAATGGGTCGTGGTGCTAATGTATGATCATGAAATGAATCAGCACTCACTGGTATGTGATGCCTTTGCACCAGACCACTTTCACCAGCTCAGCTGTAACTTCCTCTTCCTGTTCCAGCAAATCAGGATTCAGTGTCATAGCGCCACCTTAACATCACATTAACATACTGTGAGTGTCAACAACATACTAACATCAAACACTGATTGTACATGTAGTTTTTCTTTGAGAATGAGTGGTGAATCTCCTTAAAGCCAGGTCACATTTCACTCCAAATTCAATTAATTAAAATATTAACAAAATATGACCTGTTCTTGACAGACTGAGATACATACAGGTGAAGGCATAAAGAAAGAGATGACACAAGACTGTATTTTGTGTTTGTTTGGCGTTCCTCACCTGTGCTGATGAGGAGAGGGACACTTTAGAGGCAAAGGTTTGGGAAGACGAGTTTTACAAGTTTCTTCTCCGTTTGTGGAACCTCTTCCATTTTGCCAATTGACAGTATTTATTTGAGTTTTTTGTGATTCCCAATGCTTGAATGCTAATGACAGGGGATAGCTCCACATCTGTGGGTAAAGCGCTCGGGAATACTGCTGGATTACTCTGGTGTATGCATCCACCTTCCCAGACTTCAAACTTGTTGATTCCAGTCTTTCCGTATTGGGGGCTTTTACGACTGACACAGGATGGTCCATCTGAGCACCCCCTGAGGCTTCAAAGAGGTTTAAACCCTTAACCGTGGCAGATTTCGTCGACAAGCTACTTAATGAACATGTGCTTTTGTGGTGTTGACCTTGCAGATACTGCAACTCTACTTCATTTTGGCTGGACCGACAGATAAAGTCCACTGTGAACTCTTCTCCAGAAGAGGAAAGGACGAGTGTGGCATGTCCATCTACAGAGGAAACTGTGATCTCTCCATGCAGCCCAGCGGTGCAGGAGTCAGGCCCGGGACACTCCACCTCACTTATAGCACTGGTGAACGGCTGCAAATCAGCATTTAGTTAAGCAAAACAGCATAAGTGAGAAATTAAATTAAGCTGGACTGACATGATTTCAGTAATAAAAGCAAACCCAGCTTAACCTTGTTGAATTCCACAGTTATGAGCTCCTCAGGCAAATATGGATGAGTTGCGTACTTGTTTCTAAAGGCCAAAGCATTCAGCACCAGTGTCTAAACAAGAGAGAAAACAAATAAATTATGTATTTTTTTATACTGTGTACCCATATTTACAGCAGTAAACTACTTTAGATAGCCAGCAACACACACAGATAGCCTATACAGATAGATAGGTAAGATCATATGTTCCATGAAATTGCAATGTATTGCACAGTACTGATATATTTTAATACACTTATGGGGATGAAAAGGTGATATGTACCTTATACTCGCTGATGGCGAATCTTGAATCTGACTGACTGCAGAGGGTGACGTGTGTTTCTCTGTCATGAACTCAGATCCACAGGGCGAGAGTCTGTCCAGCACTTACACGACCATAAACCTGAGCCATGACTCACTTCACACGAGACAGACAACTCAAACCAGTTACATCGTCCTTTGACTGCGACTGTCTAAACTAATAGCACTGAAACAATTAACACAAATTCCACAGTTGTTGTTCATAGAGTCGTCCGATTCGTGAATGGAATCTTTTGAATGGATCGTTCTTGCGAGTCGGATCTTTTGAATGAATCGATGAATCGTTTGAACTTCTTTACAAAACCGGGAGGGACGAAAAATAGCAAAAATGAAACGTAGTGGAAAATTTACGATTTGATTGTTGGTTTTAGTAAAAGCATTACATCATAACGTGGGGGAAAAAACTCCTCGAAAACTGAATTGTAATTATTTTTATAAGCTGACTCAAACTGAACTGGGACACACGAACGTCTTTATTAATTAAACTTACTCGGGAAAATAAGACATTATAAAAAAAACAGGTACGTACATAAAAACGTAGGGATGTCAGTGCCCAGGTGATCCGTTTCGTTGAAAGAACTGTTCAAAAGAACCGATTTGCAGAAATGACTCGGACTTCCCGTCTCTAGTTGCCATGGTGCATTTATATTATATATTTCACATATAATTAATTAAAATGACGCCAGTATTAGAACACACAAATATACGCAAGTATAAATAACATGAAGCCGATATTAATATCGTTTACATTGTTTTTAATTTCTCTTTATGTTAAATATGATTAGCTTTTTCTTTCTTTTTTATTAAGTTTTGTTTTGAACTTCCTAAATCCCAGTTTAGTTTTGTCTATTTTTGTCAGTTTTACAAAAGCCATAAATTAAGGTCATGGTTAATTTTATTTCACACTGACCTAAAACAGGCTTTATTTCACTGGTCAACAGGGGATTCTATGCTTGAAAGGGTTAACAGATTGCACAACAAGTTGAACCGCATCTCATCTAACAATTCATTAAATTGAAAAAAATAAATCAGGACTAACAAAGAGCTCAGATCACTTGGATTCCAATGAAATGCAAAGAGACCGTGTTTTTATAAATATTTATTGCAGGCAAACAATGCAGTAAATAATATGTACAACTATAGTAAAATAAACAATCCTTTATATGGGATCCATGAGATGTTGGTTATGAGAAAGGTTCTGTAAATCACAGTGGCGGATGAATCTGTATTAACTCCCAAACCTGCTCTGAACTTTTCCTCCAAATTGATAGTTAACATGTGGAAACTTTATTCCTGCAGTCCAAAAACCAAACAGACCATAAAGCCAGGGTTCCTTTTCTTCAAACGTGCATAAATCGAAAATCTAAAAAGGTTTGAGGAGAATCTGAATAAAGGAAGAACAGAAAATGTTTTGTATTTTCTTCAAACGTTCTTGTCTTCCTCCTTGTGCTCTTTAACTCTACATGGCAAAGCCTTGAGGAGTAAAATGCAAAACCCAATTTCTCCTACATTTAGTTGGATATTGAGCAGTTAGTTTGCAAACAAACCACACTTACACTTGATGATGCTACTCTTCGGTTCACATTAAAATCTCACTGCAAACTTTTTTGGGGATTTTTGACAAATCAGAACACGCATTAAAATAAACCTCACAACCCTAACGCCAATCCAATGGCAACTCGATGGCCTGACGGACTTGCCAATTATGCTGCATTACAACTAAACAGTAATCCCAGCCATTAAATCCAGTGACATTGTAGCCAAGAAGTGCTTGTTGAGAAATCAAAGAAAATCAACCGAAACGTTCTTGGTTTTGCCGCTCTGAAACATTTCAGCTGGTTGGGTATGGAGTCAACGTGACCATTTCACAGTCTCTCATTTCTTTCTTCTTGCATCCGACTCCATGCAAAACTTCTCAAACGCTTCCTCGATCTCCGGATCCATTTCATCTTCATCACCGCAGAAGCTGCAACATAGAAGCATTCCTTCGTTATAAGTGCATGGAAACTTGTTTCCCACCACAGGATGAAAAAAAGTTACTGCGACTTACAATTCTAAGTTTATATCTCACAATTCAGACTTTTTTTCTCCTTGCAAATCTGAGTGTGTGCATATATATACACACACACACACACACACACACACACACACACACACACACACACACACAGTATCTCACAGAAGTGAGTACACCCCTCACATTTTGTAAATATTTTATTATATCTTTTCATGTGACAACACTGAAGAAAAAAAAAAAAACGCCCTAAACCCCTAAAACGGCTCATTCAAACACGCCCCCACTTGTCTATGTCCCAATGTGGGGAGATTTTCATAACACCGCTCAAACGCATACGCAATGAGAGAGGGCGTGATTTTTATTCTGGCTGTAGTACTGTTGCTGCCTCTGGTGCCATGTGTAGCCTAATGCTGGCTTGCACAAACGCGGTTTCTATAAAGTGGGGCGATTCCAACTTTGCAAGGACAGTCTGGTGCTTCTGACTCACAGCCTGTAAGTAGGTTTCTGCTACTGACTATTCAAATGCGAGTTTTGAGCAGTGTAGAGTAGCTCTTGTTGTTTGTCATTTCTCCGATCACAAATGCAGACATGGTAATGTTTATGAGGCGCGATGCAACGCAACGCGTAAAAAGACAGTATAAGTCATTGTAATCAGTAATTATGTCCCCACTGGATGCAACAACTGCTTCATTTGTAATGGGTTTTAATGTTTTAGTCTCGTTGGCGTTAGGAAATGCCATCACTATACAGTGAGGGGTGTAACATTTCCATCACACGCTTGAGGTATTCGGCCAATCACAACGCACTGGATCGCTGGCCAATAAGAGCACGGCTCACTTCTCAGAACGATGAGCTTTGTAAAAATCGACTCGTTTCAGAAAGGCGGGGCATAGAAGAGTAACAATAATGTATAGTATGTAGAAAATAATGTGTTTTTTTTAACTTTACACCACATAAACACATTGCATTACACCAAATACACAAAATATTGTTCTTTTTAGCAATGTCATATGACCCCTTACAGTCTCCCCCTGTTGGCTTGTCTTTGTTAACTGCTCATGGCCCATCCAATGGGCTGAAGACTATGCTGAATAAGACTGGCAGGTCTTGCTAAGCCCCCCATCTCCCTGGACTGCTGACTTTACTAAAATGTGCTCTTTGACTCCTCCCAGCATCATTGTGAGGAGGACAATTACTGGAGTTTGAGGAGAGGGGACGGTCACACCAGTGTTATTAAAGTTAACTAAAACCATAAATAACATTGTTACTTGAAATAATACAAACTTGAACAGACAAAATTTAATAAACGAAACATTTTTCTTTTAATTGACATACTAAAATAACTAAAACTAAACTACAAATGAATGAAAACTACATAGCTATAATAAAAAAATACAAATGAAAAAAAATGAAAATAAAATTAACTTTAAATAAAATTAATTCATAATATTAATTCAAAATTATATAGTATCTCAGTTGCACAGCAAGCAAACAAATCTTTGGATATTCTTACGAATACTTACGAATCATTTCCATTCTCTTCATATGCATCAGGGAAGTAGTCTTCTCTGTCTAGAATCTCCTGGTATTTGTCTGAGTATTCTGTGGTGGGGAAAAAAACAACAAAAAACAGATAATAATAAATACAGTAATACAGTAATTATTCATTAAAAATAAATAGTCCTGACGTTATGGTAATGAGAATAAATAAATGGAAAAATAAATAAATTTAAATACTTAATTTTAAGAAAATAAATAAAAAAATAACAGTCCTAAAACATGCTCTCTTTCTTTAGAATGTAGCTTCTGATTTTTTTTTTATTTTGAACCCGATCATGGTTTTGCAACATTCGCCTGCTTAATAAAACACAAGTCTGTATGTGGGTCACTACAGACTGAAGACACTGCCAATACTCACCAGGATCCGCTGCTGTGAAAGGCGTCCCATCTGCTGTGTAGAAGGTTGGTTCATTCTGAGGAGCAAAACCATAACAGAAACGCATTAAAAACAATACAGTCACAGATTACATATTTTACTCCAAACCTCATTAAATAAATTTAATTTCTTTGGCATTGCGCACCATAAAGTAGTTGGGGTCATTGTCAGGTGTAGCGTCACTGCACACAGCGGCTGTGTGAACTCGACCCCAGTTACTGGACCGCAGCTCCACCAGTTTCAACAGCATCTGCTTGACATCTCTACAAACGCACACATACAGTAAACATCAATAAACAGAGACAGTATAGATCAATAATGCAACTGTACAGCTCAACAATCTAAGAGCCGTTTAAGAGCCGTTCACACTGACAGTGATATTCAGCAACAAAGCAACGATTTCCAGCATCATGAGCAGAAACAAATGTTGGCGATGCAACTCAGCTTTATAAAAAAGTACAATAATAAACACTAGGAGTGCAAACAGTGCTCAATACTCCATTACATTGTACCAGTGTATTTCAGTATCACTGAAAAACTATTATAGTTTCATTGATATTTTTAAATGTTTTTTTTTTTTTTTAATGTCACTTTTTTTGTGTGTGTTTTGCCATTTTAGGTATAGTTTTAGTTATCTATAATTACTGGGACATTTCCAAAAACAATCGATAGTTATTGAACCGTTGCCTAAAACTCACTCACCGGCTACATTTGGCATCCAGCACAATGTCTTCAATCCTCTTGATTACCTCATGCATGTCTGACTGGCCTTTCTCCTTCCATGTGTCTTCCAGAATGGAACCACTCAGCTTGTCAAATCAGTACAGTAAAACAATGCTAGTCAACACCAACAGTGTAGTACTGCATTATTATCTGAAGATTCATTTCATTTCAGTGCTTTGAGTTGCCTGGCAATTTCAAAGTCTTTGTTTATGTCAGGATTACGGTCACTAATGATCTTAAAGGAACACTCCACTTTTTTTGAAAATAGGCTCATTTTACAACTCCCCAAGAGTTAAACAGTTGAGTTTTACCATTTTCAAATCCATTCAGCCGATCTCCGGGTCTGGCGGTAGCACTTTTAGCATAGCTTAGCATAGATCATTGAATCAAAGACTATAGAATACCGAAAACTAGCCTCTTCTGTAGTTACATCGTGTACTAAGACTGACAGAAAATGAAAAGTTGCAATTTTGTAGACCGATATGGCTTGGAACTATACTCTCATTGGTGCAGCATGGGTACAGCAGGCGCAATGATATTACACAGGGCCTGAAAGTAGTCCCCAGCTATATCACAACTAGTTACCTAGCTGGGGACTAATTTCAGGCGCTGCGTAATATCATTGCACCTGCTGCACCCATGGTACGACATAGAAAATAGCAACTTTTTCATTTTCCGTCAGTCTTAGTACACGATGTAACTACAGAAGAGGCAAGTTTTAAATAGGAAAAATATTGAAACTATTTGATCATTTTTGAGCGAGATGCTAATGGTCTAATCAGATTCAATGATCTATGCTAAGCTAGGCTAAAAGTGCTACCGCCAGACCCGGAGAAAAATGGAGCGTTGCTTCACTTGATCACTCCTACAAACTTGCTCTGACATTTGCTCTGAAACAGTACCATTTAGTGTATATGCAGTGTGTAAAAGGAGGAGTACTTCAAACCTTGAGTAATTTGACAGCACACATTAGGTTGGGGTCATCTGGGTGAGAGAATAATGCATTCAAAAGATCCTTTAGCGCTCCCAGTAAGACATTAGCTCGTCCGGGTGTGTCCTTTCCACTTTTTATCTGAAAGATAATTGAAAGAATGAAGAATTGTAGTAGCTCATATTTTTAGTAAACAATTAATATACAGCTCTGACATTTGAATTCCAGCAGATACATATGTTAGAATTTATACACTAGATTATACAAAGGAATAGATATAAAGGGTTGTCATTTCTTTTAGACTTTAAGACGTAGCAGGTCAAGCTCTGCTGTTGGGTTTATTTTGTAATGATGACTGGCTGACAATATATATTATAAATTTAATTTAAATAAATCTGAAATAAAAGAATAACTAAATTAATAATTTTGACTTGGCAACTAACTGAAATAAGTTTTAGTTGAAGCACTAAAACAGGGTTCCTCAAATTAGTTTTCGCCATGGGCTGAATTCTGCCAACAACACCAAGCCAAGGGCCACTGACCTCATATATATATATATATATATATATATTATTCTTATTGTTACAATTATTATATTATTGTTGCTTTTGTTAAAATAAACAAGATGGTCACAAGATAAATATTCAGATACCCCAGTAGTCTGTTTTCTTCAACCAATTATGATCATTTTTGCATTTGTATACATAAGAATTCAGAATATTTGCCTGTTGAATATTAACAACAAATAAACCTGGATCTTGAAAATAAATTAAAGCAAACTTAGGCTACGTTAAAACTGTGAACTCACTGCTAACAAGCATCCATAACATAGATGGTTTCACTCACTCAAAACTGTTCAGTCCATTCACATTTGAATCATCTATTTTCCGGGTCCACTTTTCTTTGCTTCACACTTGTCATGTTTTTGCTGTCACATAGTATCTGCACTGGACGCGACAAAGCACTGAAAATCATTTGAACTTTGTGTCAGTACATTATAAATAGAACGAGTCAGCAGTATACTGTCGGGGATTTGTCGCGCAGCGCTGCGCCGCATCCAGTGTAGACCGCATCACTGATTAGAACATCTATTGTATTTTGTTGCGTCACACCGCTCGCATCCGGTGTAGACACGATGTAAGTTAATGTCGCTTTCTGACACTGCGTTTGAATTTTCATGAAACCTTATTTGAAATGAGCGTGGGCCGGATGTGGCCCATGGGTCGCCTATTGAGGAACCCTGCACTAAAATTACCAATTGGGACATAAAAAACAAACTTATAATAAATAAAAAGTAGTAATTACAATGAATGAAAAAGCAATAAAACTACAAACTAAAATTAATACGAAAACTGAAAATATCAAAACCATAATAAATAAATAAAACTGAAATAACACTGTACATAACAAAACAAATAAGTATAGGATTAGATGGATATAAATATTTATTTATAGTAGTTATTAGACTGTGTCCCAGAGAGCTGTGTAATCATTATTTTGTGGTAATAAGTGAAAATCACTGGTTGTGAACTGACCTCCAGGTTAAGGTAAAGCTCCCCCAGAAACAGCACATAAGAGTGAAACCTTTTCTGGGTGTCTGGGTCTCCTCTCACGGCCTGCTCCCTCTGCTCATACTCTGTTCGACACCTACACAAACACACAGAATGGAGTTAAAAGATAAATGAAACTAACAAAAATGAGACTAAATGAAACTGAAACTAAAGGCGAAGTGGAAAAGGGAAGAAACTATTGACTTTAAGAACCAAATGTCAAGCCACTTTTATGAAACATCCAGAAATGGGTACTTGGGTGTCATATTGCTAAACCTGAAATGTACCTCTTCAGCATCAGCTGTCTGAAGTTACCGCTGGCTGGACTGAGACGGATGTGATGAGACAGATGGTTACAAAGCCGCGCTCCCGTGTAGGCAAAGTTAAGGATAGATGTGGACTGTGAAAAACAAATGTGGGAAGGCTTTCATTGCATTCATCTTAATAATAACTGCTAAATTTATTATGTTTTGATTAGGGTTGTGCAGACAACCAGATTAAAAATGGTACCACAGTAATATTTTGCAAAGTTCAGTTCTGCTATTTGGTTTGAAAATCAATACAGCACAGATGCATTATTTGAAAATGAACCATTAATTGACCAATTATAAAATGTACTTTTTAAAATAATAATACCCAAGGTGTTACAGAGGCTGTGTCAGGTTATATGCATGCTTTTACAAGACAATGAGCATGCAAAACTTTTTTAGCCACAATTTATAATTAAATTACAGTTCATGCTGCTGAATTCAGCTGTGTGTCATGATTTATATTTTAGATTATCCACATTTGTGTGTGCCCACTTAAGGAATGAATGAATAAATAAGAGTAATGTACACAATATTATTTAGAAATGAAATAATAAATACAAGAATATATAACATGGACTGTACGTTGTATAGATATTAGACAGCTACAAATAAATACAGGATCAGATGGCTATAAAATATTGACTTGTGTAGTAAATTTTTCATTTATGTTTGTTATTAGACTGTGCAATAATCATAATTGTAGTAATAAGTGGAAAAAAAACAACGTTTCAATGCAACATTTTTCATTCTCGGTCCGTTCGCTGTGGGGCCTCCTCAAAGCGTGACCAGTTGCACCATCCAAAGGACGGCCCTGGTTCCCACACAGATGCATTATTAGAGACTCGTCAGAAGCACACCTGGACGTAGATGAGCTCTACCAGCTCCTGCAGAATCTCCTCTGTAGTGACATAGCTGTTCAGCATATCTGTAATATAATCGATTTCTGACTCGAAGGACCCTGGAGATGAGTTCAGATGGCTTACGAAATCCTGAACAAAATCAGCCAATGAGTGCTCGCCATAGTATCCTTCAGATTCATCGGAGTAAACATCATCCTAAAAAGAGAGAACATTAGACTAATACCACAGTAAATTCACAAAAATAGTGTCAAAAAAGAGCCATATAGTCTCACCTGGAATGATGCATAACAGCCCGGGACAAACTCAGGTGCAGCGGCAGACAGTTTGGAGTTTTTCACAAGTGAATCTGCAGCACTGCTGCTATTGTGCCCTGAAGGAATAGGGGATCTGCTCTCTGGAAGATGGAGCGATGATTGGCATCAATGTTGTTGAACATCTGTACTCACTATACACAGTAATTCCTGTTTTCTGATATTGCATAGTTTTGATGACTTTACTAGTAGTCAAAAATGGGGGAAACCGTAATAAAGAACAAGCAGCTTCTAGACTTGTAGTGTAGATACAGAAGCAACCTGTCAAGATGACTTCTCCACTCAAATCACAGATTTGGCCAAATTAGCAATCTCACCCACTAACTGCTGGTTACAATTTAACCAGCTCTAATTCATGCATTGCAGTAAAAGTCAACCCATCTATCTATGCATGCATCTATCCATACACCCATTCATTAATTTCTGCATCCATCCATTCATGCAAGTATATCCATCTATCTATTCATTCATGCATCCATCCATCCATCTTTGAATCTCTCTATCTATCCATCTGGCTGTCTGTTTGTTTGTCTCTAGCTGCCTATAGTCAGCTTTACTGAAATGTTAAAAATAAGTATCACATTGTAACTTCATATATTTGCACATAAACATGGACCCCATGTAACGTTATGTGTTCAGGCATTTCTAATGCCATTGTTAAAAAGGAGCTTTTTGCCTTACCCAAGCATTAACATCTTTATATTTTATGCTTATATACAAACATATTTACACAAATGCGTGCATGTTTATCTAAACGATTACTAGCATTAACGGTCATCGACTGAAGTCACTCCTCCACAGGCTAATAAACCCAAACGTTCTGCTTTTTATTACCGAGGGTGTCGCAAATGGAGGACTGGACAAAAAAAGGACTAGGAATTGTGTCCAAAAGCCTCTGGCACCATTATCTACTTCGCAGGGACAGTTATTAGCGGACTAGCATGTCAGCTAGCAGTGAACTGTACTTCACCTGCGCTGCTGTCAGACACCGGAGGAGACGTGCGCGGCTGTCTGAGCCGCTCTCCCGGGCTAAACACTGAACTTCTGATGTCTCCAGCCTCGGATGAGGAGGAGGAGGAGGATGGTGTGCTGCTGCTGCTGCTGTTGTACATGATCTTCGTCTCGCTGATCTCCCCGTCCGATCACAACTGCCTGTCGTCACACGGATCAGATCTCAGTGGGCCGCTGTACACTACACTCTACAGTCTGCTTCTCACTTTCATGCTTACTATTTCTGTTTCTGGCATCTGTCCCTCTGTTAAAGCACTAATCACTTCCTCAGTCATTCTCCAGAAACACCAGCTGATCAGAGGAGCACTGCCATCTATTGGAAATAATTGTCATCCTAGAGGAGAAATGCAGTAAATCATGGCTTCGCAAACAGATGTGGGATATTTTACTTTGGCATTAAAACTATAGTTTGAAACTAAAAATGCCACAAATACTACAGTTATTATGTGTTTTACATAAAAATATCAAATGGTCAATGAAAAAAAAATAGCTTAACCTTGAGGCTTATTATTACAGCATGTTGGGAACTTGTTTAGACATGAACACAATTTAAAACTTTGATCTGAATTTTATTTTATTTTTTAGAAATAAACATCAAAATTAAACGTTTATAATTTTTTTTTACATAAAACTACTGTACAAATAGTAACAAGATTTCAGATGACCTAGAGCACGGCTCCTCACATCTTTCCCTGGAGGGCCAATCAGCTCCAACCCTGATCAAACTCCCCTACCTGTGATTTTCTAATGATCTTGAAGACTCTGATTAGCAGCTCAGGTGTGTTTGATTAGGGTTAGAGCTAAACTCTGCAGGAATGGGCCAGATTTGAGGATGCCTGATCTAGACTCTCAACTCTGGCCCTCAAGATCCACTTTCCTGCAGTTTAGCTCCAACCTTGAGCCGACTCACCTGCTTGTAACTTTCTAATAATCCAGAAGACCTTGATTAAGCTGCTCAGGTGTGTTTGATTAGGGCTGGAGTTGAGAACCCCAGACTGCTACTCATCTAGTATAACACTAAATGTTATTTTGTAGCATCATATATTGTAATATGTAATATTAACTAAATGTTTTTTTGTTTCTTTAATTGGCAACTACTTGCTTTTGTCATTTTATTATTTTTAATAGTTCTATTTAACTTTAAAAAAGTTTTTAATTTATATATTTATTTTTATTTCAGATTACAATGATCAAAAAAAAATTAAACTTAAAATATTACAAAAAAAAAAACTAAAATATTTTATCTAACAAAGCTGGTAAATTGATTTAAAACTACAATGCATATTAAAGCTGATAAAATGCAACAAAATGATTCCCATCATGCTGTAGAAAGGGTCCAAATAATGTGATCTCTTGGGTGTCGCAATTTTAATGAATGTTAATGAATTAGTTTTCTTGAATGCAAAATCATGTGCTAACAGTGTAATGTAATAATAAATGTAATATTGTTGTTAATTCCCATGTGTGTTATTTGTATAGTTTTGCAGTGTAACTGGAACACACCTCTTCAAGTAATTTGTATGACTGCTGCACACATTTTTATGCACTTTGCACAGTAAAAACACACATTATGAATAAAACACCTTTTAGTATTTCATCTATTGCTTTTACAAAAATTGTCTCATTTGTCAATTGTCTAATCAATCAGATTCCAAACTCTCCACCATGGCCAAGACCAAAGAGCTCTCCAAGGATGTCAGGGACAAGATTGTAGACCTATATATGGCTGAAATAGGCTACAAGACCATCGCCAAGCAGCTTGGTGAGAAGATGACAACAGTTATTCGCAAATGGAAGAGAAACAATTTTTCTGGATTTTTAAAAATATATAAAAGCTAATTAGAAATCTCAATACATACTTTAAAAAGTATGTGGTGGTTGCTGCTGGAAGAGGTGTTAGTGAGGCCAGAAGGGGGTGCACCCTGTGGTCTGTGGGGGTTCTCCTAATGCCCGAGTATAGTGATGGGGACTCTATACTGTAAAAAGCTCCATCCTTCAGATGAGACGTTAAACCGAGGTCCTGACTCTCTGTGGTCATTAAAAATCCCAGGATGTCCTTAAAGAGTAGGGGTGTTACCCCGGCATCCTGGCCAAATTCGCCCATTGGCCACTGTCCATCATCATGGCCTCCTAATCATCCCCATATACTGATTGGCTTCATCACTCTATCTCCTCTCCACCAATAAGCTGGTGTGTGGTGGGTGTTCTGGTGCAATATGGCTGGTTGAGGAGATTCCCCCCTTCCATGTAAAAGCGCTTTAAGTACCCATAATGAGTTATTATTATTATTATATAGTACATAATTTAGTTCAGGTCCTCAAAGAGTCTACAGAGAGTTACAATGACTCTTTCTGTAGGTTACATCGTTATGCCAATATGTGGCGACAAGTGACTGTCTTTAGTAAGACACTGCTTTTGATTCATTTGCTCAGCCGATTTGTTCAAAAACACTGATTCATTCAGGAACGAATCTCTACTACAGTGTGTTGTGGCTTTGTTTGAAACTCTTTTCCTTGGTCAGAGCAAATACAAAGTAAATGGAAACAATTTCTTTAAAATGTAAGTTATTTAATATTAACATCTCTGAATTGTTGTTTAAAAGCAATATTACAATTGTAATCATGAAATTTAACACTTCAGCTGAGGGATTTTAAAAACCTCAAATAACACTGAAGTATGAGTAATAGTAACACTGATTCTTGCCTTATCAAACACCACTAATAATTTGCTGACTGACTGGTTGAGCAGAGAAACACAGAGATGGAGAAAGCAGCCTCTGTTGAGCTCTTCACTGATCTCATCCGCTCCATTGAGAGATGTCAGACTGAACTGACATCAGGTTACGGAAGCGTGGCAGCAAAATTAAAAGACATTTACTAGGGTGGTTCAAGTCCTTGATGATTTTAACAGCTCTGCTTTTGCAGTGTTTGAGGTATGTCCTGCAGAGATGGGAGAGCCGACCCTGAGATGTGTTCAGCTAAGCGCACAACTCTCTGCAGGGCTTTGCAGTCTTGAATGGAGCTGTTCCCATACCACGCTGAGATGCACTGAGTTAAACACTTTCTATGGTCCCTGAATAGAAAGTTTTCAGGATAGCCGGCGAGACCCTGAATTTCCTCAGCTTTCGCAGATGGTACAGTCTTTGCCTGGCTTTCTTAACCTGTGTTTGAATGTGTGAAATCCAAGTCAGGTCCTCGGAGATGTGTGCACCAAGGTACTTGAAGTTGCTCACCCTCTCCACAGGGGTCCCACTGATCATGAGAGGAGTGTAGGGCTGCTGCTGTCTCTTCCTGAAGTCCACAATCAGCTCTTTAGTTTTGCTCACATTCAGAGAGAGAAAATTGTCCTGGCACCATGATGTGAGTCTCTCTACCTCATCCAAGTATGCGTTCTCATTATTGTTGGAAATGAGGCCCAGAACCACTGTATCATCAGCATATTTGATAATAGATGTGGAGCTGTGGGAAGACACGCAGTCGTGTGCGTAGATTTTGAGGTGCAGGTGAAGGGACAGACTGGATGGGATTTAGGAGTGGTCAGAGAATCCATTAACAGGAAAAGAGACCTCACAGGGAGTCCCAGTGATGGATACTGGATTGTGGTTCTGAAGAATGATGATAAATATACAGCCTATGATGATCCCTTTGTCTCTCTCTGAGAGTGCAGCCGCAGCGGGTCGGTGTGTTTGTGGGTTATGAGGAGGGTCTGGTCTCCTTTTATGATGAGTCCAGCTCTCATATCTACTCTTACACTGGTCAGTCTTTCACTGACAAACTCTATCCATTTTTAAGCCCAGAATTAAACAATGAAGGTGAAAACTCAGCCCCACTGATCATAACACCTGTCAGTTACAGTAAATGAATTTACACTGCTAAAATTAAATAGATGAAAATAATGCTTTAAATATTTTTGTGTTTCTACACAAAGTATGTGACTATATTGTTATCAAATATGCTAAAATTTGAGTTGAGTTGTTGTTTATTGTCATTCCACTATATGGACAGACATTCAAAGGAACAAGATATAAGACAAAATAAAACAACACAATGAAGAGAGTCAAGACATCATTATTTATATAGTGCTTTATACAATATAGATATTAAACAATACTGTAAAGCAGCTTCACAGTAATAAACAGAAAAATAAAAGTGATGTATGAATTCAAATTCTTATCTAAAATAATAATAATGTCATTATTCAGAAGACAATAGTGTCGTTATTCAGCTTAGTTCAGTGTTGATTCCATTCAGTTAAATAACTGTCAGTGTTGCAAAGTTCATCAGTTATAAATTAATTTGATTTAGCTATATGAGTGATTTGTGATTCCAGGCTGCATCACAAGTCAAGACAAATTCTCATTCAGATGAATGCAAATTAAATCAAAATAATAAATCTGGACTAACAGTATGAATGACAATAACTACTTGTCATGTGTTTAAAATCAGCCAGAAGGAATGTTTCATTCATTGATTCATTCACAAAAACCTCTAAGAAACTATGCTAACAGCAGTCATAGTGAAAGAATGGCGTGATCTACTGGAGACTTCTGGAAATGACTGCTTCTTTTCTATGCATGTGTTACTGCAAGACTAAAATATAGAGAGAACTCAGAATGATTCGTAAATTAATTTAGTTAAAGGTGAAACAATGTTGATATTAAGAAAAAAAAAAAATTTGTCACACTATGTTGATTCTACATCACTGCTATGGAATTCAAATGGCTAGCTCGTGATCTGTTTGGTTACCAACATTCTAATAAAGCTGTGGAATTGGAAACGTTTATTATAAAAATTAATTCTTTATAATTCTTTTAATTCTAATTTATATAAATAAATTATAAAAAGATTACCTTAGCTGCAGATCTTTAAAACAAAGCTGTTCTTGTGTATTAATAATACATTGTTATCCATTTTATGTAATATAACCCATACACGTAGTATTTTATTTTTGTTTCTATTAATATATTTGTATATATGAATGTGTTGTCATCAGTCTGAATCAGTGAGAATCTCATGGACAAGTGACTTTGTTCAATATAAAAGCATGAATGTAATAATTTTATAAATAAAGTTTAAAATAAATAAATAAAAATAAAATAATTATTTATAAAAATCTCCAGACCAATTGTAATATCTTTGTAATATTATTATTATTATTATCATTGGTAATTTACAGATTTATATAGACAGAATTTATAACATGCTTTAATACATTATTCTTATTTTTATTTCATATATTTTAATCCATATATAAATATAAATTATCTTAAAAATATCCCTCACTTTTAATGCACTTAAAAGCATTACTGAGTCTAACTCATTCCCTCTTTATATTTTCATTAGTGACTGCTGACAGATCAGCTTTTTTAACTGATAAGCAGCACTGATTCAGAGCAGCACACACACGCTCTAAACTCTTTCTAGAAATGTCCAGACTGAACCAGCATGACAGTCACTAATAATGAAGGACCCGTATAAACCAGGCCTGCTATTAACAGTCTGCGTGTCAGAGTCAGCCCTCCAAACAAGCAGTCATTAGAAAACTCGCCTCAAGTCTTTTTCCACTTGTTTCTTCAAGCTGTATCACATTATTTGAGTGAGCGCCTTCTGCTCCCCAAATTTTCTTGAACTATTTAGATAACAGATAGCAGGATTTAGTTCCCGTTACTGAATGTTTTTAGTCTGTAAATGGCCGAGTGTGAAGGAAAGTGGATGCAAAAGGTGTGAAACTAAACAAATGATTTGATGGAGTCAGTGAGCGAGTGGAAAATTTAATGATAATCCATTTAATGTTTGTGAGGGTATCAGTTAAGCCAATCATTTTGGGCTGTTGTATGTGTTGTAACCAACATCTAGGTTGTGGGAAGTTCATATAATTCCCCTAATATTATTTTTTTACCGGTAATAGATACATTTTTATAGACACGCTAGATAGATAGATAGATAGATAGATAGATAGATAGAATCACAAATAATAAAGAAATTACAAAAAAAAAAAAAACATTATGGTAGTGAGACGTGCTTATTTCTTATGAAAATAATGAATGCTCCTAAGCAATAAATAATAAAAAAAAAAGTGTATATACAGTGCACAGCATTAATGAGTATACCCCCTCTGAATAAATATAAAACATGTATTTTCTTAATGATCACTAATATAATTCATGGAAAGATGGTAAAATTGAAATGTATTAAACATAATAAAATCAAACAAAATATATGCCAATATTTTCTGTAAGATAAGTAAATTAGCCAATTTTGTTTAAATGAAGGATTGCAGAAATGAGTACACCCTAGATTTAATTCAGCAAATGTATAATATTCTAGTACTTAGTATGTCCTCCAGAACTTTAAGTATACTGCTCTGACCCTTCTTGGCACTGAGTGTACAAGTTCATGACAAATTTTCACATCTGTCCTGTTTAACTCCTGGAGGACGACCTCCTTAAATGCTCTGGTCTTTAATGGGGAGTTTTGCTCCGCTCGTCTCCACAGAATCCCCCACAGCTGCTCAAGAGCGTTAAGATTGAGGGAAATACACGTCCACTGAAGGATTTTCACCTTGGGAGAATGAATATCTTCATTGTCACACTCTTTTCATAGCGTTTGCCGGCTCTGAGACACTTGCATGTTATTTCTCCTGCTCTTTTTCTAAGACACTGTATTTGTGTATATATCACTTTTTTTTCTTTTGATTTTGGGTTGACCTGAACATTTTGTGAGACTCAAAATCTAACAAAATAGATTTTATTTCACAGAATTAGAGGTTATCCATTTTATATGCTTTTAATATGTTTTTTTTTTTTTTGAGAATTTTACTTAAATACAATACAAATAAATAATTTATTTAGTTCAAAGCAGTCCAAAACAGTTTTCAGAGGATACAAATTTCCCATATACATCCCAACTATCTCTTTGCGATGCATGAAGCTTCAGAGCCGCTCCTACATGATAATCATGTCCATCAGAAAGAAATGAAAGCAGATGTTCTTAAGCACATGATCCTATTAAAGAGAGCTTGAAGAAAAGTCTCACACATAATCCATAGTTTTAGATTACTGGAATAATGTACAGTGGAAAGGAAAGCCTGCATTCTTTGCTCTTTTGAGCATGTTTACAATTTAATGTCAACTGGCATGAGGATCAAATTTCATCTAGTGAAATCAAAGAATCAAAGAGCAAATGCTGAACAATTTCAAAGGAGCGCAGCTGCTACAGAGAGTCGCGTGTGGACAGTCTTTATCACCGATCTCTCTCCGTCCCATCAGCATTATGAACGAAAGTCACACCAGTATGGGTAAGAAGTGTGTAGCTGTGTTCTTCCTGCGGGTTTTTCTCCCACGCAGAGGTCTTCCATGAGCGCTCAGACCTACAAACATCTGGCGCTTCTTGTTCCTCCACTCGGCAGATGCGTATGTGTTATACCCGTTCTCCTCAATGCGCTCCTTCAGACGGCAGTTTATACCGTAGTTTCTCTGAAATGCATGAAATGAAGAGTTATTACATTTATGCATACCTAGTCATGCTGGTTTTTTAACATGGCAGCAGTTTTCTTCTGGTCTGAGGTGGTTTGTCAGCTTTAACCAGATCTAAATACACAGGCTAAGCATCTGATTATTCATCTAGATCTAATCTAATCTTGCACCAGACAGAAACCATTTAAATGGGTTCACTTGTTGCTTTGACAATGTTAAAAGTAATGCATATATACACTCACTGGCCACTTTATTAGGTACACCTTGCTAGTACCGGGTTGGACCCCCTTTTGCCTTCAGAACTGCCTTAATTCTTCGTGGCATAGATTCAACAAGGTGTTGGAAACATTCCTCAGAGATTTTGGTCCATATTGACATGATAGCATCACGCAGTTGCTGCAGATTTGTCAGCTGCACATCCATGATACGAATCTCCCGTTCCACCACATCCCAAAGGTGCTCTATTGGATTGAGATCTGGTGACTGTGGAGGCCATTTCAGTAAAGTGAACTCATCGTCATGTTCAAGAAACCAGTCTGAGATGATTTGAGCTTTATGACACGGTGCATTATCCTGCTGGAAGTAGCCATCAGAAGATGGGTACACTGAAGTTATAAAGGGATGGACATGGTCAGCATCAATACTCAGGTAGGCTGTGGCGTTTAAAAGATACTCAATTGGAACTAAGGGGCCCAAAGTGTGCCAAGAAAATATCCCCCACACCATTACACCACCACCACCAGCCTGAACCATTGAGACAAGGCAGGATGGATCCATGCTTTCATGTTCTTTACTCCAAATTCTGACCCTACCATCTGAATGTTGCAGCAGAAATCGAGACTCATCAGACCAGGCAAATCTTCTATTGTCCAGTTTTGGTGAGCCTGTGCGAATTGTAGCCTCCGTTTCCTGTTCTTAGCTGACAGGAGCGGCACCCGGTGTGGTCTTCTGCTGCTGTAGCCCATCTGCTTCAGGGTTTGACGTGTTGTGCGTTCAGAGATGGTATTCTGCATACCTTGGTTGTAACGAGTGGTTATTTGAGTTACTGTTGCCTTTCTATCATCTCTAACCAGTCTGCCCATTCTCCTCTGACCTCTTACATCAACAAGGCATTTTCGTCCACACAACTGCCTCTCACTGGATATTTTCTCTTTTTCGGACCATTCTCTGTAAACCCTAGAGATGGTTGTGCGTGAAAATCCCAGTAGATCAGCAGTTTTTGAAATACTCAGACCAGCCCGTCTGGCACCAACAACCATTCCACGTTCAAAGTCACTTAAATCCCCTTTCTTCCCCATTCTGATGCTCGGTTTGAACTTCAGCAAGTCGTCTTCACCACATCTAGATGCCTAAATGCATTGAGTTGCTTCCATGTGATTGGCTGATTAGCAATTTGTTTTACCAAGCAATTGAACAGGTGTACCTAATAAAGTGGCCGGTGAGTGTATATTGGATGCTGAAATGAGTGAGCTATTTGTATCCCAGATCAACCAATGGCATGAATGTGGGGTGGGGCTATGTTTTTGTAACAAACAGTGCTGCATAAATGACACACATTACCTTTTTTGTCAATTTTTTTTGGTGATTTCATTGTGGGACACTTAAACTATAAGCTATATATTTCTGTGTATAAAGTCCTACTTATACTGTGAAAAATAACAATAATATAAATATGTGAAAAAATTATCTTTATATTAAGTAAGAGAAATATAAACTAGAAACTAGCAGCATGAAACTGTAATGTCAAACTGGTGAACATTTCCTTTATTTATATATTTATTAGTTTTTTTTGAAAATTTTTATTTTTTATTTTTTCACCAGCACCCCCTTATTCATTAATTGGTTGATTGATTGATTGATTATATTAAGGTTTATTTTATTTTTTAACATTTTATATAATTTTTCTTCAGCATCCCCTTGTGGTTTTATTAATTTTTTTACTAGCAGCCCCTTTGTGGCCCCCTAGAGATCCCTATAATCCCTGTTGAAAACCTCTGGATTAAATTGTACAGTCATATCTATATTTTTATGGCTTTAGGTTTTTATATTTTTTTGGTTTTAAGGTTTGGTGCAGGATACTCACCGCTCCATACAGTTCTCCCTTCTTATTGATAGCCAGGTAAAGGTTACTGCTGATTCCTCTGATGGCAACGATCCCAACATCCACTGATGTGATTTCCAAAATACCTGAAAAACACAACACATTAACTATTAATGGAAGAATATAGAGGCTTTTATTTGAAACAGAGCAAAACCTGCTTAAAAAGTTTTTTTTTTTAATATATATATTTTCAGATTTCATTTTAATATTTAAATTTTCATTTAATGTCTAGTAATTTTTTGCTTTTGTCATTTTTGTTAGTTGTATTATTATTATTTTTTTTATGTGTATTTTTTCATCTTTAAATGCTAATGAGCTCTGCTCACCCCGCCCCTCTCTTCTGTGGGGTGACGAGCCGCCCTGTTTACTTTAGCTGCATTTAGCCATGAAACTTGACTGTTACAGCTCACTCAGGGCGGGTCTAAAGTAAGACGGCCGTGTCAATCAACAATCGTGGGAGGGGCCTGGGTCTGTGTGATGTCACACAGCCAAGAAGCTGAGAATGACTTTATTTGGAAAAAGGGGATATTATTTAAAAAAGATGAAAATAAAATACCACTGGGTGGATTTTTATCATTATAGGGTGTTTGTGTACACACACTGCCAACACACATTTATATTTGAGTTTTGCATCCGATGACCCCTTTAAAACTCAACAAGGAATAACATTTCTGGGGAAGAAAACAAACAATGTGTGCATGTGTGTGTTTGTGTGCAGAGGTCAGAGGTGAAATTACAGTTTTGGTTGACCTTTGCTCACCTGCACTTTTAATTCAGCTCCTAAAACAGCGAACACACACACACACTCTCTCTCACATGGGAGCATGTGACGCCTGGCTATCGGAGTCTGATAACCCCAGAGGCTGCGGGTGTGAACTCTGCTGCTGGAGGGGGGTTTGCTGCGGCTGTCCTTTGATCAGTGCAGAAGTGTCGAAAGATGCTTCTATCATGACAGCTAAAGTCACCACTCAAAACAGTTCTGCTGCCCCCTACGAAGATGAAGATGCTCTGGATGCTTTCTCTGCACAGCTACTCACAGATCTGTCTGGGAATCACTCCTGTATACTGTGGCTGCTTTGTGATTTGATAGAGTCTGTGTGCCAATTGGTTAATTGGTGCATTTCTTTATATGCGATACTGTATATCAGTGAGCACATCACTATCAGTCGATATTACTTTTAATTATCTGTATCAGTCTGATTAGACTGATAATGGATGCAGATAATTATATATAAAAAGTACACACAACTAAATTACTAAAACGAACTAAAATTAGAATGAATACAGAAAATATAAAAACTAATTCAAAATATCCAATTCAATACCTTTCATTATACTGAGAATAAATAATGTCATATTGTCATAACTTAATGATATCGGGTAATGATCATTGGTTGGGCAAATTTTCTCTAATTGTCTCTAATATGTCTGTATATATAGAAATACACATGTATTAAAGAGAACTGATTTATGATTATTTTTCCCGTAGATGTACCTCTTTTTTTCAATACCAGGTTTCAAAATTACTAAGCAGTTATCCACATTTTCTCCTGTACATTATCTGATTTGCCAATCAAAACGGTTTTCGGCCATCACATAAATATATATCTGTACTGTATCAGCCGACATTATGTGTGAATGTGAGCAAGCGAATGTATGCGCAGGTAGTGTGTGCACTCATCTATCCGTGTACGTGTGTGTGTGTGTGTGAGTGTGTGTGTGTGTGTGCGTGTGTGAAGTGGCTCCATTGGGGTCTCAGGTTGCACTATCTAAAACTATCTGAGTGCTCTGTGTCCTCTCAGCGCTGGGATGAAAGCATGAAAGGAAGGAACAACACAGACAGGATGACAGTGAGACGGATTAGAGAAGCTTCAATGATCAGTGATCAAAGACAAGAGAGACGACAGCAGACTGGAGCCCACTGCAAAAAACTCAATGAAGCTCACACACACACATCCATTCAGACACAAACCACTAACTTGTTCACGTGAAGCAAGGCTGACGTACACGCAGGTCTGCCTACCATATGTTTGTACCACACACATACAATACACATTAACCAGAACCAGGTACATCCCAGGTGAAGATGCTCTACTAGTCAAACGTTGGCCAAAATAATTTTAATCTAAAGGAAGATGCTATAAATTGTGGAATTACTTTACAAAACTACTTTTTTATAGATGATTAAGAGCAGAAGAAAAAGCAGCCAGTAAGTGTCCAACATATCAGATTTATAGTTAACTAAAATTAAAACCATAAAACATTTATGTTACTTAAAATACAGTAAATCTTATAATTGAAATAAAATTAAATATAAAAAATAAGTAACTAATTTCAGTTAACTGTCAAGGCAACACGACTCATTTAGCTTAACTTAATGTACTAAAATAACTAAAACTTTAAATAAAATTTTAATGAACAGAGAAAATATAAAAAAGTAACAAACTATTATTAAAAACTATAATAGTATCTAAGCTAACATTGCATTACCCTGAAAAAATTGGTGTAGAAACAATTTTTTACAAATAATGCAGTGAAATGGCAAGTAACACACTGAATTAAACATGACATTTTAAGGGGTGAAAGAATAGCATTTTCTTATAAAACATACTCTAATAGCCTTTGTTTGACTTTTGACAATTTCAAAAAATATTTTTTATAATGTATATTTCTCCCTCAATAGGGAGGATGCAACCCATAGAGTTGGTTGATGAAACTTACATATAACTGTTCTTGCATTCATTCTTCATTTTGGTTGCTACATAATTCCCACACACATCTATTTGTGTTATTTCATAGTTTTGATGTTACTATTATTCTAAAATGACAAAAATAGAGCTAATTTCTACACTGAGCCTTGCTTTGAAGTTCCATGTCAGTGAGGCCACACTTAACTAACCACAAAAGAGAGCTCGGAGAACAAGCCAAGCCATTACAGTAAATGCTTTTGTTATCCCACCTCCATTTAACGCACACAAGTCAAACACCTGCGAGAGCGACCGAAACGGAGAAAAACCTCAGCAGATGTCGAGCAGCGCACCAGGAGGTCAAGTTTAAACTGGACCTATTTGCTGGTTTTTCTTTACATGCTGCCTTGTTTTCCCGAGCATGTCATGCTCTGTTGCATGTTACTAAACGCTGCGTCGTTGGCTTACAGTTGTTTGAGCAGACGTGCATTTTCCACAGCCCTTTGCCAAAATTCACTGTTTTTTGTGTGCTGGCATTATGTCTGGTGCCTAAAAAAGGCCAAATAAACAGTTGTAGTTTTTTGAGACTGAGGAAAACAGCATTGCGCAAATCATTGCATCATGCCTAGTTGTCACTGATATTGAGGCGTTTGCGTTCATTTTATTGTGTTGGTGGAGCTGTGAAGCCATCTGTGGCACACATGGCAGCGATCTCGCACCGTACTGGTGGTCTCCTGAGCGTCCGGCTCATGCCTGAAGCATCCTGACTGCTTCCTGCGACAACTACAAAGAGGATGTTTGAAGACATGATAGTGGAACATGGTTCAGATGCAACAAATAAACCATTCTGTCATATGCTGATATTTAGTCTTTCCTTCCGTATAAAGGAATCAGAGTATACACAAATAAGCAAAAATAAGTACATCAAAGAAGTCACTGTCCCAAAAAGAAAAAGAAAAAACATGGTATTACCACTGTTAAAAATATAATGCTATAGGAAAAACCAACCAAAACATGGTATTACCACTGTACATGTTATAAAATGTGATTTACCTTACGATATGTCGGGGGAAAAACATGGCATTACCATTGTGCATGTGTTTTTAAACATTTTACCTTAGTATTTGTTCAGAAACAACAAAAACATGGTATTACCATGTTTCATGTAAAAAAATGATTTACCTTAGTATATGTTGGGACAAAAACATGGTGTTACCACTGTACATGTGTTTTTAAACATTTTACCTTAGTATATGTTGAAAAGCAACAAAAACATGGTATTACCATGTTTCATGTAAAAAAATTATTTGCCTTAGTATATGTTGGGACAAAAACATGGCATTACCACTGTACATGTTTTTTTAAACATTTTACCTTAGTATATGTTCAGAAACAACAAAAACATGGTATTACCATGTTTCATGTAAAAAAATGATTTACCTTAGTATATGTTGTGACAAAAACATGGTGTTACCACTGTACATGTTTTTTTAAACATTTGACCTTAGTATATGTTGAAAAGCAACAAAAACATGGTATTACCATGTTTCATGTAAAAAAATTATTTACCTTAGTATATGTTGGGACAAAAACATGGCATTACCACTGTACATGTTTTTTTAAACATTTGACCTTAGTATATGTTGAAAAGCAACAAAACATGGTATTACTATGTTTCATGCTAAACAAATAATTTACCTTAGTATATGATGGAAAAAAACAACAACACAAAAACATGGTATTACCTCTGTACACGTTAAAAAATGATGGAAAAATACACATTATAAATGTGATTTAGCAAACTATATGGTGGGAAAAACAACAAAAACATGGTTTTACCACTGTATGTAAAAAAATTGTATATGTTGGCGAAAAACATTGTATTACCAATGTACATGTTAAAAAATATGATTTACTTTACTATATGTTGCGGAAAAAACATGGTATTACAACTATACATGTAAAAAATGTGATTTACCAGAAAAACACCAACAACATCAATAAAAACATGTTATTTCCACTGTACACAAAATATATAATTGACCTTAGCATATGTTGAAAAAAAAAAAAAAAAAAAGGTAATTATTTGGTACTCCAATACATTTTTAAAAATACTATGTGGGTACCATGTTAGTTGAGACCTGTCTAATTTTTACCAAAGTAACACTTTAATCTAGTGCACAAATATTAAGTGTCTGTTGTTTTTACTAATGGTCTTTTTAGCATGTGGTTTAGTTAAGATGAGCCATTATTAGCATCAAACACCAGTGCAGTCAGACAGACTTCCCGCTTTATCAAACAGCATCAGGATACACGTGGGACAGCTTTACACTGGAATCCCCATAAAAGCTCATAAATCTGTTGGAGTCTTGAGATAAATCTCAAGGACAGACCAGACGCTGTGTTAAACACCCCCACTGCGCTATAATCATTAGTCTGATTCAGTTCCTTAAAACTTTTACATACAATTCAATCTGCCATACTCAATGTAGGACACCAGCAAAGCTCTAATGTTCAACACCTGACTGTTTTAGTGTAGAACAAATAATGTTAAAATCCACTGCGAGACGTTCATATCCAATATTTAAATCTAATAAAATTACATTTTACGTTTTGCAAAAAACTTGTTCAGCTGAAGAAAAGTTATATATTTCGATAAAAGATTAAAAAGGCAAACCAAGTTTTTATTGGAAAATTCTGCACTGATGAGAGAATGCTAAAAATAAAACTCAATTTTGATTTCGCGTTGACTTTAAGGATGTGTTTCTACCTGATGGGACCCTTAACAATTGCTTTTCATGAACTAAAGTATACAGAATTATATTAAATAGCATTTTATTTCAATACGGACTACCGTTTAAAAGTGTGGGGTCAGTTTTTAATGTTATTTTAATGAAAGAAATCTCTTATGCTCATTCATGTAATTGATAAAAATACAGTAAAATCCATAATATTGTGAAATGTTTTTACAATTTCAAATAACTATTTCCTATTTGAATTTATTTTAAAATGTAATTGTGATGCAAAGCTGAATTTTTAGCACCATTACTCCAGTCTTTAGTGTCACATGATCTTTCAGAAATCATTCTACTGTGCTGATTTGCTGCTCAACAAACATTATTATCAATGTTGAAAACAGTTGTGCTGCTTAATATTTTAGTGAACTTTCATTTGAAATAGAACATTCTGTCATTCTGAACTTTCAACAAGTCTTTCTGAATGGTAGCGTACATGAAATACCTTTTTTTATTTTCTTTTTTTAAATTTTTGTCATGATATTAGACAATTTCTTGCAGCATTACATTAACATAATGCCCTGCATCTATCCGAAAAACAGATTCATTGATGCATTTGTGACATGAGCTGCTGAAGTAGTGCATCATGGTCCTCAGAATGATGTCACGCCCCTCACAGGCCCATTGTTTGTGTTTTTCCCAGCCAGCCGTATCTTTTCTAACGTGTGACATCATTCAGCAGCACAAAGGCCAGTGTTTCCCAAATCATGTCTTGCCTAAGGACAGCATCACTACTGCAGTATCCATTTCCAGCAACACTGGAGCTGCGCTATAAAGACTAGTGTAATTTCACCCGCCGAGGATTATTCTTTTGTCGGAGCCCATTGCTGAACGTGAAAGATGCTCACCTTTGATGTGTCGCTGGCGATATTCACATCACGCCATTCATGAAACTCTGCCTGCAGACTAACAGTAGCTGCTCTGTTTCTAACTCGGATGTATCCGTAATGGTGGAAATCATGCACAGGATGTGATGCACTACACGCAAATAGGTTTATGATATGTCAACATGTATAATCTTATAGGAGAAAAAGAAAAATTCAATACTTTTTCGACCGTTGCATATTGGTTGAATATTGCAAATTGCACAGTGGTTAAAATGCATTGGTCAAACGTGTTGCGTTTTTTAGAGAATTTTATAGGTTCATTAATGAAGTCTGTTTAATATCTCAATTGTTTCTCAAAGACAGAATTTTCCAAATTAAACCGAGCTCGGAGTCAGTAAAGTTTTTTTTTTCCAAAGAAATTGTTCATGCATTAAATTGATCCAAACTGACATTTATATGAATGCAAAATATTTCTATTTTAAATAAATGTTGTTCTTTTGAACTTTCTATTCATCAAAGAATCCTTAAAAAATAATGCATCACTGTTTCTGTAAAAATATTAAGCTGCACCACTATTTTCAACATTGATAATAAGCAGAAATGTTTCTTGAGCAGCACATCAGCATTAAAATGATTTCTGAAGGATCACGTGACACTGAAGACTGGAGTAATGATGCTGAAAATACAGATTTACATCACAGGAACTAATTACATTTTTAAAATATATTACAATAGAAAGCAGTTCTTTTAAATTGTAATAATATTTCACGATATTATTATTTTTAAACAAATTTACACAGCCTTAGTAAGCGTAAAAACTTTCAAAACCAGTAAAAATTACCACAAACCTACAGAAATCCTGTGTTTCAGAAGAGATCTCAACAATGACTCAACTTTTTTTGTGATCAGATTTGCTCAAGATACTGAACCTGCAATCAAAACTCAAAGACCTCAATATGAACTCAAACATTTCTCACCAAATTCAGCTGCTCCACATTCATTTTACAGCTCAGAACTCATACCGTGTGTCAACAATTGTCTCATTTGTGCCTATTTTTACTTCTTTCAGGATAAACATCTGAGATAAAGTGGATATGGTGGAGCAGTAACATGTTCCTCTGGGATCACATGTTGATCACTGACACATTTGTTTTGCTCGTTCTCACCGTCAAGAACTTTTAAGAACCAAATGTGATGTTTGAGTCTCTCAGGAGGCTCTTTAGGACTGGTTAAAGTTGAGATCAGTTAAGTGAGAACATGTGTATTACTGCTGCTGTTCCTGACACACACACACACACACACACACACAACACACTGTAAGCTCACTCATAGACATACAAGCAACCAGCTGTGCTGTGCACTGCTTAAATTAGCTACTCGCTTGTGAATAAATGAGTTGTGAAATTCAAAAAGACAGGGTTAAAATGACACAGAGCTATAGAGGGATCCATGTGTGTTTAGTTTAACACTAATGCTGTTTCTAAGGCATCTTTGCTAATAAAAGCACATAAAATTAGAACTTACCAATGCAAAACACATTGACACCATACTAAGGTATTCTATATGGCTGGCAATGCATAGTTATGTGTTTGCTTGGGTGTTCTGGGTGGTTGTTTACTGGCGTAAGTCAAATGATCCCTCTTGTCTGTTTATCATCCAGCAGGCGGAAATGGTTTGATCACCTGATGATGATTGCTGATGATGTTTGACTTTAGCTGGGTGTAGTTTGCGTAGTCTGGTTGAGTGTTGTGTGTCTGTTGTTTTATCACAGATGAGACTATCAGGAGGAAACCACACATGCACACACACGCACAGATCTGACAGACATTTCCTCTCATTGCCTGATCACCTCTGAGGACTTGATTACATGTTTACACAGCCAGATGTCACAGTGATGTCTGATGATACACAAACACACATTGCCCCATAACAGGGGACAACTCAGTGGCCCAGTACATTTCCAGGCTGATCTCAAATTAACTAAAAAATATTACAACTAGAGCAGGGCCGGCGCTAGCCATTTGGGTGCCCTAAGCACAAACGCTTGGCGGTGCCCCCCCCCCACCACCACCAAAGATATAACTACCATTCAGAATTTCTTAGTTAGGTTCTCTTTACTTCCAAAATAACTGCTGCAAATAAATAATTGGAACAGAACAATGTAAACACAGAAAGTTAAAAGTGCAAAAAAAGTTTAAAGTGCAAATAACAGTATAAGTGTATGAATTTTATGAAGTATGAATTTTAAAGTGCACATTTTAAACTGCAAATAACCATACATAACTGCACAGTAGAATTTACTTCTACATACTCCTGGCCTTGAGTTGCTCCTTGCATGTATTTTAGCATTGACCCTGCATTCAGAAATACAAGACAAAATATTCAGGGATTCTACTGAAATGCATTTTTGATTGAACCATCAACCATCATACAAAAATATTGCACACATTAGTCTTTTATATAGGCCTATGTGTCACTGGAACATTTAAAATTCAAAACTCTATTTTACCTTTAAAAGAGGTCTGATGAGGCACAATATAATAATTCTGTACATAATTTGTAGGGCTGGGAAAAGATTAATCGCGATTAATCGCATCCAAAATAAAAGTTTGTGTCTACATGATATATGTGCGTGTACTGTGTATAATTATTTTGTATATATAATTTATATAATTATTTTGTATATATAATTTCTATATACAAAATAATCATACACAGTACACGCACATATATCATGTAGACACAAACTTTTATTTTGGATGCGATTAATCGAGATTAATCTTTTCCCAGCCCTAATAATTTGACAACTCTGTGAATATGAAAATATACAAACACTGAGATTGTGTTTTTTTTTTTTCTAATTTCAGTTTCACCAACAGATGTCGCCCTTGGCCGAACCTCTTGAAAATGACCGCATAGAACAACAACGAAAAAACTTTATCTAAGCGGTCTAATTTGGCAAAATCACATCACGTTCAGTTGCAGGGTTTTTCTAAAGTTCACCTTACCAAGAGGCAGATAGGCATTATATTGAAGCGAAGAAGTTACAATAGGGAACGTTCTGCACTAATAGCTATATGCACACACATCTGTAACGTATAGCCTACCTAGGGGGAAAATTAGCTTTATTTGTCATTCAAATATGACGATGAGGACCCCAACGATTGGCCTTCCTTTCCTTCTCAAACAAACTGCATCTTTAACAGCCCAAGTTTCAAAATTTCCCGGGGGAGAAACCCCCGGACCCCGTTAAAATAAAAGACTCAACATGCAGGGCTAAAGCCCCGGATCTTTTGCACTACTAGCGACGCGGACGCGCTGACGCCCCTGGACATGCATACTACACGCACAAAACTAACATTTTTATTTAAAACATTGTCTTACCTGCAAGCGACGCGCGAGCATCATCCCGCTGTCTCTTCTTTTTTCTTTTTTCCGCCCCCGACTCTTGGTGCCTTTTCGAGGCCATGTCTGAGGTCGGTGTCGGCCAAATTTGAAATTGATTGAAGCATAATTGAACAGACCACTGGGAGGTGGGGAAGGGGGGGCACCAGAGGGAGACTGGCACAGAGATTCACCTTTTTCTCGACTAATTTGGTCTAGGCCTATATTACTTTTGTATTGCGTTTGTATATTAACATGCTAGAAATATTTTATTTGTTATTTATACTAGTAGCCTATATTGTGATGATATTTTCACGACCCAGATTTTTTGGTGCCCCCCCCAAGCACTTGGTGCCCTACGCGCAGTGCGTGATGTGCGTGTGCGGAGCGCCGGCCCTGAACTAGAGTGTGCACTTTCTTAAATGTTTAGAAAAAAGAAGGTAAGGAGGTCGGATCAAACTTTTATTGCTCGGAGGTTGCTCTTTAATAGCTCAAAATACTTTACATTGGGTTTCATTAAAGATTTTCTCCTAAAAGAAGAAACATAAATAAAACCAAATGAGTGAATAGCTGTCCTACACTCTGAAAAAAGGTTCAGAAGTTGTCACTGAGACAGTACCTTTTCAAAATATTAGGTACTGATATGCACACTTGAAGTATTAATATGCACACTTGAGGTACTAATATGCACATTTTAGATACTAGCATGTACACTTTAGGTACTCTTATGCACACCTGAGGTACTAATATGCATGCTTACTAATATGTTCACTTTAGGTACAAATATGTACACTTTAAGTACTAATATGTACACTTTGAGTAATAATATGCACACTTGAGGTACTAATATGGACATTACTAATTACTACATTACTAATATGTACACTGTAATATCATGCACACTTGAAGTACTAATATGTACACTTTAGGTACTATTATGCACTCCTGTGGCACTAGTATGTACACTTTAAGTACTAATATGCACATTTGAGGTACCAATATGCACATTTTAGGTACTAATAAGTACACTTTAGTTACTATTATGCAGATTTTAGGTACTAATATATACTTTAGATACTATTATGCACATCTTAGGTACTAATAAGTACACTTTAGGTACTAATATGCACAATCTGGGTACTGATATGTACCTTTAAGGTACCCTAATGGATCCTTTAGGTCAGGGGTGGGGGACGTTAATCCTGGAGGGCCACTCTCTTGCAGAGTTTAGCGCCAACCCTAAAAACCCTGGGGAAAAAAAAACCTAACTGCATCCTGAAGACCTTGATTAGCTGGTTCAGGTGTGTTTGATTAGGGTTGGAGCTAAACTCTGCAGGGACACCGGCCCTCCAGGATCAACGTTCCCCACCCCTGCTTTAGGTACAAAGGTGTACCTTTGAAAAGATACCACCCCAGTGACAGCCTTGAGATATCTGGGCATACTGTATCTAAGCAAAGTTTGAGACCTTGTTGAGATCTCTTTTGAAACCCAAGAGGAGACATACTTTTTGTCAGGGGACAATCTGAGAAACAGTAGATATCTCACTGCTGTCCAGGAGAAACAACTGAGATATTAAAAAGAAAGTTTGATTTAAAAAGCACCAGACACAAACAACCACACATGCCTAAATTAAGATGCCCGTGGCGTTAAAAAGGAAGGGATGTCAGTGTGAGACACTGGACAAACACAAACACAAACACACGCACGCAGAGGAAACAGGAAGACCCTTATCTGCACATGGACTCCATATGAGTAATGGCTAATTAACTTCTTCTGCGTAAAACACTGAAAATACATTGTGCATCTCCCTGATGGGCTCATAATATTTGAAAACAAACCAGAGACAATCTAATAAGAGATCCATGACTCATACAGCCTTTGCAAACAAAAGCTTAACCTTTGATCACATTATAAAGGGTGTTTCCTCCTTTGCTGTGTCAGGGGAAACATTTACGGCAATATGTGGGTAAATTACTCTCAGGTTTCTGGGTGTCAGGACACAATTATGCATTTAAAAGGATATTGCAGCCAACAGCACCATTCCTTAACGGCCCATTAATTTAGTTTGTTTTATGAGAGCGGCTAATTTCATTTATGGTTTAAATATTAGTAATAGTATTCCTGTGTGGTTCATTAAGACAGACCAGCCTGAATTGAATTTGCCATTTGCAAAAGGTTTTTAACAAATATTTCAGGCTATAGAAATGTTGTGAATAGAATAGAAACCCTATATAATAGAAACGGCATTAAACATTTGATTTATATGCACATTTTAATGTAAAAATGATCTATTATTAACTATTTTATTATGAAAAAGTTATACAAGTAATTCCTTTAATTATAAAAGTAAAGTTTACCTGTAAGAGTAATACAATTTATAAATTATTTTCTGGATTTAAATTTAAATTAATTAATAAATGTAGCCTATTAATTTAATTAATCAATTAATTTAATTAGAATTTTTACGCAGAGTAGCTATTTATTATGAGGTGACTCACTGTAGGGATCGTCTTTGCTCTTGGTGCCGTTGACTGTCCCGTCTTTCCCGATCCTAAGGAAGAACTTCTGGAAGGAGAAGAGTTTCCTCTGGCGCACGTCTCCCTGGAGGTGCACGTAGCTGCGCACATGCCGGCCGGAGGTGGAGGTGGAAGCGGAGGCGGAGGCGCATGAGGAGTTGGCGACCCTGAGCGCCCGATGCACGGAACATGCGCTGCGGCAGGTGAAGATCACGGAGACGGCGAGAAGATAGAAGACACACACCGACCAGCATGCAGACACACTGTTACTCACTGTCCATCTCCTCATGGTACTCCTCATGGAACATGCTGCTCAGTGAATGTGCATAGATGCCTCTCGCTCCAGAGAACTCCACTAAAGACCGGTGAAGAAAGCATGAAGTTGTGGAATTAGGCTGAGGAGAGAGTCTGTGAAGCTTCTGATGCTGAGATAAAGCGCTTTATTAATCCCATTTGGGAATGATTCTCATAGCAGCACTTATTCCTCTTGCGTTTCCTGGGAATGTGCGTCAAAACGACCCTGTTTGTGGCATCCTGTCTTCTGATGTGATCTCCTACCTTTAGGAGGTTCACAGAAATGCTGCTGTCCTCACCCCTCCCTACGCCTTGTCTGTCATTCGGTCCCTTCCTCTATTCTCACACTCACATGCAGCATTTGCTCCTCCTTGTCATGCCCCCCCCCCTTAAAATTCTGTAGGTGCAGGGTTTGTCTGATAGGGCTTTTGTGAATGGCTCTTATCTGGAGCTCTTTGATAGTGGACTACGCTTGAGAAGATGAACAAACCTAACCAGAGGCCATTCTTGATTGGTCCCATCTGATGAGAAGAAGCTTTTAGTTTGATAAAATTTCAGAATCATTTTGTGTTTCTTTTTGTCGCGGATCACGTCCCTTTCACCTCATACAATATCCTGAGGTCTAAATCAACACTGCTTGGCTTTGTCTGTTACACATTACATGGCATTGTTATTCTGTGGAGCGTGTTTATGAATTGATTATTTTATTAGAACCACAGGCGTTTAATTAACATTTCACTGAAGAAAACAATCAAAAGATCTATTAGTCAAATTTACGCAAATTCTAAATTGGCACCAAAACATGAAATTCAAATCACAGAAAGATTCTAAAAGCTTATTTTGCTGTTTAAAGAAGATTCTACACTGCGGAAAAGTCAGTAAAAACAATGCACAATGTATAATGTTAATATTAAGTCATTTTCATGTTTTTTACCCGTATTTTGAACTATGCATTGCATTGCGTTGTGTTTCAGGGAAATAGGAAATGTCCTGTAACAGGTAATGTTGTATGATTTTCCAGTAATAAGACCCTTAATTTCAGTTAAAAGTATAGTTACTCGACCTCTTGCTGCTCCAAACCACTTTTGTTCTTCAGTTGAACACAAAAGATGTTTTTAAGAATGACCACACTACTCTTGTCCATCAAAAAGACATAAAACAGCAGAAAAGTAGTTCATAATTCTCATAGTACGCACACAAAAGAAGACAAATTGGAGAATGTCAAATTATTTTCCCTTTTTGAGTCAACTAAATGGAACAAGAACTAAACGCGCCTCCATTTCAGCCCTCAAAACTCAGTGGAAAAGTTGACTTCTACAAAGATCATTGATCTCACACAGTTTTATGGTGTTTTGATGAACTGAAATGTGTTTCCAGTGACCAATGGCTTGTGTGGTTTGATTTATCTGCCTTCTCAAACATCACTATCTTATCTGCATTTCCTGCTTTGTTTCCCTCTAAAAGCCTTTTCTAGATTCTTCACTGGAAGTGAGGCTGGCTTGTTGCCCCTCTTACGATCACACCAATTATATATTTATTTTTTCTTGAAATATGCAATCATAAAAAATCATAGTGCCGTAAACCTTATCCAGTCCTAGTCATACATTCCTGCATTTTACCATGCTGCGAGTGTGCAACATCCTTTGCTTTCTTTTATTCTTTGTAACCCATGGATAAAACTCAAATAAAATCAAATGCTGCGTTTTATCTCAATAGATCTATCTCTCGGAAACAGCACAGTTACCTGACTTCCAATGAAAAACTTGCATCAAATAACAGCATGTCTACAGAGAACATTGAATAAAAGTACATTTATTGCTTGTTTGGTTTAAAAACAAAAAAATAAAAAATAAATGCATAATTTGTTACATACACACTGAAAAATATGATACTAAATTCCTAGAAGGTAAGTGGTTGCAAACCATTTATTTTAGCTACATTTCTATAAATAAAAAACTGTTGAAAATTACTCAACTAAATTTGTTTATTTAAATGTAGCTAAAATAAATTGATTGCAACCTCTTACCTTAAAGAAATGTGTAAATTCAATGAATAATTTTTTTCAGTGCATGTATATGTACCAAAAATATATATTTTTTAAATTAAATATTTCTAAAACTGAAATCTTAGGGGTGAATTTTTTAAAACATGTTTTAGCAGTCACTAGTTGAAATGCACAAAACGAAATTTATTAGCCGATAACAATAGCCGATTATTCAGAATGACATCTGCCGATGCCGATACCAGTAGTTTCCTTAAGGAAAAAAATAAACTAAAAACTAGATCCATAAATATTACATAAATTTAGAGGTTAAAATTAACAACAATAGCCTGTTGGTGGATGAGGAGATCCCCCCCTCACTATGTAAAGTGCTTTGAGTGCTTAGAAAAGCACTATATAAATGTAAAGAATTATTATTTATTATAGTCATTGCTATTTATTTATGTATTTACTTAAGTGCACTCAAAAACAACTCAATTACACATAAGGTAGTTTTCATAAAAAAATTCATGACAGATTTGGTCAAACATATAATAAGCTCCCCCTAGAGTTTTTATAGCTACCAACCGTGAACACTGGATGCCTTTCCTGTGGTAAATGCAACATTAAGTTTATTAACAATTATTTGACATCTTTCTTTGAGTTGAAACACTGATTGAGCGATTCCATGAGACATGATACATTTCGGTAGGCTGTACTGTATCTTTCAATACACCTTCTGGGGTTCATTCATGTTTATTTCGCGCTACAACTTGTATTAAATATGAAAAGACTCATGCTAGCTGCCACTAAAACTGAGGTGGCTACAGCAATCTGTCATGTCACATTTAAGAGCGTCAAAATGACATTTAATGTTTGAATTTTGTGATAGAATGAACAGAATTTGAAAGCCGAGAATTAGTTTTTAATCAGAAGTAGCAAAGCACAAAGCTCTTTGAAATTGTTGGATGGGAGGCACATTACAAATAATGTTTTGTGAATGGAAAAACTACGGACCTGGCAACCCTGGTTTGGGTGATTTTTAGGGTCAAACAGATCCCTCGTTAATGGCGCTGCGTTAATGCAATACTGTTTTAACTTGGAAAGCCCTAAATTTCAACACAAGATACATTTCTTCACACAAGTTGTTGTCTGACATGTTTGTTTGACATGATATAATCGGCCCTGATTATCATCTGTTTTTAAACAATCGGTGAATGGCCGATAACTGGAGACAATTGCTTTTATCGACCGATACCGATTATTGGCCGATACACTTGTGCATCCCTCAAAAAACACACAGTCAAGTTAATACTTAAGAGTTTTGGGGTTTGTTCAAATGATAAACTTGAATATTTGTGATTAGTGATGCTTTATATTTATATTCAGTAGATTTGAAGCTAGCTCAGAAATCTCTGTCTCTTTGAATGTTATTCGTTTTCATCCATTCTGGCCGTGAGCAGTTTTGCCAGTCACTAAAAGTAAATATTTGATGAGGCAAGTGTCCATTGAAGGTGTCGGGGTGTCCGCTTGCAGCAATGGTTTCTTGTTTTCCGGCTTCTGGACATGCTTGTCATGAATTCATTGATCAGGTGACCTGACCTTACATCATATGTAAACCAATGGATATTATATAAACACCTCATAACCCAAGCTATATCCTGTAAGCTGTTTAATTGAACATTTACTTGAACTTGCTCACTCCACAAGGTGCTGTGTGCTCATGATATCACAGTGTGTGCGTCTCCACTGACGTGCCGCCGTTCGGTCCGAGGTGTAAAGCTAGACAAGTTGTTCCAGTTAAGTAATATTATGAAGTGATCTGCTTTTAGTTTAATCAGGACCATTGAATCTGCTCTGACTGAATGTCTGAATTATTTAGTGGTACACAGGAAAGGGAAGTCGTCCTTGCTGCCATTTAAGAATCACACTGCGTATGTGGCCCTCCTTTGCTGGATGCACATTACAGTAATGTGTGATTACATAACTGAGCTAAAATCAAGGTTGAGTAATGCGCTTCGTCATGAAACACACAAAATGTAGGGCGCTAACATGGATTGGCACTGCTGACAAATGTGGTCGTTCTGTGACCTAGCTGACAGCGCTGTGGTGCCAAGTGGGTTTCAGGTTATAAGGGATAGAAAAACCGGCCAAATCTGGCCTAATTTAACCCGACCTCTGTAATGGAGCCTGAATTGGCATGGTTTGGATTGCAGAGTCACCTTTTCCCATTTTACAGTGACCTGAAAAAGTGTGGCTAGGAAAGAACAAACAATGGGTGAGTGGCAGGCTACATTTAGTAGAGGACTAAGCTTTAACGTTTCCAAAAACATTAGAATTTCTGCATGTCCTGTCCAAACCCTTAACCATTAACAAACAGTTAACAGTACTTAAAATGGCATCCAAAGGCCTGAAGCCACATCAAAATCTTCCAAAAAATTTTTTTAAATGTAATTTTATTTAAAACGCCCCTATTATGGATTTTTGAAAATTACCTTTCATGCAGGGTGAAATTTTATATTTTAGTCTAGGACTAGGTTTAAGCCTTGTCTGTGAAACCAGGGATTGATTTTCGCATTGGTCAGGATGAAAATGCAAATTCATTCTTTGCCACTAGATGCCGCTTTCGGAGCGTTAAAAGCTCACAAACACTGCTTTAATTGAAATCGACCAATCACCACAGATTAGCGTCACTCAAAGGAGGGGTTTGGAAAAATGAATCGTTGAGCGAATCGTTTGGGAGTCGTTGAGCAGATAAGGTAAACATAAATGCATATTATAAGACAATGAAAGTGTTTTTTGACTTTGCATGCATGTCAACCTGTTGTTATTATGGTTTATGAACCTTTCGGGGCACTTTAAACATATCAGCATATTAGAATTATTTCTGAAGAATCATGTGACACTGAAGACTACAGTAATGATGCTGATTCAGCTTTGCATCACAGGAATAAATTACATTTTAAAAATATGGGGGAAAAAATATGATTTCGGATGATCTTTACTTGCACTGAAGATTAAGATGCTCCTTCAAACATCTCAAATCATGCTGGAGAACATGATCATCTGTTTTGTGCAGTGCTGCTGTCATTAACACAAAACTGATTGAGAAATCAAAAAACAAATACTAAGTCATTCTGAAGTTCATACTCATCTTTCAGTATTTATGATGGTAAAATATTTGGTTTGGTTTCCTAAACCAGTTTGCACCAATATGCAAAGACTGATTTTTGCTGTATAATATTTTTAATGGAACTGTGAAACATTTTATTTCAGGATTCTGTGATGAATAGAAAGCGCTAAAGAACAGCATTTATTTGAAAGAGAAATCTTTTGTAACATTATAAATGTCTTAACAGTCACTTTTGATCAATTTAATGCATCTCTTGCTGAATAAAAGTATTATTTTCTTTAAAAATGAAATAATAATTTAACTGAACCACAAACTGAAAGTGTTCGGATCTCATGGTCTCAGAATGATCTGAAAGCAATCAACAAAATCAAACAGCAGACAGAAGCTCTTGCACACATCATGACTGCATTTATTTATAATCATATCAGCAGTACAATGAGCAGTATACAATGTTCAGGCCTGTTTTAAAGGCCAGAGAGGATTGACCTGCAACACCTCCATCCTCATTGACAATGTGCATTTAACTGGTTAACAATGTCTTAACCGTTTGAGCACCCTGATAATGCCTCATAAACATAGAGCACCAACAATCTGCAGCACCATAACAGCACCATGAAGCTCCATATACAACATTCACACAGCTGGATCCATATTCTCAAATCAAGTTAACAAAAGCACACCTGCATTTCCATCACAACACTAAATATGATTCACTGAATGACTAATAAGTCGTTCAATGAAGTTACAAAGTCATGAAAGTCATTTTCTTTTTGAATTTTTTCTGCATTTATAATAATGCATCTTAGGTCATCACATGTTTATATTTTTGGGGAGGGTCTTTTATGACAATATCCAATTAATTAAAACTAATAATCAACAAATGTGGCAAATAAAAGAAAGTTAAAATTCTTAAGTTATGTTGAAATGTTAATTTGAATACGCAAATTATCAAAGCATCTTTTATAGCAAAGAAAATAAAATAAGAACAAAAACAACCTGAGACTGTAACAAATTTATGCCCTCAATTTTTCATGCAGCCTATTAATATAATGTCTAAAAACAACTTGGGTTAATTAGTTAATAATTTTGCACACATATACACAAATTATCGAGCTAACCTCAGCTTTGTGCAAAATAAGTTAGTAAAACTACACTAATTTAGGAACTGCAGTGAAAGCGTTCATCAGACAGTGGCCACATGACACTTCAGATAATAACAACTACTGTTTTTAATGAATAACCTGAATATCAGCCTGTGCGTGCAAAAACATTTGCTTGCTTCATGGCAGTTTCCAACTGATCCATGATATAAAAAAGTGGGTCCGTAAAGACAGGTGTCTTGCTGCGTGTTCAACATTCTGGTAAACCTGTCAAAAACACACCTTTTTGGGTTAAAAACAATAATAATAACAATAAAAAGTCCCAAATGAGTGCAAAAAATGTGTCTAACTGATGTTGAGTCCTGTAACTAAATCTTGATGTTTTTGGAAGCATTTCAAGGAGCATTTTAAGACACATGGTCAAACGCCTAGGATTCCTTTGTTCAAGTAAAAACCACATATTTATTCATATATATTTGAGAGGGACGTCTGTGTGTCCAGTAGTTTGTGCTTTTGGTCGATGACCCAAGCCTGACCTCTGCAGTGTTACATCATGCAAGTGACACAACACTGCTTGCGGATCGAGCGCAGCGAGCAGCGACCCAGCAGCTTGAGTTTCTCACAGAAACGTGTCGACATGCTGTTTTTCTTACAAACTAGACCTGCAAAGAAAGGAAACAAAGTAACAAAAACTATTAAAGGTCTCTAACATTAATAATAAACTATAAAGCCATGGGATGCTATATTAAAATGATCTATGTTGGCACAACTTGTGTGTGCTCTGGATTTTTTCTCTTGCACAAAAAACATTTTTCATGGATAAAAATTGAATACTGTGGCATGTGTAAGCCATGCTTAAAAATGTATACATTGTCATTGCATTAGATAACAAAATATAGCTCAAAAAGAAGTTAGTTGGGTTTTAGTGAAATAGCCAGTTGATAGTGGATCAGGATGTAAGTGGATCATGTTGATTGTTAATGTAATGAAATACACCTGTGGTTTTCTCTGCTAGGTCACCTGTGTAAACTTGAGGAGAACGGACTTAATACATGCACTAAAAATCTGTGTAATTATAGTATCATCAAGATACTAGATTTCATTAATATTTGAAATTTGTTTTTATCAAATGCAACGACATTCAGGCATTTTTAAGTGTCCAAACATTTTGGGACCACTGAAACAAACAGAATACAATATTATATAATCCAGTTTACCTAAATCAGTTTTACACTCCTTTGGGTTGCAGCTCTGCACACTGTCAGGTTTATTGTGTTTTGCACACAGTGGCATCTTTTCTTCCTCGCCGGATTCCTCATTTATGCACCACACGGCTCGCTTCTGCACCCCTCCACCACAGCTTCTGGAGCACTGTTAATCAATAAAACCGTGATGACATGACATCATAGACACCAGTTTTTGTCCAATTAAAGGGTCATAGTATGCCCATTTTCCACAGGTTGATTTGATTCTTAAGGGTTTTAATGAACATTTCTCAGTGGGTTTCACCTTTTACTTTTTTATGAATCTTTCACTTTCACTGTCACTTTTGACCGTCTTAATCTAAGCCTGAACTTTTGAAAAGTAGTGTATCATCACATTGCATTTGCCACAATATCGAGTCACACACTATATTTACTCCTTTCTATAAATGAAGACTGAGGTTTATGCGGTACGTTACCTGACCCCAGGCTTCAGTCACCCAGCTGGTGCAGGGCTGCAGATTGCAGGACTCAGTGCTGTTGGGTTTGAGCGTGATGTTGCAGCGCTGGTACTCAGGGCAGTACACACGTCTCTCCTTCACTCCATGCCCACAGCTTCTAGAGCACTGTCAATCACAGATATATATATATATATATATATATATATATATACATATATACATAGAATGAAGATGTCCAAATTTTTATTTATTTGGAATATTAATTTATTAATACATTATTTTGTAGAAATATAATTTTTTTTCCATTTAGTACTGCCCTTCGGAAGCAACAGAAGATACTTGCATGTTTCCTGGAAGACAAATTAAGTACAATTTACCCTGATCTTCAAATTCAAAAAGTTTTCACCCCCGGCTCTTAATGCATCGTGTTTCCTTCTGGAGCATCAGTGAATGTTTGAACCTTTTTTAATTGTTGTGTTTGAGTCCCTCAATCATCCTCAGTGTGAAAAGATGGATCTCAAAATCATACAGTCACTGCTGGAAAGGGTTCAAATATGCAAAAGATGCTGGAAAACTGAAGATTCTGCAGGACCTGGAGGATTTTTCTGAAGAACAGTGCTCAGTTTAACTGTTCAGAACAAACAAGGGACTCATGAACAACCATCACAAAACAAAAAAACAGTCGTAGATCATCCAGGTAACCACACACAGTATTAAGAACCAAGGGTTCCCAAACTTTTGAATGTGGTTATTTTAATAATTTCAGCATTTTTTTGTCTTGTGGACTACATGTAAACATCTTTTATTCAAAATATCTTACTCAGGACAGTACTAAATAAAAAATAACATGCATTTTGCATGATCTCTCTTATTTTGTTAAAATTATTCACATTTTCACAAATTCTGCAAGGGGTTCCCAAACTTTCGCATGCAACTGTAAATGATTTACGTTACAAATCTAGTGAGATAAGCAAATATTCTGAATGGCTAGTAATGTTAGTTTGGTTGAGAATGAAAGCTGTGCTCCTCTCATACCATTGGTAGGCGAACTCATAGTGATATCAGTGGGGGTGGGATTAGGATTAGGCAATCAGGTAGCGATTTCAACGAGCAGGGGTCAAAAATGGGCACAACACCGGCACGGTGCTGGAGAACTTTAAGCCCTGCATTAGTATTAGTACCTCTACCCAGGGCGAGGACCTCCACTGCAGGCAGGGCCGGGTGTTGCAGGGCAAACTGTTGTGTGGTTTGTATGAAAGAGCCTGACAGTGAAAAGGCCTCAGTGGACGTCTGCTCTGAGTGTCGATGCACTGCACTTCCCGATGCTTCATATCAGTCACACAGCCTTCAGGACACTAAAGAGAGGGAGTCGTCACAGTTCATTGCAGGATACAGTCGTTTAGGTTTCTTTTGAAATCGTGGCTTTACCTTGGACCAGTTTCCAGTCTTCCAGATGCCACAGGGTCGCAGGTTGCATCGGCGGGCAGGTTCTGGCTTCTTCACACTGGCACAGTCTTCCTCAAGCTCTGAGCTGCAGACTACTGACCGCCACACTGCACCAAGACCACACGTAGTGGAGCACTGGGACGAAAAATACATATTAGGCATGCATGGGTCAGTAAGATTTTTGTGCAAGAAATTAATATTTTATTCAGCAAGCGACATGAAACATGCTAAAAAAAAACATTCAGCTCCATAGTAATGCTCTGACAACCAACAAGTCTGCAAAACTCCTCTCATTTTCATCAAGAAAATGTTCTTCTTTTACACAAAAATTTGCAATTAATTTAGCTTGAACCACTTAATGTACAGACTCATTAAAACCTTTCTTTTTAAAAACTTAATGCCTTCAGTGTGCTATTTTTTTATAAACACTGTAGTTTTCATGGATATTTAAGAATAAAGTTAGAAAAGCACCCATTTATTTAAATGATTAAATGTTCATTTTAAAATACCATAATGTTGTAATATTTACACTGCAAAAAGTGTAAGTGTGTCAGTTTCATCTTCTGTATTTTTGTCAGTACAAATCTAAACAGTTTTAAAGCAAAATACAACTAAGTCTTGTTTTCCTATAAATGTAGCAAAAAAGTGAGTTAAGAAAAATATCCACCAATGGGTTCAGAAAAATCTATTTAATTCAAAAGGAAAATAAGAGGATTTTCTTACTCCACTGGCAAATAGATTCTCATTTTAAGCATAAACTCACATAATTTTGATATATATGTATCAGAAAACACGACTTTAACATCAGAAATTATTTAGCTTTTCAAGTTAATGTATCTTGATTTAAGAACATTTAGATATTTGTACAGGAAAACAAGAAATTCATATTTTGCAGTGTCTTGACAACAGCGACTCTTAAGCATCATGCCACTTAAAGTCTAAACTTGCCCAAACATTTAACACTATTCTTTTGCTGCCATGCAAGCACTAGTATTTCCCTCTGGGAATGCAAATCTAATCATAATTCAATGCATGTAATATAATATACTGTAATTGCCTTAGGTTTGCATTCTTACATCACTCCAGTTGCCCACTTTCCAAAATGCATTCCTACTGATGGGATCTCGTGCATTCAGGTTCCCGTAGTCATCGGTGGTGGTCGCTGTCTCTGGCTTCTGCCTGACTGCTTTAGGAGCATTGCCTTTGTTGGGACTGTTTGGTGTTTGTGAGGCTTTTCTCAGTATCTTCACTGTAGGAACAGTTGCTTGTGGACTTTGAGTATTCAAATGTGGCACTGTTGGGTTTGGGGTGGGATGTGGTTCATATGAGCTTGTTGGTTTCTGCAACACTGGAGATGTTGTCAAATAATCATTGTATTGGGTTCTACTAGTAGTGGCTGGCTTTGTTGTGGAGATATTTGTATGCAATGATTGGACAGTGGATGTGGGGACTTCTTCAGGCGTGCTGGTAAACATATTATCCTCATGTGCCCTTTCTTCTCCGGTTGGATCTTCTATATAATCATAACCTGGCATGTAGCTTTTATCCGGAGGCCGCAGGTCTGCGCTTCCCTCCTCATCCTCAGTATTTGTGGGAACCGTTCCAGGACCATCACTGCTTTTGTGATCGTCCCTCACCAAGATAAAGTCATGGTCATCTTCATGGATAATGTCAGATGTTGTGGATGTTAGAGAGGTGTTGGTCGTAATGGTAGAAGAGGTGTTTGGAGGCATGATAGTGGTGCTATATCCTGGTGTTTGGGTCCCGGGGGCCTGCGTTGGGATTTTAGGAGGGACTCTAGGTCGGAATCGTGGTCGGAATGGAGAACCCGTCCATCTGTTAGTGGACGAGCAGCTCTGGAGGTTACAGAGGATCGTGGATCGAGGTCGATTGGCAGGGTTGCACCGGCTAGGTTGTTTTGCCATGCACTTGACAATTCTGGACTTTATCCCTCCATCGCAAGACAGAGAGCACTGTGGGATGACACACAATCATGAGTTTGGGTAACACAAAAATTAAATAATATGACAATACAACTAATTACTATGCGAAAATGCTCCATGAATCGGGGGGCACAATTTGGTGAAATGCTGTTATCTTCACATTTTAAATAAATAAATAAAATTTCAGTTCTGATTTGGTACCAAAGTCAGTACTTTTGACAACCCTAATAGATCTAAAAAAGTCAAAGTTAAAGAAAAGAGTCATATGGAACAAAATGAGGGTGAGAAAATGACAGAATTTAAAAAATTTTAAAAACCCGAACAATTCAAAATAATCCCCAAAACATGAAATTGATATGGAGCCCTAAGGGGACATGAGACTTGACAGCATGGTGGTTCCTAGAGAACCAATTTCTCCATCATGCCATTTTCCTGGTTACATTCGTACCGGCAGCAGGAACTCTGAAGCGGCCGACAGCAACGTCTTTATGCATGGAATTTCCAAACGTAAACAACCGGTGAATGAAGTGTGTTGTGGGTTTCGTGGTAACAGAGACTGACTAAATCTCCTATGACAACTTGCAGTGTTACATATCATCGAGGCTGAGAAAAGAACGCAATGCTGCAGACAACAGGTAGCTAAATGCCTTTATCGCTATTTTCCTTGTTTGTGGAGTAAACATTTTTACATGGCTTTTTAAAAATGCCGGGTAGCCGGTGTTTCGTATGTTTTTGGCCAATGAACAAACACTTACGTCACTGGTAGTTCCTATAGAACTATTTTAGACCCTACTCTGAAGTAAGAGCTAAATTAGTTTCCCCAAACAGAGTTCCTAGAACTAAAACCATTCCTAGTTCCTGCGGTGTGAACACACCAAAAAGCAGGAACTTCCGCTAATAGTTCTAGGAACTAGGAAAAGGTTCCTCTGGTGCGAAAGCCCCTATGGCGATAGGAAAAAAGAGATTGGAGGGAAAATTATATTTCAGTGCTTTGGCGTAGAAGGGCAAAACAGTTGTGTTCTCTAACAAAAGTATTATGCTCCCTTGACAAACTTTGCATTCACTTGCAAAACTTGGGGCAGTCGTGGCTTAATGGATAGAGAGTCGGATTTGTAACCTGAAAGTCACGGGTTCAAGTCTTAGGTCCGGCAGGGATTGTAGGTGGGGGGAGTGAATGTACAGCGCTCTCTTCTACCCACAATACCACGACTATGATGAGATCCTTGAGCAAGGCACCGAACCCCCAAATTGCTCCCCTGCAACAATATGGCTGCCCACTGCTCCGGGTGTATGTTCACTACTGTGTGTGTGCACTTGGACAAGGTTAAATGCAGAGCACAAATTCCGAGTATGGGTCACCATACTTGGCCACACGTCACTTCACTTTCACATTTGCATTCTCTCACCAAACATTTGTGTTCCCATTTGCTCGCAAAAGCACTGAAATATAGACACCTCATTATTTCCATCACAAAAGCTTTGCAAAAAAAAAAGTTTATTTTGCAAGGAAGGCAAAAATGTGAGTGAATGCAACATTTCTTGAAGGAACGCAAAAGTTTTGTGAGTATACGGAATACAGAACGTTTACGAGTGGACACAAAAGTAAATAAAGGACATAAAGAACATTAACCAGGTTCATTTATAATCTAAGTACCCACCTCGCTCCAGTTCCCCACAGTCCATTCGAACCCACATGGTACGTCTCGGTTGCAGGGTACCACAGGTTTGGGTTTGAGCAGCTGCTTACAGTCTCCAGGATGCAGAACCCGCTCTTCTCCGGCCACCGTACGCACACACAGAATGGTGCGCTTTCTCACTCCGTCTGGACCGCATGTAGCCGAGCATGTCTGCCATCCTCCCACCCACCACCTGAGGTGCACAAAGCATTTTACAAAAGATTTCTATTTCAAATAATTTCTGTTCTTTTGAATGCTCTGTTCATCAAAGAATCCTGAAAAAAGGACTGTTTCCACAAGAGTATTAAGCAGCACAATCAGAAGTGTTTCTTGAACAGCAAATCAGCATATTAGAATGATTTCTGAAGGCTCATGTGACACTGAAGACTGGAGTAACGATGCTGATTGCCATGACAGGAATAAATTATATAGAGATAATAAATAAGACTAGTACGGTGGTGTGCTATTCTGAACATAACCATTATTTTTACAGTAGCGTACCTTGCAGGGCAGTCCATGTTCTTACACTTGCGATGCCTGTCATCAGGACGTGTGCTGGGATCACACAGCGATTCCTCCACCACACCAACCTCTGGCTCAAAACAACGCACAGGCTGATACTGCTCACCTGTACAGAGACAGAAGATCACATGCTATCAAAACCCTGCTGGAATAAACTTTATCAGTATATAAACACACCAAACAATCCTGTGGATTGAGTAAAGCAAAATCTTGCTCTGTACCAAGCCCACAGGTGGTGCTGCAGTCAGTCCAGGCTCCATATTTCCAGATGTACTTTGGTTCCAGAATTTCGTTCCCCAGCGGGCGACTCCTCTTAATGGTGTACTCATATTTGACACCAGGGTTTGTTTCTTGGAACAACAGCTGAACATTTCGCATTGAAACAAAAGCATCTATCATTAATGACAGCATTCAACAAATCGTCTTGTTTTGCATGTGCCGCCAGTTAGAAGCAACAACTTTATTTTCATGCTTTCTCACATAAATAATGTCAGAAGAAGAGGGATAAATCAAAATAACTGTCTGCTACAATGATTTTTCACAAGAGAATTAAATTAAATCAAAATTAAATTTTCAAATTGTCCATTGGTTCATTAAAGAAAAGCTATTTAAACAAAAATAGCATTTTTAGTCAAAGCATAAGAATTAAAGCCAAAATACACACACGACAGAAATACCTAGTAAATCCCTTGCTGACCTTTTCTGTTCTCAATAATTTTTTTAGGCTTTACATTTATTTACTACAACAGCCTATAGATTTCCAGTGCTAGTGCACAGTAAACCCTGTGCTTGTTTTTATATACCTCATGGTGTCTATAAAGTTTAATTGATATTGAACCTAGAATATTAATAGATTTACACGCGTGAGGTTCAGTACCTGGATCATGACAGGTTCAGTTGTTGGTCCTGCTGAGGTGAGATTCTCCATATTACCCGTCCGATCGTAGTAAAACTTCGTGCCACCTGCCTCATACTCTCCGTTCCACTGAATTATGTAATTCCCGTTGAGGTAATACTCTTCTGAATCAGCCGCTCGGATCACAAGGAAATTCCCAGCCTCTTCCACTTCCTGTATGAAGATATCTCGAGCTCCCCCAGGGATCAAAACCAGGTCCGTGTAACCTAAATCACATAATCTCACTTAAAACATTGCTGTTTCAACACATAGACATTCATCTAGACATATATCATTTGTGAAATCTAATTTAGTATATAATATAATATAAATATATATATATACACATGTCAGTCATGTGTGCTACTAGAGATTACACACCAACTCCATCTTGTGCCACAAAGTTCTCCTTCACCGTCTCACAAGTGGATCCATCACCGAGACAAATGCCACAGCTGTCCTCTTTAGCATTAGAATTAATGCCAAAATCACAACCCACCTCCTGGAGAAAGATTACACATAAACACATACATCACAGATATATATATATAAAAGCACAAAATACAGTTTTTCTCTATGGCACTAAAACATAACTCACAATTTACTTCTCTTATAACATGAAACATGAATATTAGAAGGTGGCAAGATATGCACCTATTGTACATTCTGTTGACCAAAATGGATAGTTCACTCAAAAATGATTTTTTTTTTTAAGAAATAAACACTTAGATTTAGCAAGGATCAATTAAATTGAGCAAAAGTGACAATAAAGACATTTATAATGTTATAAAACATTGTATTTCAAATAAATGCTGTATTTTGAAGCTTCTATTTATCAAAAAAACGCATTTCAGTTTCCATAAAATATTATTAGCCCTACTTCTTCCAACATTGACAATAATAATAAATGCAAATCAGAATATTCAAATGATTTCTGATCATTTCTGATCCTGTGACACTGAAGACTGGAGTAATGATGTTTTTTTTAAATATATTAAAATAGAAAAGTTATTTTAAATAGAAATAATTTTTCACAATATTACCGTTTTTACAGTGTTTTTGATCAAATAAAAGCAGTTTTGGTGAGCATGAGAGACTTTTTTCAAAAACATTGAAAAAATCTCGCTGATCCCAAACCTTTGAATGGTAGCATGAGTTTCAAAGTGAAGCTAAAAGTATTGCACCACTTTGTGTTTGTGAAACATTAGTGGAACATGAACTAGACCCGTGTTTACTTGAGGAGAAATGATTTCATACATCCACTAAAAATGACCAAAACACAAGCTGATTAAAAGACAATGAGCAACAATAATGAAGAAACGTTATGTTAGTGAAGCTCGTGAAGCACAGGCATTGGTAAGGAAATTATGTAATAGCGTCGCTTAAGTGCACTTTGTAGACATCACTGTACAGCTACAGAACACAGACACCAGCACACACATGAGCACAAATGGGTTGAAAGTAAGACATACCCAGCCACACTACCTTGCACACACCATTGACACAGATGTTTCTGCTGTTGTTCATAAAGCAGGGCGTTCCATCTGTAACCGCATCCAACATTTTCTCAGAAAAGTTCTCATCCACAGGCTTGCAGTGCAGCTCGCATGGACGTGCTGTGAGAGACAGAACGAGACAGAGACGTCCTACTGGATTATATAGTCAAACATTTGAACATAGTACTGTTTGCAAAAGCATTTTGCTAAAATATTTGGTTTACCAAAAGTTTGGGGTCTTTTTGAAAGAAGTCTCTTACAGTGCTATGCATAAGTTTAGGCACCCATGCTAAAGTTGACTAAAAAGAGGAATAAAAAAATCATCTTTTGGAAATTGAACTTAATGCCTTAATTTAAAAAAATGGGAAAAATCCAACCTTTAAGGACACCAATTTTCTTTGTGAATGAATAATGTATCGTAAAGAAATAAATGTTCTTCCTTAAAATACAGGGTGCATAAGTTTGGGCACCCCTATGTTAAATTCCCATAGAGGCAGGCAGATTTTAATTTTTAAAGGCCAGTTACTTCATGGATCCAGGATACTATGCATCCTGATAAAGTTCCCTTGGCTTTTGGAATTAAAATAGCCCCACATCATCACATAGCCTTCACCATACCTAGAGATTGGCATGGAGTACTTTCCATAAGATCACCTCTCAATGCAAATCAAACCAGCTATTAGGCTAACTGAAATAAAACCATGCCAATCTCTAGGTATAATAATACATAATAATAATATTTAATAGTTCAATATAATAGTTATTAATAACTGAAATTATTCTAATATGTTGATTTGCTGCTCAAGAAACATTTTTTTATTATCATCAATGTTGAAAACAGTGGTGCTGCTTCATATTTTTGTGAAAATTCAGGATTCTTTGATGAATAAGAGTGGCATTTATTTGAAATAGACACCTTTTAACATTATAAATGTCTTTACTGACACTTTTGATCAATTTAATGCATCCTTACTAAATAAAAGTATTAATTTCTTTAAAAAAAAAAAACTTACTGACTCCAAACATTTGTTCAGTAGTCTAACTTTGGTCACACTTTAGAATAGGGAACACTTATTCACTATTAACTACGACTTTTCCCTCAATAAAGTCCTCATTTGCTGCTTATTAATAGTAAATCGGGTAGTTGTTTAGTTTAGGTATTGGGTAGGATTAGGGATGTAGAATAAGGCATTAATATGTGCTTAATTAGTACTAATAAATGGCTCATATTCTAGTAATATGCATGCTAATAAGCAACTAGTTAAGACACCCCAAAATAACAGTTTGTTACTCTAAGTTAAAAAAATCTGACAAAAATCACATATAATTCATAATTTATTGGTATTGTTACCATGCAAACATCAAATAGTATTTAGGCTATAATCTACCATCCAAAACTCACACTGTGCTCCAACGTCTTAGAGCAAACAACGATGACTAAACACCTGTGTCAGGAATCCACACGCCCCTAAAGCTGGCTAATAAAAGTGAGACATTCTTGCATGTGAACCAACAAACTCTATAAAACTGTAAGCAGCCACGTGTAAGACGTTTTATGTTAATATCAACAGGCCTCGACCCGCCGCAGCGTGCATTAACACAGTATCTTGGCTCAGCTGTTCAGTTGTAGAAAGCACATGTTTTCTTTTTTCAAGTCTTCAGTGCAAAACACATTACATGCAGTTGTGTTTATTCAAACAGTTCTTGAGAAAAAGAAATATAATCAACTAGACTTTTTCCACTGTGATGCTAGGGTGTTCAGACATGTTTGAGGAAAATAAGAAATGTTTCTTGAGCAGCAAATCAGCATATTAGAATGATTTCTGAAGGATCATGTGACACTGAAGACTGGAGTAATGATGCGGAAAATTCAGCTTTGATCACAGGATTAAATTACATTTTAAAATTGAAATAATATTTCACATTATTTTTTGATCACATACAGTAAATGCAGCTTTGGTGAGCATAAGAGACTTATTTCAAAATAAGTAATGTACATTTTTAAAATCTCTTCTTGTAAAATCAACTACAATTATTGATTTTGCATCATGCACATATACAAATTTGAATGCAATATGCGTGTGATGCAAAGTTCTCTTACATGAGCTTGCAACAGGTATCCACTCGTAGAGTTCATTGTGGTATGGCACAGTGTTAAATTCACTGCACTGCATCTCTCTGAAGGAGGGATGTTTTCTGGCGCAAGGTTTTGTGTTGCAAATTCTGTAGCGCTTCCGCTCGCCTGTGCAATATTTGCCTCCAAACTCAGGTCTGTACATAGAAACACAAATCATGAATCATGATACAGATCATGTTCAGCAAAATGTAAAAGAAAAGACAGAGAAGGTGGAGGAATTGAAATGGGGAGAAAAAAGGAGACAACTTAAAAGCAGACTCAAAATTTTATGGTTTTAAGATGCTACTCAATTTATGACAGAACACAAACGTCTTAGGTTACTTGTGTAACCCTAGTTCCTCGAGGGAACGAGACGCTGCGTCGACGACGCTTTGGGGAACGCCAATAGCGTAACCGGCTCTGAATACCAATCAAATCTGTCCAGAATGGGAAAAGGACGTCACGGGCGAGGTGACGTAATGACCAGCTGGCATAAAAGCACGTGCGGGGAAACCGGCATCAGCTTCTAGAATGAAGCAAGCGCTGGCAGGGATGCCGGAAGTGTGGGTCCGTGACGCAGCGTCTCGTTCCCTCGAGGAACTAGGGTTACACAAGTAACCTAAGACGTTCCTCTTCAGGAACTCGAGCTGCGTCGACGACGCTTTGGGGAACGAGATACCAACGGCTCCAGACTTCCGCACCCCTGCCCTGTGTGTCCAAAGGCGCACAGCTAGGGCAAGAGAACGGAAGAACCTGGAGTGGCTCGCATGTCCAGGCCATAGAACCTGACGAAGGTCAGAGGCGTGGACCAACCCGCAGCGTTGCAGATGTCCTGGATAGGGACACCTGCGAGAATGGCCTTGGAGGCCGCCACACTCCTAGTGGAATGAGCCCTGACTCCCATCGGCGAGGGGAGGTCAGAGGACTCATAAGCCATGTGAATGGCATCCACAATCCACCGACTGAGGGTCTGCTTGGAAGCAGGCAGACCCCTCTTAGGAGGACCGTAGCACACTAGCAACTGGTCCGTCCTTCTCCACATGGCAGCTCTGTGGACGTACGCGTCCAGTGCTCGCACTGGACACATACGGTTTAGCTTCAGCTGGTCAGGCTCCCGAAAGGGAGGAGGACTAAGGGCCTGCAGTACGACAGGCTGTGGTGTGATAGAAGGAACCTTGGGGACATACCCTGCCCGAGGGTATAGAAAAACTTTGGCCATGCCAGGCGCAAAGTCCAAATGGGTAGGGGCCACTGAAAGGGCCTGCAGGTCCCCCACTCTCTTGAGAGATGCCATCGCCAGAAGAAACACGGTCTTCAGAGAGAGATGGCGATCTGAAATCTCCTCGATAGGCTCGAAGGGAGGCCTACAGAGAGCGTTCAGTACCACAGCCAAGTCCCAAGGTGGGACCCGGGACCGTACCGGAGGCCTTAGCCTTAGTGCACCACGGAGGAAACGTGTAACTAGGGGCTGTGCGCCCACTGTCGATCCACCCAGAGGGGTGTGGTAAGCAGAAATTGCCGCCACATAGACCTTCAAGGTGGAGTGGGCTAACCCTGCGGAGAGTCGAGCCTGCAGGAACTCCAGCACTGTACCTACTGGGCAGTTAACTGGGTCGAGCTGGCGATCTCCGCACCATGAAGTGAAGAGTCTCCACTTCAGGGCGTACAGTCTCCTCGTAGAAGGAGCTCTGGACTGGAGGATGGTCTCAACCACCTCGGTTGAGAGACCGGAAGCTATCAGCTGTGCCCCCTCAGGGGCCACACCCACAGCTTCCACAACTCCGGGCAAGGGTGTACAAGGGTGCCTCCTGCCTGTGAGAGGAGATCCCTCCTGACTGGAATCTCCCAAGGGGAGCCGTCGAGGAGGAAAATCAGGTCCGAGAACCATACTCGGCCCGGCCAGAACGGGGCTACCAATAGCAGCCGGTGTCCGTCCCGGCGCACTCTCTCCAGAACTCCGGGGAGCAGAGCGATCGGGGGAAAGGCGTACAGACGCAGCCTCGGCCACTTCTGTACCATGGCATCCAGCCCCAGGGGAGCTGGACGATGTAGAGAGTACCAGAGGGGACATTGCGCTGTCTCCTGAGTAGCGAAGAGGTCCACCTGAGCCTGGCCAAATACTCTCCAGATCTGCTCCACCACCTCGGTGTGAAGCATCCATTCCCCGGATAACAGCCCCTGCCTCGACAGGGTGTCTGCTCCCACATTGAGATGCCCAGGGATGTAAACAGCTCTCAATGAGAGGAGTTTGTCCTGGGCCCACACAAGGATCTGGTGTGCCAACCTGTAGAGGGGGCGCGACCGCAGACCTCCTTGGTGGTTGATGTAGGAGACCACTGATGTGTTGTCGGTGCGAACTAACACATGGTGACCTCTCAGGTCTAGGAGAAAGTGTTTCAAAGCCTGAAACACGGCCAACATCTCGAGCCTGTTGATGTGCCAGGCGAGATGACGACCTCTCCACCGACCGTGGGCAGGGTGGCCACTCATGACCGCTCCCCAACCGGTGAGGGATGCGTCCGTCGCTAGCGTTACGCGGCGACAAGGAGCTCCCAACTCCAGGCCCTGGGACAAGAACCAAGGTTGTCTCCACATGTCCAAGGCACGTAGGCATCGCCGCGTGACCTTGATCATGCGAAGCGGGTTTCCCCTCGGGGAGAACCCCTTGGTCTTGAGCCACCACTGTAGGGGTCTCATGTACAGCAGGCCAATAGGTAAAACGTTGGACGCCGCCGCCATCAGACCCAGCAGTCTCTGAAACTGCTTTACAGTGAGTGACTGGCCTTCTCTCACTCTCTCGACTTCTGTGAGGATCGACTCGATCCGAGCAGGGGACATACGTGCCTGCATCGTGGTCGAATCCCACACCACCCCCAGATAAGTGGTTCTCTGTACTGGAGAAAGAACACTTTTCTTGGCGTTTAGTCTTAACCCCAACACTTTCATGTGGGCGAGAACAGCACCTCGATGCTGAACCGCCCTCCGTTCTGACCGAGCGAGAATCAACCAATCGTCGATGTAATTGAGTACGCGGATGCCCCGCAGTCTCAACGGAGCTAACGCGGCGTCCACACACTTCGTGAAAGTGCGGGGTGAGAGTGCTAGGCCGAAAGGAAGTACCCGATACTGGTAAGCTTCGCCCCCGAAAGCAAACCTCAGGAACCTCCTGTGAGAGGGAAGAATGGAGACGTGGAAGTATGCGTCCTTCAGATCGATCGCGACGAACCAGTCCTCGGACTTGATTTGAGACGCGACCTGCCTGAGCGTGAGCATCTTGAACTTCAGTCTGCTGACTGAGCGGTTCAGGTGCCTCAGATCTAAAATGGGACGCAACCCTCCATCCTTCTTTGGAACTATGAAGTACCGGCTGTAGAACCCCGACTCTCTCTCGAGAGGAGGAACCACCTCGATGGCCTCCTTTCTTAAGAGAGTATGTACCTCGTGTTCCATTACCAGAGCCTGCTCGGGGCCCACTGACGTGGAAATCACCCCGTGAAATTGAGGCGGACGAGAACCAAACTGGATTCTGTAGCCTCTTTCTACAGTGCGCAGGACCCATCGAGACACATTTGGCAGAAGTTTCCACGCTGCGAAATAGTCTACTAAGGGAACCAGTCTCTCGAGACTGGCCTCTGGTGTAATCAGAGCGGCTAGTTCGGTGCCCTGAAGCGGCGGGCCGGCAGGGAACAACCGAACTAGCGGCTCCAGAGACCCCCAAAGGGGTGGCGAGCACCTCAGCTCCGCTACGGTCCCGGGCGGAAGAAACTGAGGCACGCGCTCGCTGGAGACCGCTGCGCCCTGAAGCACCGTAGGTGGCAGGGTTGGCAGAACGATCTCCTGAGGGCGCTGGAGGGCGGCGATCGCTGTGTATTGCAGCGACCGTCGCTCTACCCCAGCGGGGGCTACCCTCATAGGCCCTGGTACACCACCATCAGGGCCTCTTGGCCGAAGACCTCCTCGCCTGAAGCATGGTCCTCAGATCCTGCTTAGGCTGAGAGGTCCCCGGCCGCGCACCCCTCTTTCTACCCCCGCTTATGAGGAGGCGCACGGGTGGCCACGCTCTCCTTCTGCGCCTCCCTATGTGAGGAGCCAGCACGCAGTAGGGGCTGCTCTCGCCCAGCAGCCCCGAGAACTGGAGCGCGGCGAGGGAGAAACCGCTGGAACGCCGCCGCTTGCCTCCTGGCCTCCTGGTGTCTGCCGACAACTGAGTCAACAGCATCACCAAACAGGCCAGCAGGCGACAGCGGGGCGTCCAAGAGGAAGACCCTGTCACGAGCTTTAATGTCGGACAGGGTCAACCACAAGTGCCTCTCCGCCGCCACCAGGGCTGCCATAGACCGCCCAATGGCACGGGCGGTCTCCTTGGTGGCGCGGAGAGACAAATCAGCGGTTCTGCGGAGTTCGCGAACGTCCTCCGCAGAAATTCCCTCGCCCTCGTCCAGATCTTTGAGCAGGTCCGCCTGGTATGCCTGCAACACCGCCATGGTGTGCAGGCATGAACCAGCCAGGCCCGCTGCCGCGTACCCCTTGCCCACCAGCGCCGATGTTGTACGCAGCGGCTTGGTGGGCAAGGTCGGAGCCTTCAGGGACGATGCCGCGTCAGGAGACAGATAGCTTGCAAGCGTCTGTTCCACACGCGGCATGGCCCCATAGCCATGCTCCCTCGCCCCCATCACACTGCCGCAATAACCAGGTGAGGGGGCGAAGAGGCGGGCTGAGAAGGGTTTTCCCCCACGACCTCGACACCTCGGTGTGGAGGTCGGGAAAAAACGGCAGGCTCCGGTGTGGAGGTGAGGTCTGGAGCCGCAGGAAGCGTTCCTCTAGTTTGCCTCTCTGCGGTTCAACCGAGCGCTCGGCTGGCCAGTCAATACTGAGCTTGGCTACAGCACGAGTGATCACCTCCACAAGCTCCTCATACTGGGGTGAGAGAGGTGGTGCGACACGTTCGGCGCCTCCCATGTCAACCTCCTCAGAGGAAGACAAGAGAAGCGCCGCGGCCGCTGCCCGAGGGGAAGAAACCGCCAGGCGTGCTTCCGGACTCGGGGAGCGGTCGCGGGATCCGGCAGGTGAGGACGGAGAAAGAGACTCGCTCGTCTCCGATCCCTCCGCCAGATCCCGTTGCGAACCCCACGAACGCCGCCTACGCTCCGCCTCAGCGGAAGCGGGGCCAGCGCCGCGGGGAGCGCTAATGAAAGACCCTTCCCCGGAGAAAAGGGCCTTTCGGGAGCGAAGCACACGCAGAGGAAAACCCTCGCAGTGCGGACAGTCAGCCCCCTCGAGGGCTGCCTCCGCATGCCTCGCTCCCAAGCAAAGCACACACAGGCTGTGTGTGTCCTCCGCACACAAATAGCGTTTGCACGGAGGAACACACAGCCTGTATTGCGCCTCACTCTCTCCAAACTTGGTTTTACAACCACGTTTAGACATCATTCACAGACAGACAACGGTAAATATGACTCACAAGACACAGAGCGCTTCGCTGAATGAAAAAAAGCTGATGCCGGTTTCCCCGCACGTGCTTTTATGCCAGCTGGTCATTACGTCACCTCGCCCGTGACGTCCTTTTCCCATTCTGGACAGATTTGATTGGTATTCAGAGCCGGTTACGCTATTGGCGTTCCCCAAAGCGTCGTCGACGCAGCTCGAGTTCCTGAAGAGGAACTACACAAGGCAATGGTTTGTAAAACAGATACAGGTGTGCCCTCTAGTGTATTCTGCTGGTAGTACATCAGATAATTATGACTTTTTTTTTTAGTCTATGGTGGAAATACATGAACAGAAGAACAGCATACTATCACAATACTTTTTGTACAGCAGTGTGTTTATTGTGTCTGGTATGCAAATTCTCTGTATGCACAGAATATCCACCTAACAAGCACACTGCACTGAATACTATATCCCAGAATCATTCATTGATTTTCTAATCTTTCAATTTGTTAATCTTCTTGGCACATAATGCATTTTTAATTATATTTTTATTTGTGTTTAAATTGTGTGCGTGCGTGTATGTATATATATATATATATATATATATATATACATACACAGTATCTCACAGAAGTGAGTACACCCCTCACATTTTTGTAAATATTTTATTATATCTTTTCATGTGACAACACTGAAGAAATGACACTTTGCTACAATGTAAAGTAGTGAGTGTACAGCTTGTATAACAGTGTAAATTTACTGTCCCCTCAAAATAACTCAATACAAAAATATACTTTATATATAAAATATAAATTTCCTTAAAAATACCTTGTAGCTACAGTATATATACATGTATGAAAGCACATTGATGTGGTCTGTAAAAACAACCGTGTTCTGTAAGATTTGTTAGTGTTTTATGATCACCAAGGCTGCATTTATTTGATCAAAAATACAGTAAAAACAGTAACCATTTGAATATATTTTCAAATGTAATTTATTCCTGTGATCAAAGCTGAATTTCCAGCATCATTACTCCAGTCTTTAGTGTCACATGATCCTTCAGAAATCATTCTAATATGCTGATTTTCTGCTCAATAAATAACTAAATAAATAAATAAAATAAAAATATTATTATCAATGTGTAAAGTTGTGTTGCTTAATCTTTTTCTGGAAACCATCATTTTTTTTTTTTTTTTTTTCAAATCCTTAGATGAATAGAAAGTTCGAAATAACAGAATTTATTTGAAATAGAAATCTTTTATAACATTAGAAATGTTTTTTTGCTGTCACTTTTGATCAATTTAATGCATCCTCACTGAATACAAGTATGTATCTCTTAAAAATAAAACCTTACTGACCACAAAAATGAATGAATGAAAGAAAAGCACTGAGAAATAATACATAGAAGCAGCAGTAGAGAGTGACGTGTACTTGGGCTGGTTGCATTCCCTGTCTGCTGACTGGCTGCCGGCTCCACAGGTGCGAGAGCAGTGAGACCAGGTGCTCCAGGGACCCCAGCCTCCATGCACTGTTTCCGGTAACTTCCCTACGATCACACACTCACCAGAGATACACCACTGACACACACACACACACACAGAATTAAATACAGTATACAATAATACAAAATACTTTCATTTGAAAGTTAATCTCTTATACCTTCTCAGGCCCACACCTGGTTCCATCTATTGGCGAGTCCAGTTTGGAGCGGCATGATCCATTTACAGAGCACCACAGAATCTGACACACATTCTGGAACCAATAGAGCCTGAATTAATGGTTTGACAACCTGAAGACCCCCTTTCATTATAAGAGAGAAAAATGTTTTAGAGCTGTATTTTATTCATCTTGATTTTTGAATGAATGCACTTCTTACTTCCACTTCTGAGCAGAAGGTGGCGTTGGGTCCGTACTGCAGCTGGCACTGGTGCTGAGGGGTGTATCGCACTCCTGGCGCCGCCATCGGTGAGCTGAGGTCCCTCTTAGACGGCCGGTCATCCAGACAGAAACCCCAACCACGACTGAGAGGATAACAGAGCTTTATGAATGAAGATCTTAGTCTGGAATATTTAAAAATTAGCAGTAAAATGTAAGATATAAAGCATGCAATTACATGTTCCTGTGCATGAGTGCGTGTTCTCACTCGAGAAAGCGTGTTATGTACTCCTTGCTGCAGGAGGACCAGGTGAGAGGAGAGGAGTCGTAGTGAAGCTGGCGGGACATGATGAATGGATGCCTCCCTATTAACTCACAGTCATTCCCTTGACCATCATGATGGATTCCGAAACTACAGCACAAAACAAGGTCACATCACCTTTTTATCTTTTAAACATACAGTACCATTTAAAAGCTTGGGGTCAGCAAGATTTTTAAAAATTTTTGAAAGAAGTGTCTTCTGCTCATCAAGGCTACATTAATTTGATAAAAATTACAGTAAAAACAGTAATATTGTGAAATATCCCAAAAATTTAAAATAACAGTTTTCTATTTTTATATATATTTCAAATATAATTTATTCCTGTGATGTAAAGCTGAATTTTCAGCATCATTACTCCAGTCTTTAGTGTCACATGATCCTTCAGAAATCACTCTAATATACTGATTTGCTGAATTATAAAACATTCTTATTATTATTAATGTTGAAAACATGCTGCTTAATATTTTAGTGGAAACCATGATAAATATTTTGTCAGGATTCTTTGATTAATTGACAGCATTTATTTAAAAACGAAATCTTTTGTAACATTCTAAATGTTTTTACTGTCACTTTAATGCGCCCTTGTAGAATAAAATTATTAATTTCTTTAAAAAAAAAGATCTTCGCCAAAGTTGAAAATTAACTTTTTTCTTTTTTGCTTTGGAATAACATTAATCAAAGAATCATACAATATAACAAAGGAATGCATAAGTAAATGAATGTAGTCACATTATTTGATAGATTTAACATTGTTTGGTGTGCAATGTAACATTTATTTTACAAATTTTTATTTTTATTTAAAAAATAAATAAATAAATGTTGCATAGGAATGTCACCCCGTTTGCATTCCATTATAATATTACACTGAGTTACATAAAATTTAAAAAAGATGTATTTTTCAATATGCATTATTTTCTAAAATACTTTATGCATTTTATCAGAAAATGCATTTGTTTTTCAATTTCTGTTCGACCACATAAGGCTGTGTACCACACCGTTAAACCACCAATTATCTTTTTTAATTCAAAAAATAGTATCATTATTATTATTTAAGTGTCTTGTAAAACTAAACTACAACAAAATCTAATAAGTTTTTAAAGAAACAATATTCTTAGCAAGAAAATTGAGCTGAAAAATGTTCCATATTTAGGCACTAATGGCACTGTTTTATGAAAATGACCCATAAAAATGTACCTGTGTCCGAGTTCATGAGCAATGGTGAAAGCGACAGGTAGCCCTGAGTCCTCGTTGATATTACAGGAGCGATGCGGCTGGCACATGCCCGACAGGTGAGACAAGCCCAGCGTCTCACACGGCTGATTCATGCCTGCGCAGATATCCTTCCTGAGAGGAGAGATCACATCAGGTCAGACACAACAGCTGCTTTGATTATTTTTTATAGGCTACTAGAGTCGTGCTGCAGGGCTAAAACTGTTGAAGAAGAGTTATGGCAGGGGTTGAATTCTTTGTCATTTATTTGGCTGTGTTCAGCATGAATGAGCTCTGGAGAATCTCAAGCCTTGGACACAGAACATGGTGAAGTCATTCAATCTGTGGTGCTCTGGGTTAAAATGAGCGTTTAGGGTCAGTTAAATGCTCAGAGACAAACCGCTCCATTACTGCAACCAAGAAACTGACATTTATGATAATAAATGAGAGTCAGCAGGTCATTTTTTTCATGATTTTAAAAGCATGAAAAAAATGACTAATACAATTACCACAATTATTGGCTAAGGTGTTTTCACCGTGTGATGAGTATAGCGACATCATGGTGTGCAGGATGAGTGTCACTTTGAGGATTGAGGTTTTTTTGCCAGGTACAGAAGCTGTTGAGAGTCGTATCTGCGTGGTGAATGATCTTCAGCCCTTTCTGAAAATACACAAAAGTAGCAGTAAAATAAAAGTAGTAATAGTGTCCACTAACCCTACTAAAAACAGCATGTGTTGTGGTTTGTGCATATGTTAACAAACATAACCAGCAAGTTGTCCATGTTTAACCAGCACTAACCAGCATAGACCAGGACCCCCTGAAAACTCATGTTGGTCTAAGCTGATCTTTTCATTTAGAAAGGACTGGATGTAAAGCAAATTATGCCTTGATTCATATGTACCTCCTCTCCGTGTAGCAGAATGAGCCGGACCAATACGATATGGACAGCATTACCGATACTGGCATCGTGAAAAATTCCAGCCACCTACAAAAGAAGTGATACAAAATAAGTTAGTTGAAGTTTAGCTGCAAAGTTACTTATAATCAACAGAATGTCTAAAGGGGACCATCAAAATGAAGTGAACTTTCTTTAAGCTATGAAAACATATGACTGATATATATTAGAAGCAGCAACTGTATTGACTGTTGAAATTGCATCTAAATAGCATCTATGATAATATTGTACATTTACAATATATAACACTTCAATTTACAGCACCTTCATAAATTGAACAACATAAAGCAAAAACACAGTGATGCACATTCTTTATTCATCATTCTGTTGAAGCTGAAAAATCTTGCAGAATTTTATGCAGAAAAGGTACATTGCTGTCTCTGACCAAAGTGACTTGAACACACCTGACGTCGTAATTACCTTGTGAAGATGAATTTCCCATAAGTTTTTGAACATACTAGAAGTACTTGTATGTACTTACCATGTTCATGATGGTAAAGATGTAGGACTCAACGTTTCCACTTCCGTGGTAGTCCACGAGTTTGGAGTCGCCCACCACCATGGTCTCCACCCAGCGCTCTTTGCTGATGGAGCGAGGGGAGATCCTCCGTGGTCGTTCCCACTCTCGATCCGGATCAAGATTACGATCCCCACCCTGCTGGCGCTGCTCCCAGCGCTCTCTCTCCTGCTCCACCTTTTGGGAAAACTGAGAACCATCTGCACAGGAGACACACACACACAAAATGAGTTCCCTTAAGCCATTTTTTTGGTGAAGTATCATTTTATTAAGAATTTTTAATACATCTAACATGTCTGACCTTTGACCCCACAGGGACTATGATGAATGCTGTGTGCATCAGTGCTGCGTCGCCGTCTGAGTCCACTCCAGGTTGAACTCCGGTAGATCACATGTGGGTGTCGTGGATGAGTGATGTTTGAGGTGTGGCCACGGACCGGCTCGATCAATAGTGGCCCCTGCGGTAAATTTAACAGCCCTCTCTATAAGAAAAAACAATACCGTTTAAAAGTTTGAGAGCAAACAAAAAAAAATTCTTTTATTCAGCAAAGATTAATTAAATGGCATTAAAGACATCTATAATGTTACAAAAGTATTTTAAATAAATGTTGTTCTTTCAAACTTTCTATTTATTAAACAATCCTAAAAAAGTGTTATGGTTTCCATAAAAACATTTATGCATCATGACTGTTTTCAGCAATGATAATAATAAGAAATGTTTCTTGAGCAGCAAATCAGCATATATATGACACTGAAGACTGGGGTGATGATGCTGAAAATTCAGCTTTTATTCAGCATATTCAAATAGAAAATACACTTATCTTAAATGATAACATTTCACAAAATTACTGTTTTTACATCAAATTCTTTAGTAGCAAATGTTTTATGATTTCCTGTCTCTATGAAATGGCTGGTCTGTGTACATGGCTCAAAATCAAAAGAGCTCACCCTCATGTATCTATGATGTGAGGGGACCCATGGGTTCTCACTTTGTCAGTCTATTTTATCATTCCCCAGTTGAAAATGGCACATCCATCATCTATAAAAATATCAGCCCGACTACTCATGAAGCCACACAATTTGCAGTATCGTTCATATCAGTAGCTCAACAGTGTTGTGCATTAGAGGTTAATGCTCAGAGATTAGGGTTTGTTCAAATCGTTTAAAGTAATTTGTACTGTAATAACACTTCAGGTGTTAAGGCTCATTATTTAGATCTGTTGGAATTCCAGAGGATTCAGGGAAGGTATTTTTCCTGTCACACTCCCTGTTTGATCATTTTCCCTGCAAGCATTTGCCAGTCCTGGCATTTCCTCCACACTGCAGGGCCTTAGCAGGTTTATCCAGTGTGCCTGAACGGGTCACATGCACAAGCTTAAACACAAAACAAATACATAATACATTCAATGCATCCATTAAATGTCAAACATCCATGCAATTGTTTCACTCTTAAATAAAGATAATTTGGCATCTGTAGTTCCACGAAGAACCTTTAACATCCATGGAATTTTTCCATTCCACAAAAGGTTCTGTAGTCAAAAACGGTTATTTAGATTTTTTTTAAAATGTTCTTAGATGGTTCCCCAAATTTTGAAAGTCTCTTTGCTCACCAAGGCTGCATTTGTTTGCTCAAAAATACAGTAAAAACAGCTATATTAAAAATATTATTGCAATTTCTAGTAACTTTTCTAGTAAATTTCTTATTTTTATCAATGTTGAAAACAGTTGTGCTGCTTAATATTTTTTTGTGGAAACTGTGATTTTTTTTTTTCAGGATTCTTTGATGAATGGAGTTCAGTAGAACAGCATTTATTTATATTTTATTGAAGAAATCCTTTGTAATGTTATAAAAGTCTTTTTTATTGCGTGGGATGTGCTCCGGCACGGCTCCAGCGCGGATGAATCTAATGTTTTGAGGAGTATGTGTGGCTGTCAGTCACCACACCGATGTGGATACTGTACTTAGGAATCACAGATTCTCGCCTACAACTTGGAATATATGACCCAAATAAGACTTCCCACCGGATATTGTCATCTGAACAAGTAAGTAACAAGTCTGCCACGTTTGTTCTGACCAGCTGAGGAAAAAAAGCATTACAATAAATTGCGCTACCAATGGTGATTAAATCTAACAATCAGTTAGCTCATATCACATCAACCGCTGATTATGTACTTGCTCAAATATTGATTTTGGAAAATTTTTAACCCAAAAAAATTACGGACTGCAGCTTTAAGGTTAGGGTTTTGGACAAACTTATAACCTCATGTGTGAGCCTCACATTTCAAGGGTCAACTCAGGTTGCACATTCACTCTTTACAGTCTTCTTAAAGTGTGTGTCCATATGTCTTGGAACTGTGAGCGTTTCAACCCATGAGATTTCATTTGGCAAACTAAACATCTCTGAAGCGTGCCCTTTTTCTCTTATCACCATGTTTTCTTGGAGACGCAGTGAAATCCCAGCTTTATGGGAATGAGAACGACTCTCATGATGCACTTCATGCACTCGTTCACCGCCCTGCTGAATGAATCAGCCCTACAGGCCAAAAACAGGTGTGTGTGTGTGTGTTCAGAACAAACTAAATAAACCTTGACCAGAAAAAACATTCCATATGTTTCGAAACTGGGCTGCACGTAACACAAAACAGATACTAGGATTTGGTGAAAGGCAGAGGAATACACCATGAATTCTCCAGGGGGTCGGAGACGCAGTTATAATATTGACTCAGCCGAGTCGATCATCCACAGAATCTAAACAATACTAATCACTGCAACATGCATGTCTGTGATACACAGCTATGGCATGAGGCTCTGAAAGCACTCACACATATGTCCTCAAATGAAAGAAAAATCACAAATGAGATCTCTTTAGTGCTTCAATTGCTTACCCTAGAAAAAAAACAAAAACACGTTGAAGTATAAAGACAGTATGTTCTTGAAAAATATACTCCAGTAATCTTTGTTTTTATTTATAACTTAAAAAAAAAAAAATCTAATTGAAAACGTTCAAAAACAAATGATCTGAGTTGCTACACTCTTACTGTAAGTTTCTCATTTGTGTCTAACATCTGGGAAATCGTTAAAACATTATTTATCTTGAAAGAGCAGCAGCTGAGTTCTTTGAGTCCTGGCGAAAATAATTATTTTAAATTATTACAAATTTTAAAGTTTTTTTGAACAGGCACCATAGCAATTCCATGTTTAAGGGCACTTATAATGATATATATATATATATATAATATTCATTGAAGTATCTTGGACCAACATTAAAATACTATGGTATATGAATATGAAAGTACCATGGTATTATTATCTGATGCTGTAACTGCACCACTGCACACAAAATACCTTTATATACTGTATGAATGCTACTGAATGAAACACTAAAATATCATTTAAAGAAAAGAAAATAAATGTACCATATTAGTACCATAAATGTTATAATCATTCAGTAAACAAAATATGACAACTCTTTTATATGATAAGATGTCTCATTTTGGTGTCTGCATCTAATTAAATATACAAAAGTTTTTTTTTAAGTATATTTTTATTTATAGGTATATTAAATGCAAACAAAGTGTCTAATTTAATGTTTCAAATAATGCTTGTGAAAATAAAATTGATGACAATATGGACAACATGCTTATTTTGACCTGTACTTAATCAAATATATAACAGAAAAAGTGATCGTACTAAAAACCAAAATACTTTTTACACAAGTAAATAAGATATTTAATTCATCTCTGAGGGCCCATCCTCTCTTTCGCTCTCCTCATCTGCTCCTCACAGCAGAAACGTGAGCTTTGGTGTCAGGGGGCATTATGAAAACAAAAGCTGAACTGCTAAATACAGATGTTTGTGTTGCTGGACTTCCAGAGTTCCTGCAGGTTTTGGTAGGACTTCAAACAGGATATATAGGACTTCCATCTCATGTAAAGGACTTCAAACTACAGTATAGCACTTCAAAACCAGCCGTACATCCTCTGGAGGGCAGGAAGAATGTATATGGATCTAATGACTAATGCAGAGCGGGTCAGCGATGGGTAGTTTTGTTGATCTGCTCTGATTTAAAACAAAAGTTGAACAGGAATGGAGTCAACAGAGTTCAGTGCTAATGAGTTTTTCACAAGGACCGTAAACCAATCAGTAAACAATCCGAAAGTTCAGTTTATTGTGCAATGAATTGCACCACATTACTAAAATATTTTCTCCCATAGTTTAATGTGTAGAGATGACCATAATAAACACAATGGCTCTGTACTGCAGTCAAGATCATTCACTGTTTAAAACTTTGGAGATGGTAAGATTTTTTTGTTGAAAGAGATCAATATTTTTCAGAAAGGATGCATTAAATGGATCAAAAGAGACAGTAAAGACATCTAATTTTACACAAGAAATGTTTACTGCATTTTTGATCAAATACATGCAGCCTTGGCATATAAAATCATTATAAAAAATCTTACTGACCCCAAACTTTAAAACAGTAGTGTTTGGTTTGTTCAAGCATTTGGAAATGTTAACTTTCAGCCTAACCGATGGTGTGAGTTTGGGGCGGAACAATGTGATTGGACAAAAACAGAAGATGGGAAAAGTATTTAACACAGTCAACGTTTTTGCAAAATAGTGGTGATCACGATAAATTCTCATTGTATGGAAAAATAGGAGTACAAATTAAATAATTCCTTTAAAACTACAGGAAATGTTCCACAAGCTCAGCAAAGTGTATCTTTTGGCTACTGCTCCACCACTAAATGCATTGCACAAAACATTAGCACATTATTTTTTTTTTAAATTCGTGCATGTTGGCAGTGCATAAATGTGCAAAGCTATTGCACCTCATTACACTTTCTTTTGGTCACACACATGGAAAAGAATCCTGACTTTGTCCACTTTAAAAGCAAAAGCACCTGGCGTCGTCTCGACATCCTGCACAACAATATTACAGAAGACTATCTGTTATTTTCTGCTTCTCCCATACACTAAACACCTCTGAGGAGCGATTCGAGCGAATACTTAAAAGTTAATGGAATGTGAGTGTAATAGCACCAGAGACTGAAAGCAAATGTTTGGAAGGAGAACGGAATGAAACACTGTTGACTGACATAAACATGACCTTACAAGAGGAGCATGCATGTTCAGGCAATGACTTACAGACAGAAGGAGCATTTAGTGCAGGTACTGCATGCATACTTATGCAAATTATGCATGCGCCTAATATATCAAAGCTTCATTTTAAAGTTCAAAACTCTTTCACCAACAACCGTTTCACTCTGCCTCTCCTCTTTTCCCTCTTTGCTACTTTTTGTTGAATTGCCAAGTTAGAATGAGTCATGTTATGTGCTGACACACTGACCTGGTTACAGTTCTTCTCAAGTTCCCCCGCTTTTTATGAGCATCCACTCTGAATAACAGGCGACTATTGGATCTGATTACACGGCTCTCAATTCTGATTGGCCAATTGTGACTTTCTGCAGTTAAATATTGTTATATAATAATGTTAAAGAGAATAATTGATTGTTTTCCCACACAACTCATTTCCAGCTCTCTTTGTTTCTGGATTATAAAATCATTTGAACTCAGATCAGTATTTCATGTTCATTTGTATGTTTATTTATAAGTGGGATAATTTAATGTCATACGGTCACTATTGGGAAAATATACTCTTTCAGATACTCACCCTCTGGCCATCTAAGATGTAAATTATTTGTTTCATCATCAGCACAGATTTGTTGAAATGTAGCATTACATCACTTGCTCGCCAATGCTCTGCAGTGAATGGGTGCCGTCAGAATGAGAGTCCAAACAGCTGATAAAAACTTCACAATAATCCACACCACTCCAGTACATGTGAAGTGAAAAGCTCAGGGTTTGTAAAAATCAATCTGTTCTGATGAAGAAACAAACTCATCTACATCTTGACCGGCCTGAGGGCGAGTACATTTTCATTTTTAGATGAATTATTCCTTTAACAGCCAATGACAGCATCGTCACTAATGCAAGTACAGTAAGTGAATTCACACTAGAAATGAATTGCATGATACGTAAAAGAACTGACAGATTAAATCAGATATTTCTCACCAGTCCCTCACAGGTGCTGATGGCGGCGGTTCCCTGCACGTTACCATCAGTGACTGTGCCAATAAGGTGGCAGGTGCCGCTCCCAGATTTTTGTGACTGCTTTTCTGTTAAACTTCCGTTGTGTTTCTCCAACACATATTCATTGGAGAGCAGATTGTCATTGGTGGTTAGACTGAGAGTGAACTCCTGACCTTTGTAGATGAGTTTGTAATACACTCGCCTCTCTGCTGAATTCAGGTCCCTCTTATGTCGCCTGTCAGAGAAGTGATGTGATAAAGAGTATGAGATGAAATTCCCATCTCCGTCCACTTTTTCAGGATGATCCACATAAAACGCAGAGTGCTGCTTGATGAAGAGCTCTAGAAATGAAAATAAAACAATTCTCCTTTGAAAACACAACTAACTTTTTTGGAGCTACACATCTTCTGGGGTGAATCTCACAAAATAAATAAATATTGTCATATTTCACCCTAAATTCCTAAATTTCTAAATCCTAAATAAGTTTAATTAAGGCTATAGGACCTTTAGAAGAAACTTTTTGTTGTTTATTATATATATGTATACACACATTATTTATGTATTAAAAATGTTTTATAAATATGTCTTGAAAATATAGCAAATTGTAATGCTTTTATTTTTAATTTATTAATTATTTTATTATTGACTTTATTTTGTATTTTCAAATTTTCCTATTCTTTTGATATGGTAATATCAAATATAACCCAGGTGTTCATTCATGAGTTTATCAAGTCATTTGAACCATTCAGAGAGAGATGTTACATCTAAACCACCATGAATGATTACCTTTGATCCTGAAACATAATTATATATCATGTTAGACAGCAAAAAACAGTCAAAATGACTGATGAATGCATTGATGCACCACATAGCCTAGACATTATTTAACAATGAGCAGATGTGTAAGTCTCCCAAAATGCATGGTAGCCTATACAAGATTCTATTGAAGTACTAAAGACACATTTTCCACTGAAATTGAACCATTCATGCATTAAAGGGTTAAATGTGCTTTTATAGAATGAGATTGCATAAAGTTCAGAACTCCATAAAAAGAAACATGGACTTTACTGCAGCTGACCGCTCGCCTGAAACGCTTGGCATATCAGAGGGACTTCCTTTAGTGGACACAACAACCTAAATGTTGTGAACACAACTGTATGATTCTTTTGCATGGAAACACAAACCTTGTTTTGAGTCTGGAAAGAGGTAGTCCGGTCCAGAGCTCTTGACGTGGCTCGCAGCCAGAAAGAAAACACAATTGAGCCGCAAAATCGCAACGCTGACCCGACTAGGCATGTTTCTGCAACGCAAATAAACGCTCTGCTGCACTGACGCTGAACAACTGGTTAAAGTCAGTCCCGAGGGGTGAAAGCTGGAGACATTTGGGGTCAGAGAGACGGAGAAAGACAGTGAGCGGAGAATGAAGGAATATGATGTGGAGTGGGAGGAGAGATTCCAGTGCTTCCACGCGCAGGAGGAGAGGAGGTCACCACCAGAGTCGAACAACAACGAGCTGCAGGAGTCAAGGGATGCATTACACGCCTAAATGGCACTTTGCACAAACAGGGCACAAAATAGCCTGAAAGTCTTTCTTATATTATTTTTCAAAAATAGACCGTAAAAGCTGCTTACCCTTCAGAAAATGTAGATGCAACCCAGAATTTGGGACGTGTCTTAAGTAAGGGATAATGTGCGGTCAGCCGGTCATTATGGAGTTTATTTCGCGATAATAACCTGCTGACTCCCGCTTTACTGCACTGCTACTCACCCAAATAAATAAATGCGTCAGTACGAAACGTTAATTTGATTTTTAAGTTATTTTATATTTTTACCTGTATAGCCATATTGTATTTAAAAAAACAAAAAAAAAACAAAAAAAAACAGTAAAAGTCACGGCAATTAAATAAATTCAACTTTTAAAAAGTTTCTCGGGTTCTACTGCATCGTGAAAATTAACCCGTTTAATCCCAAATTTTTCCCAGACACGAAAATATCCAAATGATGTGTCATAAGTAATTATTGAAATAATAATAATTATTTATTTATTTATTTTTGGAAAAGTGTGTGAAAATTTGTGTTTTATGTTCGGTCAAAATTAGGACAGGTGGGATAATGTGTGTAGGCCTACTGAAATAACATATTTCTGCAGTCATATATTTTTTTATACATCTTATCCCAGCTATTTTAAACTGTTTGATCACATTCTAGGGTTACTATTATGCATAAAAACCTTATGCAACATTGATAAAAGATAAACAGTGAGATAAAAAACTAAAAAATTCAACATCACCGCATTTCAAAATGGTTAATTTTTGCAAAATATAACATCAAATTTTTATATTAATGCAACGAGTCATCATTATTGTACATTTTTTGTAACATTTTAATTTTTTTAGTACTATATTTTGTCATTGCAACATTTTATTGTCATTTTCATTAGCAACTGCAATTGGATTTATATTGTATACCTATGTTCACTGTTATCCCACATATTTACTCATTCCATGACCACACTCAACAAAAGTAAATAAATGCAAATGCATATATTAATACTAGACACCCTAAAGATCATGTGTACCAAAAATCTTTGTCATATATTTATGTTAACATTCTTTACTAGCCTTTAATTTCGGAGCTTTGATGCAGTCATCACCTTCTCAAGGTGCAAACAGGAAGTAAACTGCTCTGGTCATGTGACAATTTGCACTAATCATGTGAAACGGCACATATTTAATTGAGACCCTTTATTTTTTCCCATATTTGCAGGAAGTGCACTAAAACACCAGTCAGTAAGGTTTTTAGAGCTTTATAAATGAAAACCTTTTTTACGGTCACTATTGTGACCGGTGGGATTAAATGGGTCAGTAATTGAAACCTCTGCGAATCACTTGATTGGAACCAGTGATAAGAGCCTATCAAACCAAATTAAGCGGCCAGAGTTAAGTGGCTTCAGTAGAGGCTTCGATATTGTAACTGTTTCAAAATTCCAGTGGTTCGTGGCTAGGATAATTTGTAGACATTTTAGTGACACACAATAAAAAAAAGAAGAATTGTAGTCATTTATCTCTTATTTACGGTGGCCGAGAGAGCTCAACGCGCTGCAATAAAAAAACACCTGCAAATTAAGAAAACAACTTCTCAGTTTGACAACACACGCCCAACTGCAAACACAACACAACCAAATAAAGAAATGCACTGCAAATAGAAAAAAAAAAATCATCCATTTGACAACACACAGCTGCAAATACTGAACAATTAATCTAGTATTCCAGAGGACCGCGTGACAAAAACCCAAACCTCTAGACACAAAACTCAAAACAGTCATTATTTGTAACACAGGCTATCCAATGTTCAAAACTTTGCATGTTGCATTCATATATTTAAAGAAGCCTTGCATTTTCAGAAGCATTGGTTCAAAATACTAATTTATTATGAAATATCATAAGAACATTACTTTAGATCACCCACACACACGATACCCATAGTTTCACTGTTTAGTTGTTAGTACAGTCATTAAATATAATTTTTCAAAACACATGATGCAACTTTCATTATGGTTCTACACATTCATACATCATTGAGAAAAGTGCAGACACTGGAAGCATTCAAATTTGAAAATTATTGATGAAATAATCAACACAACAGTTTTAAAAAAAAAACTTTCAATAAGAAAAAAACTACTTTAGGCCTACAGTAAGATGTCAACTGGAGTGTCCCTCACTGCACTTCTATGTTTTATCAACCCTGTTCTTGTGAGTTTGGCCACAGGTTCTCATCCACATCATAATGGATGTTTTCATTAGTTAAACATCTTGGAAAAAATCTTCTAGTTTGGCAAATACAGGCCTGACATCGGTCTCCTTTGATATCAGAGCACATATCATCTTTGGCTTGGAGAAGAGGGACTTGTTTGTGAGGTCCATTGAGAACCTTCGACCTCCATGTGGAGAAAAACTCCTCAGTCGGGTTACAGTAAGGAAAGAGGAATATGGGGTAAATACAAGGTGATAAACTATGGATGGGCCTGAAACCATGATTGCTCTCAGTGCCGTCGCTAGGAATTCTGGGCCCATTGCACTGATTTTGTTTTGGGTCCCCTCAAAATCACATTCAGTGTGGGGTGGTTAGGCCCCCAGCGAACATCGTTCTGGGCCCCCCTCAACCGCTGGGCTCTCAACCTTTCATCCATGTCATGACCTACCTCATCCAAAAATATGAATGGTTTTCATCAGCTTCCAACTCTATCAACCTCTAAAAAGACTGTAGGAAAAATAAATACTGATAACAATGACATAGATTTTTTGGGATTCCTTTTCTCCCAACAACAGGCATCTTGAAACTGATCATACCTGAACATAGTCCTCAGTTGCTTCACTTTCGTAATGTTGTTCATAATTTTCCATAAGAGTAATGCAACAGTTACATAGCACTTTGAGCAGTTGTATCAGTTGATGGTTAGATCATTGCAATGAAATGAAAAAACACTCAATTCAGATGAAATGTGCGAGTTGTATTTTGAAATAGTAATACTTTGATGTTAAGTTGTGTCAATTTGAACCTGTGATTTTAGTTCAATGAACAAAAGATCTTTGGCTCATGTGTATTTTATCCAAGCATTTGTAAAAAGTGTTGTGTTTTGACAAATGTGCATTTTGATCATCAGTTGTGAATTATGTGTCTAGAGTTTTGAAAAATGACATAAAGGTTCTGTTATTAGTGCAAAAATTGTAAAAAAACTGTAAATTCTTCATTACATTTTTTTTCAGTTGCTAACAAGCATTGTTCAATACTGAAACCACATTTTCAAAACTGTTCATACAGTCTGCATTACTAACATGAATCTTGGCCGAACAGTTGATCTCACCTCCAAAACTCACTCAGACCAACAAAACACTTCATATAGGTCTCAAAATAAGCTTGTTCTTGGATTCTCCCGCAATCCAGAGACATACAGGACAGGACAGGTAAACTGGAGACTGTAAGTGAGTGTGAATATGAATGTGTGTGATGGACTGGCCATCTGTCCAGGGGGTTTTCTGTCTATGACCCAGGAAAGACTCCAGCCTCCTCATGACCCTAGGACAAGTGGTTTGGAAAATGTATGCAATAGATGGATGTTCAGTACTGTAAGGGTTCTAGTCCTCCCTTTCTCTGCCACTCTTTTTCCCCACCAGTGTGTCCATGTTTCCAAACAAAACCATTCCAAAGCCATCCATTTATCAAAAGATAACCAAAAAAGAAAGAAAGAAAGAAGAAGAAGACTTTGCTTTTAGCTGAAATTGCATTTAGTTGTGTTTGGAATAATTATTATTCAATTATTCAATATTATTCAAAAATATTTTTATATTTCAATATAATTTCTGCAGAAATGGACAGTTTGCCATTGTTCTGATTTGAATGTGCTTTTATCAGTTTTGAAAGCAGTGTGTTAGCATCTGAAAATGTATAGTGTTTTGCAGGTTGTGGAGTATAAATGACAAAAGTGTCTGTGCATTAGCGCACTACACAACATCTCCTCACAATGGCGCAGTTTTCTATTGTTGCTGTTGAACTTTGTTCTACATTTTACAAGTCTAGGATGTCTTCCAGCATTGCTATTTCCCAATCACTCTGCGTAAATGCTGCAGACGTTATTTAAACGGACTTCTAAACACCTTAAGTTCCAGGCTCCATCATGTTAAGGGTCAGAGGAGTATGACAGCGAGGAACATTCCCTGCTTTCTGTCCAGAGCTGCTGGCATTTAATGAAACCAGGTGAGTTCCAGCTTAATTCATTGAGAACACAAAAGCTAGTTTTTATTGGACTGATTTGTTTGTGTCATATATTGCTTCATGGCTTAAACTTGATAGAAGGTTTAAAGTGAAATACAGGTTTAAGAGTTTATGATGTGTATCACATCATCAAAAGTCAAATGTGTTGTTGTTCCAACATTTCGGTTATTATATTCATTTTATTCCCCCCAGTCGTTCCAGTCGTGTAGTGGAAGTGGTCTTGCCCGTGTGGTTATGGAGGGGTTTTGGGCTGTGATTTTCCCTGTGCTGAGGGTCTGGTTAACCAGTTTGGTGGTCCTGATCATGCTCCCTGCCATGTTTGGGATCTCGCTAGGCATCACTGAGACTTACATGAAGATCCTTATCAAAACCTTAGAGGTAGGTGAGATGGTAAAAAAATAGTTTATCGAAATAAAGCTGAAATATATATATTTTTTAATATTTTCTGAAAAACTTTAAAATTAGAGATAAAAATCAGTTGCCTTAGCAAATAACTGAACTACGTAAATTGACATACTAAATACTAAAAAGGAAAAAATGTAACCATTTAGAAATATTTTTGAAAAACAAAAACGAATAAATGGTAACAAAATTACAAAAAATTAAGCTAAAATTAAATATTAAATATAATAAATTACAAAAAATAAATAAAATAAAAAATAATTATCTGGCTAACCAAGACTTGTAATAGCACTTGCACGTTGTTGCTCTTTTATTGGTTTTGATTGCTTCTGTTGTCCTCATTTGTAAGTCGCTTTGGATAAAAGTGTCTGCTAAATGACTAAACAAATTTAAAATAATCTAAATGTTAATCAAACTATTAAGTATATAAATAATTATATTTACATATTTACTGGCATAAAAATAAAGGATATATTCTGACCTTTTTTATCAAGTTTTATCAATGCTGTAACTTCCTCCACAAATGAGACAACTTTCCTTTTCGTCACTAACGATAATATGAACCAATAGTCAAATAGCTATTTCACATTTTGTCTTGCTCCATTCTACTTGTTAAACACCCAGTTGTCTTCCTACCAGCTCCTAAAAGATCAAATCAAGTCAAGCCCTACATTTTTTTTTCATTACAGAAGTAAAATGGGTTAGCGCTGCAAAACGATTAGTCACAATTAATCGCGTCATAATAAAAGTTCATGTTTACATACCATATGTGTGCGGACTGTGTAGATTTATTATGTATATGTAAATACATATTTAAAAATATATATATTTGTATGTAAACACTTGTATATTTTATATATTTTCTACATTTATATTATATATAATATACATATATATATATATATTTTACATATAAATCTAACGTTTTCCTTAATATATACATGTATGTGTGTACACATACATGTATATACAGTACACACTCATATAGTATGCAAACATAAACTCGATTAATCGCGACTAATCGTTTTGCAGCTCTAGTTACAGAGCCATTCAATTCAATTTGACTTAGCTTCCCACCGTTTTAATCACTCTGCAGATAGTAGACTTGTAGTAATACATTTGTAAGAGCATAAATACTTCATGTAGTCTCTCAGTTGACTGTGTTTTTGCCTGATGTGTTATGGATTGTGGTTGACTTTAAAGGATTTGCTTTTTCCGTTGTTTTATGTTATTATTGTTTTTGTGTATTTTGTGTCTGTACGTATGTATGGTTGTACTGCTGCCTATCTTGGTCAGGACACTCTTGAAAAAGAGATTTTTAATCTCAATGAGTTTCTTCCTGGTTAAATAAAGGTAATAAATAAATATTAATTACAGAAAGTTTTAAGAAGTACAGCATGACACACTCCAGAAGTCTCCCAGGACACTAGGCTATTTCACACGGTCACCAAGGGGAAATGAAACAGTTTTGTTGACCAATGAACATTGTGGCGTAATCAGATGGTATATATTTCTCAAACTGTGCTGTGTCATCACATTGTTAAGCGCCCTTTGGTCTTAATAGTGATTATGCAAGTTTAAAGCCAGTGTCAGGAACAAATGGAATCATACAGTATATATTAAGCTTTGCCTGGTGTTTTTGCAGTGGGCAACACACAGAATCCAAAGGGCGAGTAGAGCAGAGGAGATACTGAAACATTCCGCCTCAAATGGTGAGTTTACACACCTACAAGCACATCTGGATACAGGTGTTTCATAACAAAAAAAAAATTAAAATTAAAGCCCCCTCCCCAAATCTAAATTCTGTCACCTTTTACACGTTGCATTTATTTAATTAAAATTACAGTAAAAAATGGTGAAAATTCTTACAGTTTAAAATAAATGTTTTCTATTGTAATTAATTTTTGTGATGCAAAGCTGAATTTTCAACATCATTACACCAGTCTTCGGTGTCACATGATCCTTCAGAAATCATTATAAATCGCTGATTTGCTGCTCAAGAAACATTTCTTCTTATTATTATTGAAATCAGTTTAGCTTTATATTTGATCATTTTTTTCAGACTTCTTTGATTAATGGATCGATAGAATGGCATTTATTTAAAACAGAAATTGTAACATTATAAATGCTTTACTGTCACTGTTGATCAATTTAATGCATCCTTGGTGAATACAAGTATTAGTTTCTTTAAAAATAAAATTAATGACCACAAACTTTTAAATGGGATTGTATACCATTTTCCGTTTCCATGCTGCTCTGTCCCAGTCCAGTGACTGTCAATCTCCAAAAAGTACAAAAAAAAAACACCATGAATGTGGTAAATATGCCTTGTTTGCTTTATATTAAGTCCTTTGAAGTCATATCATAACTTTGTGTGAGGAACAGTCATTATTGGCAATGTCAAACATAGAGTGGAAAGTTGATGGATCATTTTTTAAGCTGAATGCAAATGAGATGCAGATCTTTGACATGTGGAAGATTATCAGTGAATAATGTCTTAAACTTCAGCCTGTTCTAGGATTACTCAGGATTTCAGTTTTTGCATTCAATGGAAAAAGAGCTGGACTTTTCTATATCGTTCCTCAGGTTCTTGTAAAAGCAAACAAAATTTTTAGTTTTGCTGCACGATGGCTGTTTCCCTCTAGATACGATCAGTGATCTGACAAGACCCAAGCAGTGCTCTGAGATCTCTCTGCTTATCTGTTTACTCAAGTAATCACACATTACACAATGACTACAGTTTCTCTCGCTCTCTCACATGCTCACAGTGGACTTTAGCTTGTCTTTATCATTTACACCGTGCATTAGATTTATAAACGCTCTTTATCAATACCTCACTGATCTTCACTGATTAATCAACATCTTAGCTGATGAAAGTGTTACTGATTATACTTTGAATGTGTTTCTTAAGATGGCACAGAATGGGCACGGCCGTCTATGTGCTTGCATCACATTAAAGCACTAGTTCACTCAAAACTGAAAAGTCCTTCATCGTTTACTAATGTTTACATTATTTCCCCCCCCCCATACTGTAATGGAAGTGATTGGGCATAGAAGACACATTAAAGCTCAAAAAACACTGTCATTGTCATTGTTTTTTAAAGAAATTAATACTTTTATTCAGCAAGGACACATTAAATTGAGCAAAAGTGACAATAATGACAATGTTACAAAAGATTTGTTTTGAATAAATGCAGCTCCTTTGAACTTATTTATCAAAGAAACCTATACAAAATGTAAAATCAGCATCTTGTGACACTGAAGATTGGAGCAAATTCATCTTTGCATCACATGAATAAATTACATTTGAAATATAATACAAAACAGTTCTTTCAAATTGTAATAATGTTTCACAATATTACTGTATTTTTCATCAAATAAATGCAGCCTTGGTGAGCATAAGAGACTTTGATTATTTCATTATAACTAATGATTAACCAGCACTTTTGCCTGTGCGACTCAGGTTTAATTCAGCGGGATGATTCATCTTTGGAGCAGGAGATCGAGGAGTTGCGTCAGAACAGGCCAAAGTCAGCCGAGCGTGGAGATTTCACTCTGAGCGACGTCCTGTACTTCACCAGGAAAGGCATTGAGAGCATTGTGGAAGACGATGTCACGCAGAGGTTCACCTCAGAGGAGCTGGTGTCCTGGAACCTCCTCACCCGAACCAACAACAACTTCCAGTACATCTCTCTCAGGCTCACTGTACTGTGGGGAGTTGGCGTGGTCGTGAGATACTGCATACTGCTTCCTCTACGGTAGAGTACTCTTTCATTCTTTAGAATATTAATATTTCATCCTTTAGGAAATTAATACTTTTAATCAGTAGGAATGCATTAAATTGATCAAAAGTGACTGTAAAAACATTTTGTTATAATGCTATTTCTATTTAAAAATAATAGTTATTTTACATTCTAATAATATTTAGCAAAATGACTGTTTTTACTGTCATTTTGATCAAATACGTGCAACCTTGGTGAACAGAAGAGACCTCTTTTGAAAACATTTGAACAGTACTTTATTATATTGGTGAGATTCATTGCTTTGTTCTTGTCTTGGCAGTATATTACATGAAAAAAGTCATTATTTGGATTCTAAAAATAAAAATGAGTCTAGTAATGTTTTTCACTGAAAGTCATGCACCTGTCCTTCTGTTATTGTCACTGTCTGTAGGATTACACTTACAGCTATAGGGCTGAGCTGGTTGGTGATTGGCACAACGATGGTGGGTTTCCTTCCCAATTTCAGGTAATGCTTTAGTGATGTTATCAGCTTTACAAATGCAAGAATAATGATTGCGCACCAATTCCAGTCTGTCTCTTTCTATACTTGAAGAGACCAAGACTGCTGAGCACCAGCATATTATTTTTTGGACACTAGTGCTGGTTGGTCTACACTAGGCTTCCTAACCAAAGCGTCTTCGTTTGCCCACATGTCTAAACCAACAAGACCATCAATAATCAGCATTGACCTTGCTACTTAATTAACCAGTTTCTCCCTAATTTTTTCTGGTACCAGCACTAACCATGGGCTGCGTTTCCCAAATGCATCATAAGCCTGAGTAGATTGTAGAAACCATTTGCACCACTGGCTTACTATGCAGCAGCATAATCATCACCATAATCTTTGTTAACTTATTATGTATGAGATATTCTGATGGCAATGTTTTTTGCATCTCTGCCGCTTTATAGTGTATGTTAGTTTTCAAGACTTCACATGAATATTTTGGGGAAAAAAGGCGATTTTTCAAAGCAAAGCCGATTTCTTCAACATAATTTAGTCTGTATAATATAGGCAGTACTATTTTAGTGTACAGTGTATATATATATATATATATATATATATATATATACTTTGTCATGTGCTCTTGTCATTTTTCTTTTTTAATATTTCTATTCAGCTTCCATTTAAGTTTAAATTTTGTATCTAATATTAAAATTTTCTTTTATTTCAGATTTAATGCAATCAACAAAAACTATATAAATATTTTTAATAGCTTTACTTTTAGATCTGTTGTTCAAATAGATATAATTTTTACATTATTTCTTACAAACATGATGTCAGTAATGGCTAATTGCATGTTATTCAAGTTTTATTCCTAGTAACAATTAAGTCTTAAAGGGATAGTTCACCCCAGAATTCTGTCATTAATTACTCACCCTCATGTCATTCCAAACCCGTAAGACCTTCGTTCATCTTCAGAACACAAATTAAGATATTTTTGATGAAATCGGAGAGCTATCTGACCCTCCATAGGCAGCAACGCAACTGAAATGTTCACAATGTGAAAAGAGTATGCATACGCACGCTTTCGCCTAAGGGTAAACAATGCTGATTACGTCAAATACGTTCTTGGGTACTCTCCAAAATGGCGGAAGACGTAACTCGGGGGAGAAGAATGGTTGAGTAAATAGTTATTTTTGTTTTCTTTGCGCAAAAAAAAAAGTATTCTCATAGCATCGCATCAACTGAAGTTGAGCCACTGATGTCACATGGACTGTTTTACCAATGTATTTACTACGTTTCTGGACCTGGGAACTTTTCAGTTGCGTTGATGTCTATGGAGGGTCAGATAGCTCTCCGATTTCATCAAAAATATCTTAATTTGTGTTCTGAAGATGAACGAAGGTTTTACGGGTTTGGAATGACACGAGGGTGAGTAATTAATGACATAATTTTCATTTTGGAGTGACCTAACCATTCAAGATTTACATCAAAATAGATTTGTTTTGCAAAGGAAAGGCCTTTATTTGCAGAATGATTTTGATTCGATGTTGAATGATAAAAAATGCTCTTCAACGATTTTAACAATGGATATCTCGTAATGTTAAGTTTTCTGGGTGTGTACATTAAAGTGTTGTTTAATTACAATCCTCCGTTGTTTCAGAGTGAAGGGTTGGTTGAGTGACCTGGTCCACTTGATGTGCTACAGGATCTGTGCAAGAGGCCTTTCAGCTACGATTCACTATCACAACAAGTGAGTTTAAGGCTCCATTTAACAGCAACAACTGGTCTAATCAAGGAACAATAATATGGTTTAGACTTGTACAGACACTGTGGCTCCCAGTGAGCCGACTTTCTACATAGGCAGTTGCCTTCTGAGGTAGTATCCAAACTGAAATGACACCTTCTAAGTGGCAAGTTTGAAACACTCAACATAGACAACAATCTGTAGCTGTCAGCTTTTCTACCAGAAGGGCTTACAGACAAACGTCTGTGTTAAATGTGCAAGCTGTGTGTTAAATGAGTTTAATTGTGAAATACTAATTCTTTTTACAGACAGAACAGGCCTAAGAGAGGAGGCATCTGTGTAGCTAATCACACTTCGCCAATTGACGTCGTTATTCTGGCTAATGATGGCTGTTATGCAATGGTGAGTGAGACAGAAATAACTATTCAGTGCAGTGGTTCTCAAATCTTGGTATTTGCACTTTTTATACAGGTTTGTACTGGCTTTTTATCTTCTCTTTTAATTGTATGTTGTGCTCAGCAGGTCTGAGGCTTTACTTGATATAATTTATACAACACGACTGATACGAGTGAATATGACTTCAATTACAATCTTTTTCACATTAAGCAAACAAATAATTTCTGAACATTAGGAATGGTGTATATAAATCATATAGACTACTTTGATGGTAGTTTTGAAATATGTAATATAAGTCTCAGCTGTCCCCAGAACGTGTCTGTGAAGTTTCCCCACAGATCATTTATTATATCATTTTAATTGTATGCCTATTTTGAGTGTATGCAGCCAGAAACACGCTGTTTTCGTGCATGACTCTTTAAATGCAAATGAGCTGCTGCTCCCTGCCCCCTTTTCCAGAATAGGGCTGTGCCTTTACTGCTCTTTCCTCAGATACTCTGCTAAAAAACAGCTGTTTGGTTTTGATTATCGTGTCTATCACGCTGAAATGATGTGTTTTAAACCATATTAGTTTAAACTTCTGATATAGGGTTTTCTGAGTGCACACAGCCTGTGAGAACTAAACTAAGTTCTCTTTCATGTCTCGTTGCGCTTAAACTGTCAAATACACACAAGTTTATGTTAAAAACACACGAGTACAAAAACAATGGCGGCACTGTGGGTGGAAACTTGCAGATTAAGGAGCATGATATTATAATAAGATCCCCTTTCTACATCGTGGAAGGAGCTAAATCTGACGCGCTTGTTTTTTCACAAGCTTGCAGAGAAAGGCTTACAAAACAAAATTTACTGGGTTGTACTTTTTCACGTTTTCTGGGTTGGTAGATGCTCCGGAGCCCCGATTATATCACTTAAACATGGAAAAAGTCAGATTTTCATGATATGTCGCCTTTACGGTTACAGTTGCCAACCTCTAATTCTTGTGTTTAATGGATGTCACACAGGTTGGAGAGAAACAATTTGTATTTTGGGCATTTAATATTGTTCCTGAAAATCATATTAGAATATTTACATTGTTTTGGTTCTGTATTTTTTTATACCAGTGTAATTTTTTCATTATTCGTCATAAAATAAATAAATAAATAAAAACTGATGGAAAATGCAGATAATTAATGTTGTTCAGTAATATTAATATTTATACGGATTTAATTTATTTTGGGGATATTTTAAGAGCCATATTTGGATACTTTAAAATTTGTTCTTTTGATTTGTTTTTTGTTTGTTCTTTAAAATTTATTTGGTATAATTTGATTGTTATTTATCCTATAAAATTATATAGAGCCGAAAAACCAAATATTTTCAGTAACATTTGTCTACAATTAATTTATTTTGAGATGCTTTAAGAGCCATATTTGAATACTTAAACTGTTTTGTTCTGTTAATTTTATTTTTACAAAAATGATTTATCTCATAGATTTTTTTGTTATTAATCATGTAAAAAATAGAGCCAGTGAAAATACTGAAACTTTGTCGTTCTGTATGTATTTCAATAATATTAATATTCATATACAATTAATTGATTTATTTTGGAATATTTTAAGAGCCATATTTGAATGCTTAAAATATTTTGTTTGCTATTTTCAACAAATATAATTTATCCAGTATATATATTTTTGTTATTCAACATTTAAAAATATATATAATGCTGAAAGAAAATGCAGATTTTTCAGTAATAACATATCTGCTAATATTGTGGGGTACCGTTTTTGTTTCATTTGTAAGTATTAGCTAAATTAATACATGTAAATGATGTGGGTTTATTTAAGGAATTTTGGCAACACCAAAAACATAAAAAAACCCCGCTGCTAATTCATTTTCTTCCTTATTAACACTTACTTCCTAAGTTGAAAATAATTGCTCACAATGAAACAACCCCTTTTCTGTAAACAGGTAGGACAGGTTCATGGTGGTTTAATGGGAGTCCTCCAGCGTTCCATGGAGAGATCCTGCCCTCATATCTGGTTTGAGAGAGCGGAGATGAGAGACCGCCTCCTGGTGACACAAAGGTAAAACAACAATAATGATGTTCTATTATTTTTAATCAAGCAAGTCACTAAAAAAATATTTTCGTGATTTTATATTTTTGTAATAAAATATTTTTCATGATTTTTTACATTTATTTCAATTCATCTTTCTACAGTATAAAGCTGCATATATGCAAGCACATATTTCTCTGCATATCTTTTTGTAAATACCTCCCTGTTGCATGCTGGGTCACGTCTGTCTGAGTCAGCTTCTATGTGCCTCACAGCACAGCAGAAACACGTTTATTTAACAACAACACACAGTGTTCTGACATGCACTGAGTACTTGAGAATTACATTGGACAGATGCACAATTACTTGTACATCCACAATATAAGTCATGTTAAGTATTCATACCCCTTCATTTTTTTCACATTTTGTTATGTTGCTGCCTTATGTTAAACTGCTTTAATTACTTTTTTCCACATCAATCTACACTCCATACACCATATTGACAAAGCAAAAACAGAACTGTCACAGATTCGTAAATTTAATTAATATCAAAAACTGAAATAAGTGCATTGCATAAGTATTCATACGCTGAACTAAATATTTATCTTTACAGTCTCAAGTTTATTTAGTTTGATACGACAAGCTTTGCTCATCAGCATATGGCAATTATCTGCTATTCTTCACCTCACCTCTTCACCTCTCAAGCTCTGTCAGGTTGTATGGGGCAGATGCACATTTTCAGGTTTCTCCAGAAATATTTCATTGGGTTCAAGCTCAGGCTGTGGCTGGGCCACTCAAAGACATTCACAGAGTTTTCTATAATTGATTCTTTCTGTGTGTTTAGGTCCATTGTCCTGCTGGAAGGTGAACCTTCTGCCCAGTCTGGACTGGGTTTTCATTGAGGCTATCTCAATATTTTGGTGCATTAAGCTTTTCTTCTACTCTGATGAGTCCCTCAGTCCCTGCTGCTGAAAAACAGCCCCACAGCATGAGGCTGTTACCAGCTCACTTTACTTTTGGGATGTTACTCTGCAGGTGATGAGCAGAGCTGGTTTCCTTCAAACATGATGCTTATTTTGAGGTTCTGAGGTTGTTCTGAGGAATTGAGGTTCATTAGACCAGAGAGTCTTGTTTCTCAGAGTCTGAGGGTCATTTAGGTGCTTTTTTGCACATTCCAAGTGTGTTTTTGTGTGTCTTACATAAAGCACAGATTGGAGTGTTGCAGTGATGTTTGTCCTTCTGTAGGTTTCTCCTATCTCCACATATGATCATGGAGCTCAGCTAGAGTGACCGTCGGGTTCTTGGTCACCACACTAACCAAAGCCTTTCTCCATCAGTTGCTCAGTTTGAACAGATGTCCAGCTCTAGGAAGAGTCCTGGTTGTTTCAAACTTCTTCCATTAAGGTTAACAGAGACTACATGCTTCTGTGACCCTTCAGAAGCAGAGTTCTTTTCTGAACTTTTCCCCAGATATGTGGCTTGACACAAACCTGTTTCTGAGCTCTACAGGCAGTTATTTTGACCTCAAGGCTTGGTTTTTGCTCTGATATGCATTATGTAGTGACATCTACAAGCAATATGAATGCTCCAGAGCTAAATTTCAACTGTCCCAGATAAGGATATGAAAACTTATGCAATGGAATCATTTAAGTTTTATATTTTTAATAAATTTGCAATGTTAAAAACCTGTTTTTTGCTTTACCATTGTGGTGTATGGAGTGTAGATTGATGGGGAGGAAATATTTATTTAAAGCAGTTTAACATAAGGCAGCAACATAACAAAACATGAAAAAAATGAATACTTTTGCAAGGCACTGTTTACAATTTGAAATGTAGGCCGCAGTTTAATATCATTTAATGCGCAGACGATCTCTAATAATATGCATATATTATTGTATAATAGTCCCCAACAACAGGTTGACATGCTTGCAAGATCAAAAAACACTTCTATTGTCTTATATTATAACTTATCCTTTTTTTTTTTTACCTTAAACAATTTTTTAACTCCCAAACAATTCGCTCAACCATGAATTTTTCCAAACCCCTCCTTTGCTTGATGCTAATGTGCGGTGATTGGTCTCATTTTAATTTCATCATGCCTGTAATGCCTGATAAAGCAGCGTTACCGGGAAAGCGGCACCTAGTGGCAAAGAATGAATTAGCATTTTCATTCAGACCAATGCGAAAAGACCAACAAGTGGGAGGGCAATATGCTAACCTCAACATGAAATGGCTTGGGATTCATTTTAAAAACGACTCGTTTCAATGATTCAGAGTCAACTCTTTCTTTTGAGAGACAATAACTTTATACACGGTTCATTTTCAGATTTAAAACTCTGCAGGATGTTTTCATTCACTTAGAGCTGTGTTACACACTACATGAAAGGTCATTTTCAAAAATACATAATAGGGGCACTTTAACATTTTAACATTTCGGTAGTGCCCCAGGCAGCCCTTTTACCATCATGTCAGTACAGCTTCTGTCTACTTGAATGAGAATTGACAAAACTATTTGCCATTTCAATAACATATTTTAAGTAGCCAATTCAATCAATTTGTCGGTTTACAAGGCAGGTTTAACTTTGTTCTCTTTGTACTGCAAGAAAAATGTTTTTTGTTTGCCTGATTATCATCTGTTTGCCTTTCATCACCACTATATTTTATTCTATAAAAAAAATTCTATATTTTATAAGAAATTTTTTTTTTTTTTTTTGGACAAAATCCAGAATTTATCTCTCACTTTCTATTAATTTCAGTATCCAAATCTAAAGATTAATATAAAAATATATATTTTTATAGACTTATAGAGTTAAAAAACTCACAGAAGTGAGTACACCCCTCACATTTTGTAAATATTTTATTATATCTTTTCATGTGACAACACTGAAGAAATGATACTTTGCTACAATGTAAAGTAGTGAGTGTACAGCTTGGATAACAAAATAACTCAACACACAGCCATTAATGTCTAAACCGCTGGCCACAAAAGTGAGTACACCCCTAAGTAAAAATGTCCAAATTGGGCCCAATTAGCCATTTTCTCTCCCCGGTGTCATGTGACTCGTTGGTGTTACAAGGTCTCAGGTGTGAATGGGGTGCAGGTTTATTCACATTTATTTACAAAAATGTGAGTGGTGTACTCACTTCTGTGAGATACTGTATTTGGGTTTTTCCCAGAAAATCATCCATTTGCCATTCATCACCATTACATTTTAATCTAGAATAACAATAAAAAATACTGCCTTTCATAACATGCTGGTCTATTAATCTTTCTTGTTTTCTCTTCCTTCCCAGGTTGAAAGATCACGTAAATAACAAAACAAAGCTGCCAATACTCATCTTCCCTGAGGGTAAGTGCATAATAACAACGAGAAACACTGAGATACAGTTTCAGCCGTATTTCAGGCCCTGCTCAACGGTTGAAGTTTAATACTTGCACCTGGTTGCCCCTGCAGGAACTTGCATCAATAATACATCAGTGATGATGTTTAAAAAGGGAAGTTTTGAAATTGGAGGAACTATATACCCCGTGGCTATAAAGGTAAAATATCAGTCTTTTATGCACATTACCTGCTGTAAGGAGACAGGGTCATTTTTACTGTTTTTGTTGACTTGAAAAATGCATTGTAGTAAGTTACAATGTGAATGATAATAATGATAGTAACAGTAGTAATATTTTGAAATATTATTACAATTATAATATTTTAATTTAATTTTAATATATTTTATAATGTAATTTATTCCATGATCCTTCACTCATCATTCTAATATGCGGATTTTCTGCTCAAATTGGTTATTAATAATGATTACTATATGTTGATTGTCAATTAATAATGTTGATGCTAAATATTTTTCTGGAAACCACATGACACATTTTTCAAGATTTTTTTGATGAATAGAAAGTTAATTGAACAGCACTTATTTGAATTTTTTATAATGCCTTTAGTGTTTTTATTATGTCTTTAGTGTCTTTACTGTCACTTTTAATCAATTTATTGCATCCTTGCTGAATAAAAGTATAAATTACTTAAATAAATAAAGACGTTTAACCCAACACTTTTGAATGGTAGTGTATTGCATAGTTTCTATAAAAATATTAATCAGTAAAAACAGTTTTCAGCATTGATTAAATTAGGAAATGTTTCTTGAGCAGTAAATCAGCATATTAGAATGATTTCTGAAGGATCATGTGACACTGAAGACTGGAGTAATGATGCTGAAAATTCAGCTTTGCATCACAAAATATTAAAATATTTTCGAATAGAAAACAGTTCTTTGAAATTGTACTAATATTTCACAATATTGCTATTTTTACTATATTTTTTGGTCAAATAAATGCAGCTTTGGTAAGCATAAGATGCCTATTTTATGTTAAACAAATGTAAAAAAAATCTTGATTACTCCAAACTTTTTATTATATTTGTAATATAGCCTATCATTTCAATTATTTTATATATAAAAATATTCTAAAAATATTTCCTGTAGCAGCTCTTTAATTTGATAAATAATAAAAATAATTATTAAAAATAAATAAAATTAAGTAAATAATTATCATTAAATTACTGTTTCACATACTATTTAAAATAAAGCAGTAATATACAGAGTATGTTTTGGTCCCATGCTGCATTGATCTTCATAGTGTGTGTGTGTGTGTGTGTGTGTGTATTGGTATATTGACCTACTATGACCCTCATGCAGTGTCTGTGCGTGTGTGTGTGTGTGTGTGTTTGTATATTGACCTACTATGACCCTCATGCAGTGTGTGTGTGTGTATGTGTGTGTGTGTGTATTGACCTACTATGGCCCTCATGCAGTGTCTGTGCGTGTGTGCGTGTGTGTGTGTGTGTGTGTGTGTGTGTGTGTTTGTATATTGACCTACTATGACCCTCATGCAGTGTGTGTGTGTGTGTATTGACCTACTATGGCCCTCATGCAGTGTCTGTGCGTGTGTGTGTGTATGTGTGTGTGTGTGTGTGTATTGACCTACTATGGCCCTCATGCAGTGTCTGTGCGTGTGTGTGTGTGTGTGTGTGTGTGTTTGTATATTGACCTACTATGACCCTCATGCAGTGTCTGTATCTCTGTGTGTGTGTGTGTGTGTGTGTGTGTTATATATAGTATGACCCACAGTTTGGAGATGCTTTCTGGAACAGCAGCAAATATAGCATGGTGAGCTATCTGCTGCGGATGATGACGAGCTGGGCCATAGTCTGCAACGTCTGGTATCTGCCTCCAATGGCACAGAAGGTGAGAGCTCAAGACGTTAAGTGTAAAATAGCTATAGCTTTTTATAGCACTATGTTATTGTGATTGATTACGCCCTTACTGACTCATTTCCTGTGCGCACAGGAAGGAGAGGATGCTGTGCTGTTTGCCAACAGGGTGAAATCAACCATTGCACAACAAGGAGGTTTAGTGGACTTGGCCTGGTGTGTAAAAGTGTTTGTCTTTAGCTGTCCTGCTAATGATTGAATTTAAGGTAAAGGTGTATTACTGTGTGTCCCACAGGGATGGGGGTCTGAAGAGGGCAAAGGTGAAGGATTCGCTTAAGGAGCAACAGCAGAAGAAGTACAGCCACATGGTGGTGGGTGATGACAGCAGCGACTGAACACAAACACCAATGATCAAAGATCTTCTCTTACACCAATCACTGGGAATATGTCAACTTGTTGATAAAAGTACAGGAGGGCCTATTCATACTACTGCTGCTAAAATACATTTAAAGGTATTTATAAATGGGGGATAAATAAAAATAAATATGCATTGCAAATGCCATAGATCCCAGTTTCATATGGGCTGTCCTGCTTTTCTGTGAAGAGTTGTATTTGCCAGAATATTATTTGGGTGAAAAAGCTTTTGCGTTTAAATGATTCCATTTTTTGAGAGTTTTTGAATTTAATTTATAAATGTATAAAAAGGACAAAATTATAAATGCGTGATTGGGGGTAATATTGAGTTCAGGACATGCTAATTTATTTCTCAGAGCAAATAAACTTTTGTGTTTTTTAAAAACATTTGAACATTTGAACATTTGTTTCTTATATGTCTAGTAGTGTGAATAATTACTGACAAAATGTACTTCTTTTAAACTCAGGGTTCCAACAGCCATGAAACCTGGAAATATCAGGGTTAAATTATGATATTCAGGAAAAAGTGACATCTTTAGATGCAATTTCTATAGTCAATAGATCTTTTTCTATTTTAATTTTTCTAGTTTCTATTTTTTATTTATTTTTTAAATTGTTGGTTAATGCATTAGAAATGTCCCAGTAAGGCATGCAGATTTAAATGTTATCATTTTTCACTTGTGATCAGGTCTATCACATCTATATATACTTGAGCATACAGTAAAATACTTGACCGATTACAAGCAAGTAATGACTAACCAAACACAACTTATTCAATATCTGAAATCTTTTATTTGATCTTGGCAGGCTAAACATTGTTCAGAAACTGAAGCTGTAGCGTCTTTACTTCACATTTTATTATCTTCACATCTGTTTTAGAGGTGTTGCTATCTAGCTGTGTTTTATAACACACTAAACCGAACCATTTGCTCACACTTTCTCTGTGTGAACAGTCAAAAATGCAAAAGGCACTATAGGTAATAGTTTTTCTGCCTGTGCGCTGATGTGAAACAAGCACCATATTTCAGTATACAGACTGTGGTCGACATTGAATCTGCTAGTGCTGTTTTAAGTTTATTGAAAACCCCTGTTTCACAGAGATTTAGCTATATGCTCATTTAGTATTGCTTTGAATTGGCCACAATATAGATTCATACTTTTTTTTTCATACCTAATTTATTTTCAAACCTGAACTTATGAAGTGACACAGTGTCATCATCATTTCTCACATAACGTCTTAATAAATAGAGGGTGGTTCTTTTCTACTTTCATTCAATTCAAATAACAACAATTACATTTTTTTGTGTGTGTGAACTAGTTCTTTAATGTTTGTAAAATACCATCAGAGACTTCAAGCATCAATCTTTTCTCTTCTGGAAGGGTTCTGTAATACCTGTGAATGGATACTCAAATTATATAATTTATAACACAGCAACCCAACTTTCATTTACAGATACCAACCAGTCTGCCATATTTCATTATAATAAAAACTGGTTCTGTTTAATGTATTAGAAATGTAGTACAAACTCGATTCCAAAAAAGTTGGGACACTGTACAAATTGTGAATAAAAACAGAATGCAATGATGTGGAAGTTTCAAATTTCAATATTTTATTCAGAATACAACAGATGACATATCAAATGTTTAAACTGAGAAAATTTTTAATTTTAAGGGAAAAATAAGTTTATTTTAAATTTCATGGCATCAACACATCTCAAAAAAGTTGAGACAAGGCCATGTTTAACACTGTGTGGCATCCCCTCTTCTTTTTATAACAGTCTGCAAACGTCTGGGGACTGAGTTGCTCAAGTTTAGGAATAGGAATGTTGTCCCATTCTTGTCTAATACAGGCTTCTAGTTGCTCAACTGTCTTAGGTCTTCTTTGTCGCATCTTCCTCTTTATGATGCGCCAAATGTTTTCTATGGGTGAAAGATCTGGACTGCAGGCTGGCCATTTCAGTACCCGGATCCTCCTCCTACGCAGCCATGATGTTGTAATTGATGCAGTATGTGGTCTGGCATTGTCATGTTGGAAAATGCAAGGTCTTTCCTGAAAGAGACAACGTCTGGATGGGAGCATATGTTGTTCTAGAACTTGGATATACCTTTCAGCATTGATGGTGCCTTTCCAGATGTGTAAGCTGCCCATGCCACACGCACTCATGCAACCCCATACCATCAGAGATGCAGGCTGAGCGCCGATAACAACTTGGGTTGTCCTTGTCCTCTTTAGTCCGGATGACATGGCATCCCAATTTTCCAAAAAGAACTTCAAATTTTGATTCGTCTGACCACAGAACAGTTTTCCACTTTGCCACAGTCCATTTTAAATAAGCCTTGGCCCAGAGAAAACGCCTGCGCTTCTGTATCATGTTTAGATATGGCTTCTTTTTTGACCTATAGAGTTTTAGCCGGCAACGGCGAATGGCACGGTGGATTGTGTTCACCGACAATGTTTTCTGGAAGTATTCCTGAGCCCATGTTGTGATTTCCATTACAGTAGCATTCCTGTATGTGATGCAGTGCCGTCTAAGGGCCCGAAGATCACGGGCATCCAGTATGGTTTTCCGGCCTTGACCCTTACGCACAGAGATTGTTCAAGATTCTCTGAATCTTTGGATGATATTATGCACTGTAGATGATGATAACTTCAAACTCTTTGCAATTTTTCTCTGAGAAACTCCTTTCTGATATTGCTCCACTATTTTTCGCCGCAGCATTGGGGGAATTGGTGATCCTCTTGCCATCTTGACTTCTGAGAGACACTGCCACTCTGAGAGGCACTTTTTATACCCAATCATGTTGCCACTTTACCTAATAAGTTGCAAATTGGTCCTCCAGCTGTTCCTTATATGTACATTTAACTTTTCCGGCCTCTTATTGCTACCTGTCCCAACTTTTTTGGAATGTGTAGCCCTCATGAAATCCAAAATGAGCCAATATTTGGCATGACATTTCAAAATGTCTCACTTTCCACATTTGATATGTTATCTATATTCTATTGTGAATAAAATATAAGTTTATGAGATTTGTAAATTATTGCATTCCTTTTTTATTCGTAATTTGTACAGTGTCCCAACTTTTTTGGAATCGGGTTTGTATATAAGCTTAACTAACCTCTTCAGATAAGAGTCTTGATTCCCATCCGTGATGCACGAGAAGAACCAGACATCTCTCCAGCTACATATTAACAGCACAATGCACTAAAACACTCACAATCTTTAAGTTAATTTACACCCAAAACAACCAAGAGAGCACAAGCAGGCCCTGAAGCAATAGATATCATTTCTGTCCACCCCCAACCACCTGGTGCCAGTGGAGGTTTTTGTTGTTGTTTGACAAGGCCCCATATACCAGAACAGTTTGAATGTCCACAAAGCTGAGGTGTGTCATATAAAGAGGTGGAGCAGATCATCTCACCCTGGGCCAGACTTTTGGGTGTAACATTGTTTTCAGTTTCAATGTGAAGTCAGACACCTGATGGGTGGATAGATAGATAGATAGATAGATAGATAGATAGATAGATAGATAGATAGATAGATAGATAGATAGATAGATAGATAGATAGATAGATAGATGATAGATAGATAGAGATTACATTTATTTTATTTCAGCTTGTTGCCAAAGCAGTATTAATTAGTTTTATTTAGTTTAAGTAGCTATTTAGTTAATAACTGAAACTGATTTTTTTTAGACACTATAGACGTATTAAAACAACAACAAAACTACTAACTTTAATTCAAATTATAAAAACTATAACAGTATCTCAATGATACTAAAATAACAGACAGATAGATTCATCCACGGTCCCTATAATTTCATAAATTTGAAGATTTGTGTCATAGTTTAATGACATTAAAATATATTAAATGCGGAGTAAATGAAACTGAGATATTTAACATAATCAGTAGCGCGTAGCTTCCAACCGGAAGCCTTCTCGCACTGAGCGGAAGCGCAGCGGCTCCAGCTGTTATTGTTGACAGACGGAGCTTTGGGGGGAAAATGGCGGTGTCCCGTCGATCCTCACAGCACCAACAAAGCAGCCTGCAGCCGTCTCCGCGGAACGCCGTGATCGCATCCCCCCCACCGGAATCGCCGTCCGCGATTATTCCCGAATCGACTACTTTATTGAGCCCCTCGGCCTCTGGCGCAGCGGAATGCGACGGAGCGACGATGGAGTCCGCAGCGGCCTCCTCCTCCTCCGCCTCTTCCCCAGACCGGCCCGCAACAGCAGCGGCCGCGCTCGGCAGCTCCAGCTGCAGCAGCATTAGCTCCGGCGCGACCGCAGGCAGCCAGAGCCCCGACTCAGGGGCGGCCAGTCCCGGGGACGGGGCCGGCGGGGCGTTCAGAGAGCTGTTCGAGGCCTGTCGGAACGGAGATGTGTCGCGGGTGAAGAGGCTGGTGGACTCGGTGAATGTGAACGCCAAAGACATGGCCGGACGAAAATCAACCCCTCTGCATTTCGCTGCAGGTCTGTATTTGTTCGATATAATCCGTGTTTGTAAGCATCTTGCTTTGTTTTTGACCTTATAAAAGAACAGAACGTCTCCTTTGTGGATTTTGGTTCCTTTAGATTTGGAGTTTATTTATACAGGCATGAGATTTTTCATTGGAGGTCTACGAATACATTCATATATACAGTTTGTTGTTTTCATACAGAAATTATGACTGTTCACAGTGGTTATGTGTCATGGAATATCATTACGGCATGTTTCATTTGGTTCAAATAATAAGAGTAAAATATAATTTTACTCTTATTACGAAGCTGACACGTAATTGTACTAAATTTCCCTCATAGACTCTCTGTAAACACAATATCTATTCAAATGGTTTAAATTTCATAAATCAAATTTAAAATGACCATTGTGGACAGGAAAACAAATTAAATGTTGGTGCTATCTAATTAGGTTTTTAAAAACTATAATATAATATAAGTCTGCGTTCTGTGAGGCATATGAGCTGACTAAATCCATTACTATTTAGGAATATCTGGAGATTTGCTAACCAGGAGTTATAATCTTAAAAAGTTAAGCATTTTGTCTCCTGCTGTCAATTAAATGGACGTCATTCCAAATAAACATACTTTGTTCTGTGTCTCACCAAAGAAGAAACTCAAGCAGGTTTGAAATGTCATGCAAATTGTTCACAAATTTTTGGGTGAACTATGCCTTTAAAAGAAATGTGTCAAATAGTTGTGGCATTTAAAAAACATACACTTTCACAAATAGAGCAGTTTTAGATCAGATATGAATAAGATCTGGTGTTTCTTTTTTTATTCAGTTTATCATATTAGATGCATTGCTTGTTAAACGGCTTGTCCTATGTAATGTTTTACAGGTTTTGGCAGAAAGGACGTGGTGGAGCATCTCCTGCAGACCGGAGCAAACGTCCATTCCCGCGACGACGGCGGTCTGATCCCGCTCCATAACGCCTGCTCGTTTGGGCACGCAGAGGTGGTCAGCCTGCTGCTGTGTAGCGGCGCGGACCCCAACGCACGAGACAACTGGAACTACACACCTCTGCACGAAGCCGCCATCAAGGGCAAAATAGACGTGTGCATTGGTATGGATTCATTTGAGAATGTTATTTTATCCGTTTCCAATTATAGACCAATTCTGATCATTAAAACAGCTTTAATAAAGACAAATTCTGATGGTCACCGATATATCATTCATCCCTAGCAGTGAGGCAGTGAATCAGGTCTAGTGAGTCACAGTCCACAGCTGTTTCCTGGAGAGCTGATGTGGCATTCCAGCGTATTGCTGTGTTGTGATAGTAATGTTGTTGTCCTGCAGTATTTTTCTCCTGCACCCTGATGTCATAGAGTGCTGCTGAATAAATACCCCTGTGCTGAGACAGCACTCTGTGTGTGAGTCTGAGTGAGAAAACTGACAGAATCTCTGAAGCTTGCATTAGTAACATGATAAATAGGTTTGTCTGAGTTCGGTGGCTTACTTTGTTTCTTCAGAGTTATTTGGTGAGTGTAGAGAGTGACTGATAGGGATGTGCAGTATATTGGTGATTATATCATTATTGGTCAGTATTATTTTTGTACTGATTAATTTGATATTGAAAATTTATCAGAATTAAAAAAAAAATGTATTTTAATATAAACCAGGAGCCTGTAAAAACAAGTAAATAAGACCTTTATAAACTGAAAGTTAAGTTGATCAATTTTAGCTCCTGCTATTAATTCAACAGATGTCAATTCACATAACTATACCCATGTTCAGTCCGGCGGTATGATATCTCCCACATAACAAGAGGTTTTCAGCATTAGTAATCATAAGCGTGCAGTTTTCATGATCTCATATTAATTGAGAAGACCGTTTTGGATTATTCACACTTACAAAATGTATCTGTCAAGCTTCAGGACCATTTAGATTAGCGTTAAAGCTGATGTAGAGTGGTGTTTTTTTATGACTATCATTAACATTCTGCTAAACGTTTTGAAAAATGTCTTGAAAATTGTAATTGCTTTGTTTTAGAGTTATTTGGCAAGTAACTGTTTATGATGTGCAATATATTGTAGAAAATATCTATATTAGTCAATATTGTAATTTTTTGATAACATGCTGATGCTGGAAACATTTTTTTAAAAACTAACACTTTGGTAATAATAGGTAGACCTATATAACAGTTAACTACATGAACAATACTGCAGCATTTGTTAATCTAAGTTAATTTGTCAATTTCAGCATTTAAAATGAAACATTGGTGAATGCATTAAATAAACAGTTGTCCATCTTTTCTGCTTTGCATGTAAGTGTTTTGATGGCTGAGTGTACTACACTACATGAACACTTTAGGTGGAAAAACAGTGTTGATAATTATACTTATCAACCACAATATACAACGTTATCAACTTTTAGTATCGGTCAGTTTCAGTATCGGTGACTGTATTGCTTGCTTCTGTTTCTTACAGTGTTGCTCCAGCACGGCGCTGATCCGAACATCAGAAACACTGATGGCAAATCAGCTCTGGACCTGGCAGACCCTTCTGCTAAGACCGTCCTCACTGGTGAGACACACACACATACATATTTGCTTTAAAGTCATTAACAACACACAAAATCTGATGAGCAGACATGTAAAGGCCCACTGAGTATGTTTTGTAGTATGCAGTATGCCATTACAGCAACAGCGTGCTGTGTGAGTGCAGTTTACCACAATGCACTGCACTCCAGTCTGAAAAAATGAACCTACGGCCATTTACAGCCACATTTCCATAGTACATTAATTGATCGGACAGCTACATGTTTAAATATTTGCACACAAAGTTGGATTAAAATGCCACTCACCAAATTAAATGTAGTGAGGTTAATGTAACAGCCTTCTGTTTGAAACGGTGCATCCTGCATACCATGTCACATACTATTTAAAAGAGGTACTGCATGGTAAACAAAGTCAGTATTCCAGTCTGAACACAGCCACAGTAACACTAAAAATATCCACACACACATTAATGAATCTTGCAAATTAAGTCTGTCTGACACCTGCTGTTTTAATTTTTTTATCAGGTGAATATAAGAAGGATGAACTGTTGGAGGCAGCGAGGTGAGCTTTTGGCATACTATATTAATTTAATATCAATGTATCAATGGTTTTGAGGGGTTTTGGATGTTTGTTTGAATCCCTCAGCCGCTTGTTTCTTATGCTGGAGTCCTTTGGGAAGAATGTGCAGAGGTGTAGGTGCTACACACAACCTGACATATAGTTGTATCTTAATGTTTAGAAAACTCTGACATCAGAACAGAACGGAAATCCAAGAATATCAGAATGAGACATTTTTGCCACTTGGTATATTAATGTTTATTGGACGGTGTAACTGTAAGAACAACTTTTATACTGTCTGTAATATTTCAAGATGAACACTTACTGGACTGAACCAACTTAGGTTTACTTGATTATCCATACATCAATTTTTGGAAAAATCATGTTAAAATGTGAGTACCAATTATGATCATCCGACTCTTGAGGAATGTTTATTTGTTCATCTCTCAGTCTGCATTGCATTGTTTTGCCTCATCATACAAACTACAGAGCTTGCAACATAAAATTAAAAATGTAAATATAATCATAATATTTTATGTATGCTATCTGCTATATTGTTATGACGATCTCATTGATTTGCATTTCAGAATTTCATCTTACTTTTTGGCCGTATAAATATCTGCAACTGCAGCAAATAATATATATTTGATACGTTTACACCTGAGTAGCAGTATAGTCCAATATAATTTCCACTGCACCATCCTTTAATAGCTGCTCACATAACAGTCCCATGTATTGCTTATAGCAATAAATAGAGTAAAAAGGAAGGTTTTATATTTAAACTTACAGTAAAGGCCATTGCACACTGAGTCCGAATTTTTCGTCCGAAATTTTCGCACGTTGAAAATTAAATACGACCTCACGTTTTGTCAATCACGTTTGCACACTGCCTCCGAAATTTTCGTCCGTCAAAAAAAAATTCGGATCGGGTTCGATTTTTTTGCGTTTTTCGCATCCGTATAAAGCATTTTGAGATGCTTTGAGAAGGTGTTTTGACCATTCAGAGCCACCGTACAAGCGAAAGCCAAAATCCAAAATAGTGTCAGACAAATGAATACACTTCGTCTTGCAGCACAGAGCATTTTATGACAAACAAATTGCGGAATACAGAATATAAAGAACTGCTGTAGCCTATTTTTTATGCCTGGCGCGCACCTTTCCGATGCCGCAGTTCGGTGTGTGTGTGTGTGTGTCCATACCTCAGAGAGTCTCTGTTCAGGATAAATTGGTTCACGGAAATTGGTGGTCTTCATTGGTGCTCTTCTTTTTATTATGTGGATTCAGTATCGCTAGCAAAGTATCAAACTGAGGCATTGACATCCTGAAATAAACTTTGAATCTCTCGAGATAATCCTGCAGCTCTTTGATAAGGAGGTGGAACCTTCCTCTTTGCGCAATCTAAGGATTGGATGGACCCAATATTTTCTTTTTCTTTTTTTAAAAAGAGAGAGGACAACAAAATCATCCTCACTACTTAAAGACATTTTGTATAGTTTTGCGATTTTTTTCGAAACGGATTAATTAAAACGCATCGGACTCAGTGTGCAAGGTCTCTGTGCGTGACGAATTTTTAAGATTGCGAATGCGAAAAAACGCATGCGAAAATTTCGGACTCAGTGTGCAGAGACCTTAACTTTACATGGTGTATTGAACTCTTTTATTTTAAAAGATACTGTTTCTTTAAGTACATTTGACTCTTTTTTTGACTTGTCACTCATCCAGAAATGTTGATGAAAGTTGCCGTTCCTAACGGTGTTTTACTCCCTCTGTTTGGAAAACCTTCTTAGGAGCGGAAATGAGGAAAAGTTGATGGCACTTTTGACTCCACTTAACGTCAACTGTCATGCCAGCGATGGGCGCAAGGTAACAGATCAGAATCACTTCATTTAATGCCAAGTATGACTGTTTTAGATTGGATGTCTGATGTCGTTTCGAAACTCTAGCTCTGACTCTAGCTCTCATTGGTTGAATAAATAGATGTAGGTCAAGACAATCCCAAATCCCCTTGTTTGAGTTTTTTCTTTCAGTAATACCGTGTTTAGAGTAAACAGCGCTGACCTAGTTTTACCCATGATGAGTTTAAGTTTGGACATATGGTTGATGTCGTTTTATAATGTTTGTTACACTGCCCCTTTGTTCAGTCTGGCATGCTTTTGGATGTCAGTCATTTTTATGAGGGATTTCAGTTGATCTTTGATTCCTATTGGATGCACGCCTGACCTTCATGAAGTTTTCGGCCAAAGCTTTTGTGATCCATTTCTTCCTCTAGTCATAACATAATAACTATGTTGATTTCCCCTCAAATCCTCTGTCATCCCTGAACATTTCAGGTCACTCCCTCCCTCCAGACCTCTGTGTCTTTATATCAGAAGGGCTTTTTAGGAATGAGTTAATTGTGGGATTGTCTCCTGTTTGTCTTGTAATAGATTTTGAGTTATGTACTGTAACTCATGCTGTAGTATAGTGATGTAGGCAATTATTATATTTTTTTTACAGGCTGCAGAGTATTGTTGCTATACTTTCATTTTTGTACACTCCGATACTGATGTTGATGCTGGTGTTTTGTATAATGATGTAATTTTGACTGGAGCATTTTAAGTGGAATACAGCGCACACTAGTTTGATAAATTGCTTTTTTCCTCTTTGTTGATAAAAGCGTTCGCTAAACGTGTAAATGTAAATAGTTGCTCACTGAGCATAATGCACACTTGAATGTACTTTGCATAGATGTGAGTATTGGCAGTCATGTCATACAGAGGACATTTATGTAACAAAAATTGTGTATATGCTGTGTGGTATTGTTTTTGAACACAGTACATGAGCATAGAAAATGTTTATAAGCCTAAGGGATGCACCGATATGATAATAAACATATGTATAGTCATTTGTTTTGTATAGAATATTGTATAAAATTATATATTGAAATTGTGTGTATATGTACTGTTCAAAAGTTTGGGATTTAAAAAAAAATTATATTTTTATTCAACAAAGATGCATTAAATTGATCAAAAGTGACGGTAAAGATATTAATAATGTTAAAAAAATAAAAATTTCTATTCATCAAAGTGAAAGATAACAATGTATCTACAAAAATATAAAGCAGCACAACTTTTTCAATGCTGATTAATAATAGAAAAGGTTTCTTGAGCAGCAAATACTAGAATGATTCATGTAGTTTCATGTGAAATTGAAGCATGAAAGATGTTAAATTCAGCATACATCACAGGCAAATCTATTAAACTACAAAATAGTTACTGCATTTTGATCAACTTCTTGCAGCCTTGGTGTAAAAGAAATTTAAAAAATATCAGACTTTTGAACAGTAGTGTTTATTAGTGTTATTAATAATGTTTATTAGGTATATTGGCCGTTTAAAATGTCAAATCGGCTGTAGCATTTATCATCCTGTGTGAACTGATTCCTAAAAAATAATATACAGTCTTTCACAAGCATGAAGTAGCTAAATATTTTTAGTAATTGAAGATGCTGTAGCTGTTGAATTATTAGGTTGTAAGCACCACAGTCAGCTTTGATGGATATGTTAGTTAATAGCTAATTTTTTGTTTTGTTTTGTTTTTTGTTCTGGCGACATTCAGTCTACATCTCAAAAAATGCTGGTAAGTTTATTTTGTGAAACAGAAATGAGTTTTATTTGGTCTTCTGTGATTTTATTGTTTATTTTTCATTTTGATTTGTTTTCAATTTTTGTCCCTAAAAAAAAAATCTATATGCTGGTTCACACTTAAAACGCACAGAAACCTGCCTTATTTTCTGCTGGTCACAATCCATCAATCAACCAATAGCTCGGCTAACGTTTGTTGACTCCTGCAGGTTCTGAAAACTTTCTTTGAAGTCTTTATTTAACACTTTTTACAATACTTCTCTAAATTGTCTGCCTCTGCAAGAACTCCGCCATGTTTCCACCCCTAAACCCCACCTCCGCATCCATGCATTGCCTCATGTTCTTCAATCCGTTTGTTTGATTTGTTGTGATCAGCACGCATGCTCTCCACGAACGTGGTGTTTAACTCCTGATTTCTCTTTGACATCCTGTCCTGTTTAGTTCCATTGTGTGTATGCTAGAAACATTGCACTGTTGCCTATTGCTTGTGCTGTACTACATAATAGTGACATGAACATGAATGTTGCCTTTCCATCCTGCACTGAATAATATTCTCTCAGACAATGCATCATTCTTTTGAGGCAGAATACTAAATGGCTGCGTCGAAATTGGTTGTCATGCTGATTGTTTTGCTGTGGTTGTGTTCAGGCTGTCATTATTTCTTCATTTTTCACTGCATGAACTGGGAACGAATTTGTAACTTTTTTGTGCTTAGGCTATTTTAAGTTACTAGTGGTTTGAGTCACTTATCATCTCTTCTTAAGTGATCGAGCTCAAGCCAGATTCATCAGTTGTTCAGAGAGATCGCAGATATAAAGGCCTACTTGCACCAAGAGGCAATAGTTCACAACAGCGACCGCTTTTAGTGTTTAGAGAAAGTATTAACATTTGTTTCCCATTTTCTCCAAATGAATTTCGATTAAAGAATTTGAAGCCATAAACAAAACCAACCACTCTTACAAGAGCATTTCAAACTTGCTGGTCTGTGCACTTGAAGCAATGCAAATGATGTAATTTAATTCAAAATGATGGTACAGTATAAACCTATTGGCTTAGAATCATGTAAAACCAAAATATCGCTGGATTTTTATGTCACTTGCAATGCTTTATGGGAGCTTGTGGTTGGCGCTGAGCTCTTCTGCATCTATTTCTGTTTCCTTGGTACCATTGACTTTCTCTGATTGGTGGGTCTGTCTTAAGGATTATGGGTAAAGACACTGACTTTTTCACCTTTTTAAGGCATGTGAAACAATTGTTGAGAAGCTATAAAAGAACTTAAAACTTGAAATCTTTCAAAAATGAGGAAAGAAAGCAACTAACTAAACAGGTATGACATGCTGAATATCATTTTTCTATGACTATATACAACACTTCCAAATAAGTTGGCTGAAAGTCTTATTTAAATGTATAATAAATTCAATACAACTAAAACATACTATATATTAACTGTACATGTGGAAAAAGTCAAATACACCATTCTTCTATAATTTGTTCCGTTTTTGGTGTGAGTAGGCCTTTACATGTTTATTTAAGTCCATATATTTATAATTAGTGTGGATGCTAGAACACGTACCACTTCTTCATTTGTATCACAAGAACGTAGTTTCAGAAGCGAAATACATTACACAGAACAGATCACTGCATAAAAAGTTAGCCATTGTAGTGATTAAACTAATGATGGGGATGGGTTACAAACAGGGTTACATCATTCTTTGAGGTTGGGTTTTTGCAACAAGCACTTGTTATATTGATGAGCACTTATTTAGCTTGATTGTTAATATTTCTCTGGTTCTTTTGCAGTCCACTCCTCTTCACCTGGCCGCTGGGTATAATCGAGTGCGTATAGTGCAGCTGCTGCTGCAGTACGGTGCTGACGTCCATGCCAAAGACAAAGGGTGAGAAACGTCTACGTCTTATCTCTCTCTTTAACATGTGGTGTCCAGTATGGAAGTAATTGCTGTTTTTTTACTTCTCACAAAAGAATACTGAAAAATCTATAAATATATGAAGCAGCACTTTAACTGTTTTTAACGTTGATAATACTAGGAAATATTTCTTGAGCAGGAAATCAGAACATTAGAATATGGATGTATAGGAATCTATAGACCAGAAATGTATTAGGACAGATGGCCGTTTTTGATTTCGTGTTGGCTTTAAATGCTTTAATTATGATCTTTTGAATAATTCTGAACTTTTGCTCTCTCTTTATCAGTGGTCTAGTTCCCCTGCATAATGCCTGCTCTTATGGTCACTATGAGGTCACAGAGCTCCTGCTGAAGGTAAAGAAAGCAATCCAGCCAATACTTACTGATCACAATGTATTAGCTCCCCCAGCACTAATATAAGCACAGGTGCTTATTGTTCTGATTATTAGTTACAATAATGCACATGATTGATGCTTTGCTATTTGCCTCTCTCACAGCATGGGGCGTGCGTTAATGCCATGGACCTGTGGCAGTTCACGCCGCTGCACGAGGCGGCTAGTAAGAATCGAGTGGAGGTGTGTTCACTGCTGCTGAGTCACGGCGCTGATCCCACACTGCTCAACTGCCACGGCAAGAGCGCTGTAGATGTGGCGCCCACACCTGAACTGAAAGAGAGACTCACCTGTAAGTGACATTCATGCTGCTTTCTTTTCAGTATCACCACCCTGCATTGTATTTGGTGAATATCCAATACCCGTTTCTTATTCATTTTGGGTTATTGATTCTAGAAATACTGCCTGTTTTTCTCTAGGAAGTCACAATTTCTCAATCTGGTGATGCTATGGAATTATGCATTTCATAGCATTTTTGCTTCTAGCAACCATTTGTAAGGTGAAGAAGACTCGTACTATCTTTTAATAAGCAGAAAAACTGCAACAAAGAAATTATTCCTATTGAATGATTCCTATGAACTATTCCTATGATATTATTTTATGCTTAATGCTGTTAGAATTATGGACCGTGACAAAAGAAAATGCAAGTATGACCCAGATGTTTTCTACTACATCTGTGGGTGTTTTACTACATGCAAACAGCAACAGAAAAGCTTATTTTGTAAAGTTTTTGAACTAAAATGTTTTTTTTTGTCATGCCTTTGCATACAAAATGATGCCTTTTGCGAGTAAAATGATACATTTTAAATACTTTTATCATTAAAGCCATAACGTTTTACATTTGACTGCTTTTGTAAGTGCTTAAAATTAATTTAGATAAAAACATTAAAGCTCATATGTAATAAAAAAAATATGATGGAAAATTTGTATTGATATTTTTGAACTCCGCTTCATCACATTGGGTAATATTTGGACATTTTTTTTTTTTTTTTTCAAGATGCAGGGCTGTTAGTAATCGTTTGACTTTTTTGTGATTTACCTCATCCAGATGAGTTCAAAGGACACACGCTTTTGCAAGCGGCCCGCGAGGCGGACATGGCAAAGGTCAAGAAAACTGCTCAAGAGATCATCAGCTTCAAACACCCTCACTCGCATGACTCTGCTCTGGTGAGCACATTACATGGTCTCCTCTGAATCCTGAAGGTTTTAATGATGTGTTTATTAAAATGTCTTTATGATGTTTGCAGCACTGCGCCGTAGCCTCTCCTCATCCCAAACGCAAACAGGTCACAGAGCTGCTGCTGCGGAAAGGTGCCAACATTCACGAGAAGAACAAGGAGTGAGTGTTGAAATTGCTAGTAAATTTCACAAATAAATGGCAAGACATTCTCACATTATCTTATATTCTTTCTCCTTCTAGTTTTATGACTCCGTTCCACGTTGCTTCTGAAAGAGGTCATAATGACGTGCTTGAAGTCCTTCAGAAACACGGAGCAAAGGTACAAGCATCCTCACACTGCATGGAACGAATTCATTATGAGCTCTGTTTTAGGAGATAATGAGCCAATTTGCTATGCGTCATCTACTTAGTCAGCTTTGTCTATATTTAAAGCCTGTTATATTATCTCTTGTACCCTACATCGAATATTATGCCAGACTCCAGGGCTTCTTTTTTTAATAAATCAATTTGTAAATGATAAAACAATTATCAATTCATATTGTGCTATACTAGTGGTTTTTAAACTCTGGCTTGCGACCCACCCAAGGCTTAAAGATGGGTCACCAAGATGATTTAAGGAAAATGTATGTATTTAACAAAGTTCAAGACTCTGGGAAGAAGGAGGTGGGAACCGGCAAACATAACTTCTTATAAACCTAAACAACAAAATGAAAGTAAACTGCAGCCACCTCACAGCAGACTCCAGTGCGTATCTGTCTCTCCGTGTTTGCGCTCTGGATATTATCAAAGGTAGTTTCGGATGTTGTAGCCAATCACAGCCAATCTGTTGATTTCTTGAACGCAGCAACCAATCCGAGGTTTTTCAGAATTCACTCACCGTTCAAAACGCCAGAGTTTATTTCAGTCCTGAATTCTGCAAGCTTATCCTCCGATTGTAGTGTAGACACGATGTAAATAAAATATTTATTGTGCAGTGTAGATTTTTCTGAGAATGCGATAAACTGAAACGAGTGACAGCTCAGTGATTTTTAAGGGAGCGCTATTTGCGTGTTTTCTTGTGCATAATCCATAATTTAAGTTAAAAAAATGTATTTAATCAAAATACAGGAAAAACTGTAATATTGTGAAATATTATTACACTTTTTTTTTTTTTTTTACTAAAACAAAGTGTATTTCAATATATTACAAATATAATGTATTCCTGTGATGTAAAGCTGAATATTCAGCATCATTGCTCCAGTCTTCAGTGTCACATGATCCTTCAGAAATCATTATAAGGCCTGGAATGCACTATGATGGCCCGATTTTACAGTCTGAACAAGTTGACGCTAGTTGAGGAAAGTCAGAGCCAGTCTGCAGATTACAGCTGACAGATTCCACAGAAAATCGCGTAGTGTATAATGGTCACAGACTCTTTTTTTAGCTTCAGACTTTGATTCTATTAAGTCGGAGGATATCAAACATGTTTGATATTTTCAGCCAATTTTAGAACGCATATGTTTTCATTTGTCATGCGTCTCCTAGCAACAGGGCGCACGTTTCTGCGTGAGTTCGTTGTGATCGGAACAACTTTAAAGTCTGGTAGTGTATGATCTTCAGTCATGTAGTGTATTTACAAAGTCGGTAAGTGTATGATGCCTAATGTTTTAAAAATCTGTTCAGATTTTAAAAGTCGTGTAGAGTATTCCAGCCTTAATATGCCGATTTGTTGCTCAAGAAGTGGGGTGGTGATGGCGCAGTGGATAAGACACATGCCTTTGGTGTGAGAGACCCGGGTTCGAATCCACTGTGAGACACAAATGTGTCCCTGAGCAAGACACTTAACCCCTAGTTGCTCCAGAGGCGTGCAACCTCTGACATATATAGCAATTGTAAGTCTCTTTGGATAAAAGTGTCAGCTAAATTAATAAATGTAAATGTAAGAAAAAATTCTTATTTTCAGTGTTGAAAACATTATGCTGCTTCATATTCTTGGTCTTCTTACTAAACCCAAAGTTCCCTTTATAATAACCCTTTGTGCGTGTGTTTAGGTGAATGCTGTGGACACGCTGGGACAGACAGCCCTGCATAGGGCGGCCCTTGCCGGTCACATCCAGACTTGCAGACAATTGCTGAGTT